>NW_022991187.1:3435320-3827136 GCF_902827175.1 Gymnodraco acuticeps
CGTATCCATCCATCCATCCATCTTCTCCCGCTTATCCGTGATCGGGTCGCGGGGGTAGCAGTTCCAGCAGAGAGCCCCAAACTTTATTTTCCCTGGCGACATCAACCAGCTCTGACTGGGGGATCCCAAGGCGCTCCCAGGCCAGCGAAGAGATATAATCCCTCCACCTGGTCCTAGGTCTACCCCTTGGTCTCTTCCCAGCTGGACGTGCCTGGAACACCTCCCTAGGGAGGCGCCCAGGTGGCATCCTAACTAGGTGCCCGAACCACCTCAACTGGCTCCTTTCGACGCGAAGGAGGAGCGGCTCAACTCCGAGTCCCTCCCTGATGACCGAACTTCTCACCTTATCCCTAAGGGAGACACCAGCCACCCTGCGGAGAAAACCCATCTCGGCCGCCTGTATCCGCGATCTCGTTCTTTCGGTCATGACCCATCCTTCATGACCATAGGTGAGGGTAGGAACGAAAATGGCCCGGAAGACCGAGAGCTTTGCCTTCTGGCTCAGCTCCCTTTTCGTCACAACGGTGCGGTAAAGCGACTGCAGTACCGCTCCCGCTGCTCCGATTCTCCGGCCCATCTCACGCTCCATTGTTCCCTCACTCGAGAACAAGACCCCGAGATACTTGAACTCCTTCACTTGGGGTAAGGACTCATTCCCTACCTGCCGTTGCGTATGTGTTTTCAAAAAAGAATGTAAACGTTTTTCAAAAATGTCTGACTTTGACCGTTGATAAAAGTTATATTTAATCTTGTTAACTTTGAAATGTCCTCATTTAAAAGTTTGAGTTGAAACAGGGTGACGGAGAGGATGGCATGCGGCAAATGGTCCCGGGTGGGATCTGAACATGATAAGTCATTTAATTATTACGTCAAAAGATTAGACATAATTGTATTAGGTTAGTTGAAAGCAATAATACAACATTTCATAAAAAAATCCAGTACAATTATGTAAAATCTGTTGACATGATACATTTAATTAAAGCCAACGTTTCAGTTTTTCAGTATACAAATCAGCTTTACTTTTAATACTTTAAACTGTAAATGTATACCTTTCCTCTATTTTATTACACTGTAAAGCACATTGCATCGCCCTGAGGTATGAAATGTGCTATAGGCTGCAAATAAAGTTGCCTTGCGATGAGCTAGAGTTAAATAGGTAATAATTCAACCATGTACCTGTTTCCACTTTGAATAATAATCACACACAAAAAGTACAAGTTGGGTGAATCTAACATCCTACTTCGCTCAGGAAATGCAGAGGAGGAGGAGGAGGAGGAGGAGGAGGAGGAGGAGGAGGAGGAGGAGGAGGAGGAGGAGGAGGAGGAGGAGGAGGAGGAGGAGGAGTGGAGAAGTGCTGGTTTGTCATAGCAGTCATCAGTAACTGTCGCCACTGTGCTGCAGGCTTAATTAACTAGCTTGCTCGTTAGCATTGCTCCCCCCTTCTCCCCCCTCCCTCTGTAGCCGCTCTGAATGGGAACGCCTGATTATTCTGCGCTCCAGTCGCAGCCAATTACAGCCACCAAATGGAACAACATTAATCAAATCTTTAGTATGGTGGCAAACTCAGAGGTATCAGATTGCAGAGGGACGCAAAGCTAATATGTCATTGTCACTGGCGGTTGCGCAGGCATTTAGCAGCTAGCATTAGGGAGACGGGCCATCGCCTGGGTGTAATATGGAGCCTGATCTGGAAACCATTAGCATGACATGGCAGCAGAAACGCAGCCTGTCTTCACCCCCCTCACCCAGTCAGACAAGTGAAGAGTAGAGTGGGATAAATTGGGGGAAGGACGGCTGCAAAGTGGATGAATAGAGAAGGAGACGTGAAGGGGTAATGAGAGGGGAACAGTAGGAAATGGAAGAGACAACGAAGGGGAACGCCGAGGGGCTTTTTCACCATCTTTAGACGGGGAGAGGAAGATAAAGAAAGAGAAGAGACATTTTCTGCCAGCGAGGTCTGACTGGACGAGAACACCCAGAACTAAATGCTGCCATTCACACTCCGGCCTCCCAGAGAGTGGCACTGAAACACACACACACACACACGCACACACACACACACACACACACACACACACACACACACACACACACACACACACACACACACACACACACACACACACACACACACACACACACACACACACACACACACACACACACACACACACACACACACACACACACACACACATACCATGTATACATCACTTCAGGGGACATTACATTGACTTACATGCATTTCCTGGAGACTTATCCTAACCTTAACCGCCTAACCCTAACCCTTACCCTTAACCTTACCCTAATCCTAAACCTAACCAAGTCTTCACCCTAAAATTAATGATTCCCCTCATGGGGACCTCCAATTTGTCCCCATAAGGGAAGCCAGTCCCGACTATGTAAACAGATGTAGGTCCCCACAAGTATAGTAATGCTAGACCACACACACACACACACACACACACACACACACACACACACACACACACACACACACACACACACACACACACACACACACACACACACATGAACCAGCAAACTTGCCACCTCGCCCAGCTTCCCAGGGTTTGGCCCGAACCATCGCGCCACAGTCGGAGCCAGCCAGAGGACACCGCTGCATAATGGCCTCATTAGGACAAATGATTAAAGCCCAGCTGAAATGTGCTAAATGCCTGTGTCACTGAAGTGGCCTTTAAACGGGCATAAATAAACAAGAGTTATGCTGAAGCTTTGGGTGTGCACCCTGGCAGCATAATAAATTACAGGGTAATGATATTAAAAGCACAGAGTCGTTAAGATGCCAAGCGGAGACGCCATAAATCCAGGCGCGGGCTCCCACTGGCTGTCCCCACGCCGAGTAATTAAAGCAGATTTATGAGGCGCATTACATCAGTGCTAGATAGTTCATATATCGGCCTCCAATATTGGACAGCCTGACAGGACGAAAAAATATTGTTTCGACTTCCCCGGCTCCTCGCAGCCGAGAGGCCTCTCCCCGCTCTCCATCTTTTGTTGTGTCAGTCCCGCGTGGTCGTGATGGATGGGCCGATCTTCTCCTTCGTCACTCCCCTCGCTTGTTCAGCACCCCCTATCCTTCCACAATGGGAGACTTGTGACAGTACCAAATAGCTTTATCTTCACACAGCAGCTCTTTTACACCCTGCCTCCCTTTTTATCCGTCACACTGACACAGGTGTAATGCCAGGGATAGAAGAAGAAGAAGAAGAAGAAGAAGAAGAAGAAGAAGAAGAAGAAGAAGAAGAAGAAGAAGAAGAAGAAGAAGAAGAAGAAGAAGAAGAAGAAGAAGAAGAAGAAGAAGAAGAAGAAGAAGAAGAAGAAGAAGAAGAAGAAGAAGAAGAAGAAGAATTGGGAGGGATGAAACCCTCTTTAATGGTCACACATGCAGAGCACACAGCACACACAGTGCTTTTAGCCCATCCTAGTACCAGGAGTCTAGTACCAGGAGCAGTGGTACAGCGCCCGGGGAGCAATGGGAGTGAGATGTCCGGTGCCTTGCTCAAGGGCACCACGGCAGGGCAGGAGGTGAACTGGGACCTCTCCAAGTAGCAGTCCACACTCCATATTTAGGTCTGGTCCGTGACTTGAACCGGCGACCCTACGGCTCCCAGTCCAAGCCCCTATAGTGACTGAGCCACTGCCGGATGGACAGCAGGAGAGAGAAAGGGGAGGCAATGAGTTGTATACGTCATTTCCCATATCTTTTAGGCTAAGATTAACATGTTGACTAGACATTACATTGGATAAACTGTGATTAAGTGTTGGATATAGTTAGTAAGTGTTCCCTCTCAATCAAAACAATAACAAAAGACAAAGTTTGGTGGCGTTGTGACGTACAGTAGAGGTGGATCGTTGGAGTTTAAAAGCTGAAATATCCTGTGGTAAAAATGTGGCTTAAACTGGATAAAAAGCCAACATCTTCTGGCAGACATCCTGGACGCTTGCTCAAATATGAAACGACGTTATTAAATGAGACACGTGAAACGCGTGTACCCGTTTATTTAAATTACAAATTTCTCCGACATTTTTAAGAAAAATATAAACCACAGGTCTAAATGTTTTTAATGTTGAAATTCTACAAATTATATATTTAAAACTTTAACCCTAACCCTAAACCTAACAGTAAAACCTTAAAAACACAAAAAAAACTTTAGGTTTGAGGAATTCGGTAAATCATTTTTGGGTGTGGCCGAAGTCTGGGACTTTTGTTTCATGAGTCAGTA
This sequence comes from Gymnodraco acuticeps, assembly GCF_902827175.1. NCBI lineage: Eukaryota > Metazoa > Chordata > Actinopteri > Perciformes > Bathydraconidae > Gymnodraco > Gymnodraco acuticeps. Next base: position 3,439,568 of record NW_022991187.1, read on the forward strand.
AACTATGGAGGAAATGTGTGTAATATGACCTTATTAAAACTATATAACGTTCTCAATATTTATGTTCACTCGGAGCTTGTCTCAAGTCTAAAGAAAAAGTCGGTTCATTTTGCATAAAACAGTTTCCACTGCTCTGTATTTAACCCTTTTCATGTACCTACAGCATTTCCAATGACCATTACACATACTGTACTTTTGCACTACCTAGCCTCATAAAAGTTGCGTATACCTTATAATGAACCCCCTCTTAAACATTTACATAGTTGTGCAGGCTGTAATGGTTTAGTGGATATGATCTTTTTGTATATCTCAATAAAACCTCTTTGCTCTTTAACTGCTGATGAACCTTAAATGCCCCCACAGGAAACACACTCCGAGAGCCAGACAATTTAATTGGATTGGCTAGATGTAATTTTAATAGCGCCTGTAATTAGGTTGCTTATTATAAGGAATCTAGTCATAAATCATGTGAAACAGAGTTACATAATACATTTCCTGTCATTAAAACATGTTGTTTTAGTTCTGCAGGTGTGCCACAGCAGTCACAAGCAGGTAACCCGAGGAAAGACAGAAAACAGGGAGGTACACAAAGACATCAAGGCGATGATGTTAACGACCTTTGACACTTTGATTATCATTATTAATTAGTGCTTTGAAAGCAACAGATTCAAATCAATATGAAGGCGTGAAACAAATCCCAGCGACCATTCGGATCAATCTGGGGGAGTTTTAAACGTACATTAATGTCAGTAAATTCAACCTCTACCCGGAGAGGTGGTGTGGTTTCTAATTACGAGGACATGAACTGACTAACGATTACTCTTCTCTTATCTGCAGTCAGAGATTCCCATTAATGTTTCCCCCCTTCGGTTTTACTTCTGAAACACATATTAGACATGTTGCATACAAAAATAACCATACAAGACCCCGAAACAGGCTAAACACATAATAATAAAACACTTAAATGCGCCCATACTATACACACACATGTAGATAAATACACTATAAAGTATGTGCCCTTTTCTCTACAGGTGACCTCCCCCCTGGTGCAGCATCCCTATCTCCGCACAAGCACCATAACCAGTTTGTAACCCTCATATCTGTCCCTCTAAATTAATTGCTATGACAACTGTTCCATCTTTTAAAGAGGCCCTATTTTGCTTGTTGGGCTTTTCCCTTTCCTGTTATATAGGTTTTATTGTTGTATATGTAAATGGCTGCAAAGGCTAACATCACTGTTCCCTCCAGAGGGAGTTACTCTCCCACACACTCCAACCCCTGCTTGAAACACTTCCATTGGACTCATTTGTTCACTTCCGTAACATAGTGACATCAATATGTAACACTTGGGTCTATTGTCTAGCGCTCCAACACATTGTGCTTAGCGGTTGACCAATCACAACACAGCCGTCCAGCTAACCAATCAGAGCAGACTGGGCTCTGGTTTCAGACAGAGGGTGAAAAGAGGTGCTGCAGCACAGGCAGTGGAGACATGTCACAGTAGATACACTACATACTAATATGAACCTAGAAACCTTACTTGTATTACTGTCCGCATTATTTTGCGGTGTAACGGTGTAATTTTATTTATGTTGTCTGAGGGGTCCGGTGTAATTTTATGTGAGTGAGGTACACAGCAGACGTATCTCTGTCTGTGTCTCCGAGCAGGCGGAGAATGAGAATAAGAGCAAACAGTGGTGCTCAGCCAGGAGCAGCACAGCCACTCCATCACTGTGATAGACCTCGTCATTTCTCTCCCCCACTCCCCGTCTCCCTCCCTTTCACTCCCAGTGGTAAGGGTGGGGTGTAAAGTTCACTCCTGCCTAATTTATCAACCCGCTCCGCCCCCACCCCCTCCCTCCGTCCGCAGCACTTTACAGTCATTAGCTACACACACTGACACAGCACACACTACCCTCATTTATTGTCTTTTTCCAGCAAGGCAGCAGCACCAATTAATTAAAGGGATAAATTGCCCCGTGTCCTCAGGATATGCAGGGGTGCAAGAGTGATTTAGGTGGGGTTGGGTATATTTGGGAGGGGTTGGCAGATTGGGTGTTCGTGTGCTGGGAATATTTGCATAACTTTGTTGTCTGCAGGTTTACAGTTGGAAACCCTTTCACTTTTACTAATTTTCACCACCGTTTGTTTTTTACAGTAATGGGAAAAAAATGTGGTTTAATCCCCAGCCCCTGCAGTTCACATACTGCTTCTTGGACAAGATTGCTCCACATGGCATAGCCACTGTAGTACTAGGATCAGTGCAGCTATTGAACAGCACCTGGGGAGAGATTGAGAGTGTGTGTGGGGGGGGCATCCAGTGCTTTGCTCAAGGGCCCCGCGGCAGGGCCCAGTAGGTGAACTGGGACCTCTGCAAGTACCAGTCCGTACTCCATATTACGGCTCCCAGTCCAAGCCCCTACTAACTGAGCCACTGCATATACACTGTTGGTAAATGACTATTGTTATAAAAGTACTTTGAGTGGTTGCAAGACTAGAAATGTGCTAAATAAATTAATATATAGTTTACTATATTCCTACAACTATAATAATTAACCGAAATACAGTTTTTAATGAATTCAAATGAAAGTAAAACAAATTACGACCAACCTTGTTCTCCCCTAATGAAATAATGCAGAACAGATGACAATATTTTATTTTAAATGAGACAGATTGTTTGACCTAACTATGATCTAAGTAGTTTATCTTGGTGTATTTGTTGTGATAGCATTGCGGGCCAGGTGACCAGTGTGTGCTAACAGGTGTTTCAGGCTCAGTCCTTGTAAGGGCACGCACTGCTCGGCTGTTTACTCTCTCCCTCAACCAGCTGCACGGCACGTTTATAATACTCTCATAAGTATGCTACAGATGGATACGGGTCCCCTTGCTGCTGCTCCCTGCCTTATGATTAATGAGCAGCACTTGGAGCCGCATGTGTTGCCGCCTCGCAGCCCGACATGTCTTTCCGGACCTGACATTTTGTATCCTCTGTGAAAAATGAGCTCCTTGGTGTCGTTCATTACCCAATTCCCACTGCCAGATCTCTCCCATGCATATTCCTGCACACTAAGCCTTGTGCCATGCTTGTACCGCGTGTGGGTGTCCATGTCACTTTGCATCTAACTCACTTATCCAGACAGCCCTCCAGTAAAATGCACACCGCAGGACTGACTGTAATTTGGGACCGTTACAAAGGCAGACAAGTCAATAGAGGAAGACCTGACAGCCGAAGAGGGAAGGATTTCAGCGCTCCCGTAGAGGACACGCTGTTAAAGAAGCCCTGGCACAGCAGGAAAGTAGCCACTTTTCTGCTGTGCAGGCACACTGATATGACAATGGCCTAGTAATCATTGTGCCCCTTCTGAAGTTATAGCTGTAATTTGGTCTGCCGGAGAAGGGAATCCATTTGTCTGACAATGCTAGCCAAAGCCAGTCGACTGTATCCACACACAAGGAATACCACAATCCACACACATACACGACAAACTCTCATAGTCGCACACAGAGTACACACTCCTCGCTACTCAGCGCTCTCTCAAGGGCACGCTCCAATAAAGCGGCATTGGAAAACAGCCATCTGATGGATTGGACCTGAAGACGGCGGCACACAAATCCCCTAATGTGGCATAAATAAGGCCGCGGTGCGCCGAACGCTCTCTGCAGACAATGTAAATTATATTGTCAGGCGCAGTCACTTCCCGCTCGCTGGGCTGCTAACAAGAGTCACCTGCCAGCGCTCGACAAGGAGAGGAGGAGCCACTGCTGGTAAGGGATAGGGAAATTAATTAAAGTGTCACAGCACACACAGACACACACACAAACAGATGCATGAATGCACACACTGAAACAGATGCAGAGCCACACAAGCAGGAAGTGTACATTGCTTTTGATTTATTTCCCCTGCTCCTGTGCGGCCCCACCCCCCTCCCTCTCCTGTGGCTCCCAGTAAAGGTTGATGCTGAGGAACGGAGGTGATGTTGCGCCGCCATTTTGGAGCTTAGCTGAGGCCTGCAGTTTCTCAGGGTGCTGGCAAACTCAACACTGTGAATAATGTCAAGTGTGATACATTGACCTCCATCACTTCAGAAACTTCCCACAGCTGCTTAGGAATTACTCAAAGCCAAGCCAAGGGCGAGAGATTTAGTGTTAGTGTAACCCTTCATGGGCTGCTCTGTGTCTTCCTCTTCTCTTCACACTGACTTTTACCAAAATTGTCCTTCCTGTCTCTTGCTCCACATGCAGCTGTTCGTTGTCAGACCACAGCTGTCTTATCCCTGCCAAGCTTGTGTCCTCACAACAAGGCTTAGTTGCCATGGGAAAAAATCCATAAGACCTGTCAAATAATACTACTTGGGTATTCCTCTACTGCTTGTAAAATCTTGTGACTCCTTGTAAAATGAGGTGAAGATGAAGTGATATGCTGATGACGCGCCGCGATAGTTTCCTAGAAGTTGCATGTTCTCGATGACAGAGCACACTTTACAGGCTTCATTAAAAGACAGTTAAACACAGCATGACAGAGTACTGCAGGGATGACATGTACAGTATCTGCTGGCCGACCCTGACCACTGTATTTTTGTCAAGGGACAAAAATACAGTAAGAATTGTTTATTGGATTTTGGATTGCCCAGAAAAATAATCTCTGTGGCAAAACAAACTTTTAAGCAGGATAATCCTAACATATTAAAAAAAAAATTACATTTGGAAGCTAACATTAGGCTTTAAAGGACAAACAGCACAGTCACATGACTTCACGTCACCACCGCTAAGCTAAAGGAGGCTAATGTTTGCCTGGTGATGTTTTGTAGTCTCATTTAGACACTTGTTAGCAATTGCACTTCTTAAGACACTTAGAAGCTTTGGATATTCACAAGTGGGGTATTTACCACAGACCTCATTTCAGGCATCCAACAAAAAACCCATGAGGCAGTGCTCAACATTGACTCATTCTGGGTTCATGGACTGATTTATGGACAACTCTAAAACTGAGAGACTACCTTGCAATTAAGGCGTTATAAGTGGACAAACTCATAAGATGAGAGGGTTGGACAAAGTACAAAAAGTACAAAAGTATGAGCATCAAAATATACTCAAGTACCCAGAGTAACATCCTTAATAATTGATGCATTAAAGTGTTCATCATTCATGGTAATGCAGCTTATTTAATTTAAAGGTCACCTATCATGCTATTTTTAGGCAATAGCATAGGTCTCAGATATATAAAACAATATAAAGAACATCTCCATGAAGTGTTTTGGTCAAAAAACCAAACAGATCCCCATTCTAGCCATGCCTCATATCCCTCTATTTCTCTTCCTGTTCCAAAAGTGCTGATTCTGGATATAAACAGGTCTCTCTTGAGAATGAGACCCTGTGTCTCAATGAGATTTTCACCTGTATAAATAAAGGCTAAATAAAAATAAAGCTTCTTTTTTTTTTAGACTGAAAATAAAATAAAATAAGAGGGGGCGGAGTTTATGCCGGCTCATGCGGACCTGGCAGATGTCTAAAATGCTGCGGTGATGAAACACAAGGATTATTAGATCAAGGATTATGTCTGAAACAGTATGGAGCTCAAAGGCTTTCTCTCTTGCCGGTTATACCACAAGGTGAGTTCCTTTTTACTTCCTGCTTCTTCACACACATGCTCTCCTGTACAGGTTAGCTCTGACGGCCCGTCCACACAGCAGCTTTGACCAAATCTTGAAAATCTTGGAGCTGGGCGTGTCTGACAGCTTGGGGATTTTTTGCGAGCAACACGACCAACAACCAATCACATGAATCTCCCGCCCCCGACATACAAAGCAAAAAAACTCGGGGATTTTATGCGAGCAATATATATATATATATAAACTCCCCAAACCGGCGAAAACCTACCAGTTTCACTCACTGTCTCTGCCACCTCCCTCCATGCCTGGTTCCTCCGGTTTGTATCCCGGTAAATAGTCTGGTCGTAAAGAACCGGGTGATTTGCTACCGTAATTTCTCGTTTGGAATATGAGGAAATGAACTGCGGTCTGGCTCTCCCTGCTTACATGCGGTTTGATTGGCTAGAGCTTCTACTGTCAGATTTGCATAAACGGGTGTGATTGGCTGACGCTTCCAGCTCAGCTTCAAAAGTTGAACATTGCTCAACTTTGGAATCCTGAACATCCTGGAAATCCTGGAAATCTTCGCCTCGCTCCCCCACAATGCAGTTCGGCGACAAGCGAGGGAAAGTGACGTCATCCCCATTCAAAGTCAATGGGCAGAGAAGCGCTGGAAGCGGTGGACAAATCGCCAAAAGCTGCTGTGTGGACGGGCCATGAGTGTTAGCGATGCTAATGTAAACACCGACCATATTACGTCCAAAACAGTCGGGCATTGTTTCTGATAGCAACGTTTCTGATAGTGCCGTGGGTCCGCCGCCGATTTGACGTCATATCGGCGGCAAATCTGGATCAGCTCCGTTGTAGCCCCGTTTTTAGAGATTTGGGTACGGAGGAAAAGAGAGAGGGTTTTATTTTCTGACGCTGCGTGAGTTCCCTGACACACCGGGGACACATATTTATGTATGAAAGACATCAGAAAGTTCATTTTGCATGATAGGTCCCCTTTAATATGTATGGTGGGTAGCTTGACATTTCCCTAAGGAATAAATACATACATATATAGAAGTAAATCAAGTATTTGTCTCTGAATTGTAGTTCAGTAGAAATATAAAGAGGTTAGTATGGAGCCGCCCGAAGATCTTGTGGCCCATATGGAGTGAACGCTGCCTTGTTATCTGGTTCGAATCCTGAGCCGCCAAATATTACGGGCAATTTCCTCGCCTCTATAAACTCTATATCTCAAATAAAGGCACTCTCTGGCCCAATAAATACCTAAAAACAATAAGAAAACGAGCAGAAAGTAGAATAAATAAAAGATAAAAATATCTCCAAGTACTTGAGTAAATCTACTTCGTTACTGTCCACCACTGCACACTCTGAAGCCCACAAGTGCTCCTTCCTTGCATAGAAACAGCTTTGCCCTCTCTCTGTCAAACATTTCCTCCCATAGCCGGCTGAAAAAGTGTTTCCCAACGCTGACAGGGAGAATGGATGGCCTCCATTACGCCGGGCTACAAACACATTCCGCCAGGATGAAGGGGCCGTAAATTATCCTGCGAGCGAGCAGCCACAGCCACAAGCGAGCCAACAACCAACCCCCACCCCCTCACTTCTAATGGGGTCGGCCCATCCACCGGCTGCACCGCACTGAATCACACCAAACATACACTGTCACCTGTGTGTATACAGTGGGGGAATGTAACCCAGTAAAACTACTCAAGTATTGCACGTAAGTATCATTTTAAAGGCACTTTACTTGAGTATTGGCATTTTCTGCCAATAGATCTCATAGGGAAATACACTTTATTTATTTGAAGCTTGTATACTTGTTTTACAGCTCTTCACATAAATAACATTATGTGTTTGTATCACACCAAACATACACTGTCACCTGTGTGTATACAGTGGGGGAATGTAAAACTACTCAAGTACTGCACGTAAGTATCATTTCAAAGGTTCTTTACTTGGCATTTTCTGCCACTAGATCTCATAGGGAAATACACTTGATGTATTAGCTTGTATACTTGTTTTACATTACATTACATTACATTGCATTTAGCTGACGCTTTTATCCAAAGCGACTTACAATAAGTACATTCGACCAGGAAGACACAACCTTGAAGAAAACAGAATCATATAAGTACATCAGGTTTCATAGAGCCAAACATTTCAAGTGCTACTCAACTGGCTTTAGGTAAGCCAGTCCTTTATTAGTATAAAAGTGCTTCGTTAATAGTTCTAACGCTTGAAGTGGAGTCGAAAGAGATGAGTTTTCAGTTTGCGCCGGAAGATGTGCAAGCTATCTGCCGTCCTGATGTCAACGCAGCGAGGGCGCAACGAGTCGTTTGGCTGATGCAGAGCGTAGTGCACGCGCTGGGGTGCACGGTTTAACCATGTCCTGGATGTAGGAAGGGCCAGATCCATTCGCAGCATGGTAAGCAAGTACCAGTGTCTTGAAGTGGATTCTAGCAGTTACCGGAAGCCAGTGAAGGGAGCGGAGGAGCGGAGTGGTGTGGGAGAATTTAGGAAGGTTGAAGACCAGACGAGCCGCTGCATTCTGGATGAGCTGCAGAGGTCGGATGGCACATGCAGGTAGACCAGCCAGGAGGGAGTTGCAGTAGTCTAGGCGTGAGATGACGAGAGCCTGGACCAGAACCTGAGTCGCTTTCTGAGTCAGCTGGGGACGTATCTTCCTGATGTTGTAAAGCGTGTATCTGCAGCAGCGGGTTGTAGCAGCGATGTTTGCAGTGAAGGACAGGTTGTTATCTAGGGTCACACCCAGATTCCTTGCAGTCTGAGTCGGGGAAACAACTGAGGTGCCGATGTTGATTGTTAGGTCAAGAGTGGGACAATCTTTTCCCGGGAGGAAGAGCAGCTCAGTCTTGTCAAGGTTGAGCTTGAGTTGGTGAGCAGACATCCACTGAGAGATGTCAGCTAGACAAGCAGAGATGCGTGCAACGACCTGGGTCTCTGAGCGGGGAAAGGACAGAATTAATTGGGTGTCATCAGCGTAGCAGTGGTAAGAAAAACCATGCGGGCTAATGACTGATCCGAGCGAGTTTGTGTACAGGGAGAAGAGGAGGGGACCAAGAACAGAGCCCTGAGGGACCCCCGTAGTTAATTGACAAGGGTCGGACTCAGACCCTCTCCAAGTCACCCTGTAGGTACGGTCTTTCAGGTATGAGGTGAGGAGGGAAAGTGCAGAGCCTGAAACTCCAAGTTTTTGGAGAGTGCGAAGGAGGATCTGATGATTCACCGTGTCGAATGCAGCAGACAGGTCCAACAGGATGATGACAGAGGAGAGGGATGCAGTTTTGGCAGTGTGCAGTTCCTCCGTGACAGCAATGAGAGCAGTTTCTGTGGAGTGACCTGCCTTGAAACCAGACTGGTGCGGATCCAGAAGGTTGTTCTGATTGAGATAACAGGAGAGTTGTTTAAAGACAGCGCGTTCAAGTGATTTAGACAGGAACGGGAGGAGAGAGACAGGCCTGTAGTTTATAACATCAGACGGGTTGAGAGTGGGTTTCTTTAGGAGAGGGTTTACTCTTGCCTCCTTGAGACTGTTTGGAAAGTGACCAGAAGTTAGAGAAGTGTTGATGAAATGGGTGAGAAACGGTAGAATATCAGGAGCGATAGTCTGAAGGAGGTTTGAAGGGATAGGGTCCAGAGGACAGGTGGTAGGGCGGGCAGAGGTAATGAGGGTAAGAACCTCACTTGGAGAGAGAGGGGAAAAGGAGGTAAATGTGTTGGTGGGAGGAGGGTCTGGTGACCCAGCGGTGAGTAAAGGTGAGTCAGAAAAAGAAGAGCGAATATCATCAACCTTTTTTTCAAAGTGGGTAAAAAAGTCGCTTGACAGAAGTGAGGAGGGGGGAGGAGCTTTTGGAGGGTCCAAGAGGGTGGAGAAGATGGAAAATAGTTTTTTAGGATTGGAATAGGAAGATTGGATCTTATCTTGAAAGAAAGTGCTTTTTGCCTGAGAGATCGAAGCAGAGAAAGAGGAGAGGAGAGCCTGATAGGTTAGGAGGTCGTCACGGTGTTTGGATTTCCACCATTTCCGCTCTGCTGCCCTAAGGACGGTTCTATTAGCACGCAGTGCATCATTTAGCCAGGGAGCAGGAGGGGACTGACGAGCCTGCCGAGATGTGAGAGGACAGAGCGAGTCCAGAGTGGATGAGAGAGTAGAGAGGAGAGTTTCTGCAGCAGAGTTTGGAGGCAGGAGATGGAACGAATCAGAGGAAGGGAGGGCTGAGAGCACCGACGAGGCAAAGCTAGAGGGGGAGAGGGAGCGAAGGTTACGGCGGACAAGTGCAGGATGGGAAGAGATTAGTTTGTTATGTTTGGAAAGGGATAGAGAGAATGAAATGAAGAAGTGATCGGATGTGTGGAGCGGGTTTACAGAGAGGTTAGAAGTAGCGCAGTTCCTTGAGAATATGAGATCAAGGACATTGCCAGCTTTATGAGTCGGTGGGGACGGAGACAGTGAGAAAGCAAAGGCGGTTAACAGAGATGTTAGTTCGTCTATCTTCCCCGTCTGGAGGTTGAAGTCTCAGAGAAGTACAGCGGGAGGGCCAGTTTCAGGGATGAGTGAGAGGAGATTATCTAATTCCTCCAAGAAGTCCCCCAAGGCGCCTGGTGGACGGTAGAGAACAACAATGGTTAACTGTATAGGATGGGTTACTGTGACGGCATGGAATTCAAAGGTGGAAGGAGTGAAGTTAGGTAGCTTGAAGAGGGAAAAGCTCCATTTGGGAGAGAGCAGGAGACCAGTGCCACCTCCTCTGCCAGTGGGTCTGGGTGTATGGGAGAAGGAATATGCAGTGGAGAGAGCTGCTGGGGTGGATGTGTTGGATGGAGTAATCCAGGTCTCAGTGAGAGCAAGGAAATCCAGAGACTGCAGGGAGGCGTAGCCAGAGATGAAGTCAGCCTTAGGAACAGCTGACTGGCAATTCCACAGGCCACCAGAAACTAGATGTTGGATCTCAGTGGAGCACATGGGATAGACGAGAGCAGGCCGGTTATATCGATTAGGAGATACACGGGGCCAGTGATAATTGCGAGAAGACACATGAACAGGAATGGAGAAAATATACATGATTATAGCATGAGGGGCTAGAAAACTAAAGAAAATATAAATAAGACACCAGCTCAATCAGAGTAGGATTTGCCTCCTCTTTGCCTCCCTCGTGACTCCCGCAGGACTCCAATGTCTTTGTCAGTCTTACTCCCGCAGGACTCCAATGTCTTTGTCAGTCTTCGGCTGTCTGACGCTGAAGCTGACGCTCCAGGAAAGAGCTACCCAAAATGGACGCCTGATTGCTCAGTTCACACAGCTGTAGGGCCACGGCCCTCTAATTAGTTAACTATCTACAGCTGATGGGCGACAATAGACTGGCTGTGCCTATATTAATGCAGGCTTGAGTGCTGAGACCTGTAAAGCAGGTTTCGCCTGAGCAGATCTGAGATTTAAAATCTCTCAAACGCGATTTAGCCATTTAAGCTACAATAACAATTTATACAGAGTCGAATAAATGAAACAGAGAAGTCTAATTAAACAAGAATATAACTTACAGTGGTTGCTGCGTCAATAGGTAATGTCGTCACCGGGTCCAGATGCACACAGCTTGTTACATAAATAACATTATGTATTTATATCAAACCAAACATACACTGTCACCTGTGTGTATACAGTGGGGGAATGTAAGTATAACTACTCAAGTACTGCACGTAAGTATAATTTTAAAGGTACTTTATTTGAGTATTGGCATTTTCTGCCATCCAATCACACCAAACACACACTGTCACCTGTGTGTATACAATGGGGGAATGTAACCCAGTAAAACTACTCAAGTACTGCACCTAAGTATCATTTTAAAAGGTACTTCACTTGTGGTGGCATTTTCTGCCACTAGATCTCATAGGGAAATACACTTTATTTATTTGAAGCTTGTATACTTGTTTTACAGCTTTTTACATAAATAACATTATGTGTTTATATGTTACATATCCAAGCTGTGTATTCAGTAGTAAACAAAGTATCCACCTGAAAATGTACAACATAAAAAAACTCTAATATGTATTAGTTAGTAAAAGAAAAAACCTAATATTATAACATTAACAACACTTACTTAAAAGCTATTCTTCAATATAAGCACATTGATTTTAGATATATTAAGTACATTTTCTAATAATATTTCTGTACTTTTATAAAGTCACATTTAAAACTCAGGACATTTACTTGAAATTGTTTACACTTAAATAGGGTACTAGAGAGTGTAATAGAGTACTTCTTCCTCTAATGGTGTGTATAACTGTCGCTGAAGCTGTAAGGTCCCTTTGAATCAAACACCTGTAAAGAAGTCCTTGAACACATCATCTTAATAAGAGAGATTTAGCAGCACTGTAATAAAACCCAGCTCTTGGGATTTCTCATGACTGGGCACAACAGACTTATGTTACATTACAACACAATAACTGACAGGTCCAGTGCTGCGGGGCTGGAGGCTGTAACTGTAGAAACATCAGCAGTATGTCGGGTCAAATTCAGTTCACATGACACAAGTGTTGTCGGCAGCTGGAGAGCCATCAAACAGGCCGAGACTTTGCCCCGTGGCGCGGTTAAATGCTTAGTGTGTGAGCGTAAATCATTACATGCAAACAGTAAAATGTCAGGCGACATTGTGTTCCCACTAAGTAAAGCTTGTTCTTCTTGTGTGACAGTACCCTCCCCTGCAGCTCTGGTAGGAATCTAGGTCCTCCTTTTTGCCGGTTAGACAACAAAAAACCCCTTTGGGGGAACTTTACACTGTAACTAACTCTCTGTCTCTTCTCATGACATTTCATCCTCATGTTTGTCTCTGCTGTTTCTTTTCACACTGCTGGGAAATTCCTGAGAAGGACAAGCTGTTAATAAGTTTCAGTGAAGGCTCTTGTTCTCAGAAATAGTTCAAAGGACAACTGTGGACAGTGTGGATAATTCAGGGACTTTATTATATCGTTAGCATCGGTATTCTTATCCTCAAATAATTAAGACTTTCGATTGGCACAATTAGCTGCTAAATATAATAATAATAACTTTAATTTATATAGCGCCTTTCATAACCTCAAGGTCGCCTACACTCTTACATTCGGAGAAAAACCAACAGAAACGTTTTTAGGCTAAACATATTTAGGTGAATATGTTTATAATATGTGTCCAAATGAGTCAGAAATATGTTTTTTCCCTAAGGATACGATACAATAATACTTTATTGTCTGGTGAAGCCTGAAATGTATCTTGCATCACAGCTGCTCCATTTGCAACATCAAACCACGACAAATATTAAGACATGATACTTGGAACTTTTAACATAACACTGCAATCAATATAAAAACTATTCAAGAACCTCTAACATACATTTGACCTCTATTTGATTCTAGGATTGACTGTTGCAGGAAGGAGTGCTTCAGTCTAACTTTATTAAAATGTTGGAACCTGTACATCTGATTTGATGGGAACAATTCATATTCACGGTTCAGGACATGGTGGGGTCAGAGACTGTGTTGTTGGCCTCACTATACATAAAGTATCTATCAAAACTGCAGCCCCTTGAACCCTCACCTGAATCACATAACTGGACAGATTGACCCCCATCCGCTCCTCCCTGCTCAGGCTCTCCCCACGGGCAGAGATGGCAAAAGTACACACATCCTTTACTCAAGTAGAAGTACAGATACTCGTTTAAAAATACTCTGGTAAAAGTAGAAGTATGCTAAACTTCTTTACTCAAGTAAAAGTAAAGTAGTATGGGCTTTGAGATGTACTTAAGTATAAGTACCCATAACTAGCAGCTGTTTTAAAGAGTACCTGACCTCCCTTTATATTAATAGAACAATAATGTCATTGTTAGCTAATGAATGTTTCCATGCTGAACAACGGCAACATGACAACGTTTTCATTGGTCCCTCTTCTTTAGAGAAGACCAGGAAATGATAGATACACGGATCGTGTTCAAATCAATAGGCACGCAATGACTCTAAATAACAATGATCACGCCACCAAACACACATTCAAACTAAAGGAACCAGCCTGTTTGTAAAATGTAAGAAGTAAAAGTAAAAAGTCAGAAAAATAAGTAGTGGAGTACTGATACCAGAAAGATATACGTAAGAACAGTAACAAATTTGTACTCCATACTTCCCACCTCTCCCCACGGGGCAGCCATCTGCAGGACCCCGCCTGAGGAAGGTGACATGTCACATTATACCTGGGTGTTGACGGGGGGGAAAGGGTCAGCCATGCTGTCAGGGCCGAGTGGGAGCAGAGGAGGTGACAGCAGTGGGAGGAAGAGGAGGAGGAGGAATGGAGCTCCTTTCATCGAGGTCTCTCCTGAGTGACAGGCTGCACAGCTGTGTCGCTGCATACCAGCAGAGAGAGGGACCACAGGAATGTGATGGAGGGGAGACCCACCCATGATTTATATTGCACCTCCTTGTTAAACTGTCATGAAAGGTCTTTCACAGAGAATATAAATGATCCTTTAATAAAAACATTTCGGATACAGCCTTTTTCTACCCATTCCAACTTAATAATTATTTAGGTAAGCTTATAAAATATACTGAATGTAAGGTACGGAAAACCTAGTTATGTCGTATTTTCCTTGCCTAAATTGGGCTAAGTTCAGTGCTTAAAATCAACAGTTGGTGTAAACTGTCTATTTGACAAATTAACTGATACAAATGTTCCTTTTGACAGTAAAAAGGTAGCTTTGAGCATAAACCCTCTGATTAATTTCAACCCCACACTTACAAGTACTGTGCATCAGTAAATGAAAATGACTATACGAAGCAATCCTTAATATTCAGCAAATAATTCATGGGAAAAATGCTTAATGGGTTACGGCCCGTCCACACAGCGGCGTGCGTTGAAGCTTCCAACGCTTCTGCCCATTCACTTTGAATGGGGTGACGTCACTTTTAGCCGAACTGCATTTTGGGAAGCGACGTGGAGCGTTGCTGGCGTAGCTGGCGTCAAAAGTTGAGCAATGTTCAACTTTTGACGCCTCGACGGAGGCGTCAGCCAATGAAATCCCGTTTATGCAAATCTGCCAGTACAAGCACTAGCCAATCAAACCGCGTGTATGCTGGGAGAGACTACGCAGGTCATTTCCTCATATTCAAAAAAATGGAGGGAAAATTCATTATAGCGGTAGTGAATCACCCGGTGCTGTATGATCAGTCTCTGTTGATCTACCGGGATACAAACCGGAGGAGCGAGGCATGGAGGGAGGTGGCAGAGACAGTGGGTGAAACTGGTAGGTTTTCGCCTGTTTGGGGATTTTATATCCAGTTTACTTCGTTTTAACATTGCTATTGCTTTGTATGTCGGGGGCAGGAGATTCATGTGATTGGTTGTTGGTCGCGTTGCTCGCAAAAAATCCCCAAGCTTCAGATACGCCCACCTCCAAGCGTCAACGCACGCTGCTGTGTGGACGCTCCGTTACGGCCCGTACACACAGCAGCTTTTGGCGATTTGTCCACCGCTTCCAGCGCGTCTCCGCCCATTGACTTTGAATGGGGATGACGTCACTTTCCCTCGCTTGTCGCCGAACTGCATTGTGGGGGGGCGAGGCGAAGATTTCCAGGATTTCCAGGATGTTCAGGATTTCAAAGTTGAACAATGTTCAACTTTTGAGGCTGAGCTGGAAGCGACAGCCAATCAGATCCGTTTATGCAAATCTGACAGTTCAAGCGCTAGCCAATCAAACCGCGTGCAAGCTGGGAGAACCAGACCCGCAGTTCATTTCTATATTCCACAAAAATGGAGGAGAACTTAGTTATTGCGGTAGCAAATCACCCGGTTCTTTATGACCAGTCCCTATTTACTTACCGAGATACAAACCGGAGGAACCAGGCATGGAGGGAGGTGGCAGAGACAGTGGGTGAAACTGGTAGGTTTTCGCTTGTTTGGGGATTTTATATCCAGTTTACTTCGTTGCTAGTTTACTTCGTTGCTAGCAAGCATAGACAGTATCATTAGCCAGCATGGAATGTAGCATAACATAGCACCATAAACATTAATCTCATAAATGTTCAAAATGTTAAAAAAATAAATGTTCATCATAGCCCTTCCTATTTGACAATAGTGTAGAAGAACCGGGTTTTTTTGCTTTGTATGTCGGGGGCGGGATAGTCATGTGATATTCATGTGATTGGTTGTTGGTCACGAAATCCCCAAGCTGTCAGACACGCCCAGCTCCAGGATTTTCAAGATTTGGTCAAAGCTGCTGTGTGGACACACCGTTAATGTCATGAATGACACTTGAGGAAGTTTGAAAGGCAGTTCAAACTCTGGATAATCTTCTTGACCACATGCACGTACAGGGTTATAAAAGCAGGAAGCATATCGAGGGAGAGTTCCTGTCTCTCAAGGCTTTGAAGAGTCAGCAGCAGGAAACTGTGATTGATCACTACCAGTCAATACTTGGAGTATCGTGCTTCTGGTCAGAGACGTGCACACATAGACTCTAGGTCAGGGGTGCCCAACCAGTCGATCGCGATCGACCGGTCGATCGCGGGGAGATTTCCAGTCGATCGCGAGATGTGTCTAAAAATAGAACAACAATATTCTGTTTTATCGTTAATGTCCTATAACATAATCTTCCTGTGCCAGAATAATGCACTTGAACGCATCAAAGCTTTGTGATTGGCCGGCTAGACCCCATGTGTCGGGGCGTGGCTGGTCAGCAGTGGGCACTATTTCGCTGAGGTTGTCCGTGTCAACAACAGGAGTGACAGTGACACACACAAGACCGCAATTATGGCAGAAGCAAAAAAGCTCAAAATATATCATTTTCACTCCGAGTGGGAGGATGATTATTTTTGTATCTATTCCAATTGAAAGTCCATCTGTCTCATCTGCAATGCGAGCGTGGCTTTATCGAAGAAGGGTAATTTAGGAGCGGCATTTCAAAACACTGCACAAACGCTATGAGACGGAATTCCCTCTTAATTCTGCCCTACGCTCCCAAAAGGGGAGGGGCCTGAAAGGACAGCTAAATGCACAGCAGTCCATTTTCACCAGGCCCAACAACAAGAGCAAGGCTGCTACCATAGCATCTTATCGTGCCGACGCGCTTTTGGGGGACAGTAAAAATAACAGTAGCATTTCAACAGGTTTTTGATATAATAAAAACTCAAGTTAGATACCGTTATTAATCAGCTGTAAGTTTTAGTTTGTTTGAACTTATTCATTATAATTATTGTACAAAATGGTATAAGAATGCAAACTTAAATTGATTATAGTCTATTATCAATTCAGGTTAAGAAACTAGTGTTGCTTGCATCCTATTTTAAAGGCATTTATTTTTATACTCTACTAAAATGCAACAAAAAAAGGGTTTGATTCTATTAATTTTTCTTTTTTAATGCACTTTGGCTACAGATTCCTGTGTAGCTTCAGATCTGAGTTGTCTTATTAGTAAGCCTAATTTTAATGGCAAAGAAAGGGTTCAGAGTATTTTCTTTTTTCCTGTGTCATATGTGGCAGCACTGTTCAATGTTTCTTGAAAACATTACCCACTGTAGTATGTGACGTGTGAATAAACTCCAACTCTGTATCAACAACACTGTTGTGTAACTTCAGTTAAATACTTGTATGTGTGTAGATTAGAAAGAGCAGGTAAGATAAAGGATCTGCAGTATTTTATGGAGTATTAATCGTACAAAAGGCAGTTTTATACAAGTAGAAGTGTGTATTTACCTATTAGTTTACCTGGTCAGTAATGCAGTGCTTGAATTGGAATGAAAAAGGTGCCAGTACTCTAAAATCAGCAACTTTTTCAAGTCAATTTTATATATACAGCCCACAAACAAGAATTTGGCTACTATAAAGCTGGTGGGTTTGTCTCTTTACTACTGTATATTTTAGAAAGGTTCACTGTACTTAACATTTGTTATGATAGGCAGCGGATATGGCTAAAGCTCAGTAAGGTCAATATTAACTGAAAATATAGCAATCAAAGTCTAGATCTTCTGCTGAAGACACATGAAGCAGAGACCTTTCAGGTGAGAGCCCCTCTGGTGGTGTTCAACATTAATGACAAGGAAACAAAGCTCTGGTCAGAAGCATTTTTTATAAAAAGCTTTAACAAAATTAAGTATTTCTGTACATTTTGAATGCAATCTAACTTTCCAACTCAGAAAACGAAAAACGATAAAGTGCCAAAAGTCTTCTCACATGGCTGAGCTGCTTTGCAATATACTTCACCACTGAAGAATACAAATATGTATAAAGTATACTATGATGCAATCTAACTTTCCAACTCAGAAAAATGATAAAGAGCATGAACAAAGAACATGTAAAAACAAATGCAGAATTTGCACAATCTAAAATGAGAAACTATAACTTCAAGTAACAAAGTCTGAGCCATGGTAAAGAGTTACATTGAACACCAAGCTGATCAGATAACTCCCTGGTTGGTCTGAAGTCCTTCTATCTCCAGGATCTGTACAAATCGGCACATTATGCCAAAAGTCTTCTCACTGGGTGAGCTGCTTTGCAATATACTTCACATTGTTAGAAAAGGCTCCAGAAGGCCTTGGGGACATCAGTATCAGGGGCTGGAGCTGGACAGGCTCTTTCATCAGCACTTCTCCTTCCCTTTGCCAGCCAGGACCTCACATACTGTTCCGGATTGAACTGTCCTAGTGATGGTCCATTACATTTAATGAAAACCAGGCTGGACAGTCGGCTGACAGAGAGAGCATTCCTTTTTGCAGTAAGGATATCGTTCATGCAGCTGAATGCCCGCTCACACTCACTAGTGGAGACAGCGATGGTTCGGACTGCTTTCAGTAGAGGCTCCATGGCAGCAGGTGTACGGGATGCCCTGGTTTCCTTGTATTCGCGAAAGCCCTGAACAGTCTCTCTTCTGTCCACTTTCAGCACTTCGCACAAACGTAGCACCTCTACGTCCCCATACTGTATGTCTAACTCCTCTTCAGGCCAACTTCCAGGATGGATAACTTTCATGTCCTGGATTAGCTGATTGTCCCGGGCCTCCCGGCCATGTAATGGGATTTCTCTTGTGCTGATATGAGAGGAGGTTGTGGAAGTCATTCTGTGTCTCAGATTCTCTACCATACTGCGGAAAAACTGACCTGCATGAATCTGTACAAGCCTGCCATTCTCACGCAGGGCAACACCCTTGAAGGACTTCTCAGCTAGAGCTGTATGAACTGTAGTCATGTGTGGGCCAGGCATGGTGACCATGGATTCAAAAACTCGTATTTCTCGAGTTAAGAGCCTATCTGCTGTAGGCAGTGTCATCTCTCTTTTTTGGAGTTGCCGAGAGAGGTCGCTGAGCTCTGTGAGCGCATCGTACATCAGTCCCAGATTGCTGACAAACGTTGCAGATGTGAGCACATCATCCAGGCCCTTGTACTTTGCTCTGTCTCTGGAATCCCTGCTCGTGTCGTTTGCAGCATTTGTGAAGTGATCATGAAGCACTCGGTAGTTTTCCCAGACTGCTCTGACGCTCCTTTCACTTGAAGCCACCCAGCGGATGGACAAAACACGCCCTATCACCAGGAGACGCTGTCCGACTGCTTGCGCACACTGCGCTAACTGCCTCTGATTTTTGGGGGAGGCATGGAACAAGGAATAGAGTTTGTCAAAAAAGATCTGGAAATGATTGAGCCCTGAGACCTCCTTGACCACATCCCCAACTGCCAGCTCTAGACGATGATTGGAGCAGTGCCACACAAACAGGCTTGGGAATTTACTACACAACTGGGTAGCAACGCCTGTTCTCTTCCCTAGCATGATTGAATCCCCATCACATGCAAAAGAAACGAAACACTGACCTAAAAAGTCCTCGTTAAAATCTCTTCCAAGACACTCCATTAACGCCTTTGTGATGTCATCAGCCGTTGTTCCATCCAACTCGATCAGCTCCCAAAAAAACGTTTCGGGCTCAGCATCAGCTAATGCTGAGCATAGACACACAACAAGCACCGTTTTACCACTAATAGTGGTAGATTCATCGACCAAAACACAGAGTTTTCTTTGGTTTTCTGTAATGTCTTTTGCCATTTTTTTCTTCAGCTCATGAGCTATGTGGTCGATGATTTCGCCACAGGTTTTATTGGAGTGCAAAACCCTGCCCACGTTCAGCCCATTCAGTTTCTGTACATTCAAATCAATTGGCATGTCTGTGAATGGCCGGCTATGTTTGCCAATTTTATATGCCGTTCGAAAAACTCTGATAGTGGTGTCTAATTCAGATTTATGCATAGACTGCACTTGATGTTGAATAGTTTCACGTGAAGCAGATGTAAGGATGTCAGCAGCTTTTACATGGGCTTGTGATTCTTTATGTTCTTTGATTTTTTTTCTCAGGCTAGCTTGTTGTTTGCCCTTGTCAACACCGAAATGAGACACTGCACACTCACCCCATTCAGTTGACAGTTTCAGTCCTTGTCCAGTGTGTATTCCCAAAGATTTGACATCTCTGCATATCCGACATCCTAGCTTCTTATCTTTAAGAAGGAGCCATGCATTGGTCTTGCAAAAAATATTGCACCTGGTCCGTTGTCCAGCAGTCAGGTGCATCGCTTTGCCCGGTGTTGGTGGTGGCAGTTGCGCCAGCAGCAGCTAACGTTAGAGGCTCTGGAGGAGGCGGCGGAGCTAGTGCTAATGCTAATGCACTAGAACTTGGAGCAGGAGGATCAACCAAAGAAAGCTCCCCATCAGACACAATTTCCAACACAGGCACAGCATTCTCTGTATTTGAAGTTTCTTCCGGCGACAACCGCTGTCTTTTTGCACTTTTATTAATCCACGCTAACATTTTAGAAATGCTAATTTGTGACGTGACTTGCTTTCCTTCTCTCGGGGGCGTGCCTGCTCTGTTCTATCACTCTACATAGCCACCCACTGGGTGGGAGTTGCACTGCATAAACACAACACACGTGCATCTAGGTATGTAAATTGTAAAGCATTAAAACATGGTTTTACTAACAGTTTTCAGTATGTTGTTACTTCGGCATTATTATTATTATTATTTTGAAACGTGTATTACTATTAAATCACGGTCAAATAGGTTAATTTTGACATAGTCGTTTCCACCACAGTATTTACATGGAGAAGATAAGCCCCGCCCCCTCTCCAGCACGTTCTGTTTGAATGACAGGAGTAAACAGCTGACAGCCGCTGTGAAACTCCAGCGGTTAGAGCGATGAGAATGTCCGTTCGGCACCTCATGACGCATCTACTGAGTACCGGGCGGCTGTATATATATATATGGATGTATAATAAGAACGGCGGGAGAGTGTTGAGTACTGGCACGGTGCATGAGTACCGGAGTACCGCCAGCATGCCGGTACTGAGCAAGAAGTGCCGGTACTCCATGGGTCAGAACCAGAAGTGCCGGTACTGCGTACCGGTGAGTACCGGCCCAATTCCAGCACTGCAGTAATGGCTACGTCTCTCTATTTGGACAGGTAGATCTCGGCAGACTGGCAACTTTAAAAGTAGCTCTCGGTTCAAAAAAGGTTGGGCACCCCTGCTCTAGGTAGTGCTTGAGCACCTGCCCGTTTTGCCCTCTTGACAGCAATGTGCCCTTTTGAAAGTTCGTTTTTTACAGTTTTTTTAATTTTTTACAGTGTACTGTATGTGGCTCATGGTAACATCGATCAATTCTGGATTAAAAGCTTCTAATATATACAACAATGCCCCAAATGCGCGTTGTAATTTTGTCAGACATCCCCACACGTGCCCCGCGGCACTCCCGTACGTGCTCTGGCTGCAGCCCCTCCCTTCCCTGCTCTCAAAGTGAGAGCTGACAGTCAGTCAGTCAGTCAGACAGGCCACGGCGGGTGTGTGGTGCAACAGCACGCAGCAACACGATTAAAAGTGCCCTAGTGACGACCAAGTAGGTAACCACCAGGTAACAAATACAACGAGCGTATTGTTTAATCCCCTAAATCAGATGCCAAACTAAACTATACAGGGTTCGTACGGTCATTGAAAACCTGGAAAAGTCATGGAAATTCAAAATGCAAATTCCAGGCCCTGGAAAAGTTATGGAAAACAATATTTTCCCCAAAGTTTTGGAAAAGTCATGGAAATGTAACTAAAGTTGCGTCAAATATAATTTACATTTTATCTAATCGCCGAAATAATCTGCGGTCGCGAGCTGTTATGTGCCATCATGACGCGCATGGTGTTATTTTTTAATATATGAAGCGTGAGCTGTGTGCTCGAGTCTTCTTGCCTGTCGGGCCGGCTGAACTCTGCTGCTCCGGGATGAGGGTCAGCTACATTATCTACGGTGTGTTCGTTAACTGTGCGGAGTCACTGTGGCACAGACTGAGCCGCTGGTGAACAGCTGTTAGAACGGGCCGTTCAGGTGTTCAGAGCAGAGCGGCAGAGCGTGATGTGAACTGGAACGTTTTTCTGTCGCAATATCATTGTCACTATCTGCTAACGTTAGCTTTAGCCTTCGTTTTCTAATAGTTTTTTTCATAGGCTATAAACAGAGGTGGTATAAGTATAGAGATTGTAGGCTACTAGAGTAAAAGTAGAAGTACTCAGATCTTGTACTTTAGTAGAAGTACTCAGATCTTGTACTTAATAAAAGTATAAGTACTCAGATCTTGTACTTGAGTAAAAGTAGAAGTAGGCTACTCAGATCTTGTACTTGAGTAAAAGTAGAAGTACTCAGATCTTGTACTTGAGTAAAAGTAGAAGTACCAGAGTGTAGGAATACTCTGTTACAGTAAAAGTCCTGCATTCAAAATGTTCCTCAAGTGAAAGTAGAAAAGTATTATAAAAATACTAAGAGGCATGGAAATACATTTTCAAAATGCTCAACAGTGCTGCCAAAATTATAAACTGACTGCTACACAATTAAAATAAATGCTTTTATATATTTCTATTAGATGTAACTCTTTGGCGTTTCTGTTATTATTACCTGCTGCTTTAGTTGTTCTGACTGCTAAAATCCTCTGTTATTCCTAATTTTAAAGCCGATATTCCATGAGGTCGGGGGGCTCGGATCCTTGTCACCTTTTTCATACCTGATGAGTTTGCATCCCTGACTACAGTTGCTTCAGCGTGTAGAAGCTAGTAAGCCTACTATTTGATTTGTTTTAGATAGGCATCTGCATCAGACAGCATATGGTTATTGAAATAAATATATATGCAATTACGACATACAAGATGTGCCTTTAATAAATCTCACACTACTAAGGCAGCCGGCGGTTCCACCAGGGGCGTCAATCCCGGGGGGGGGGGGGGATTTCGATTGCTTCAGATTGGTCTAAGGCCTAAGATCTAAGTCATTTAGAATAATACAAATAAATGTTAAAATAATTAATTTTTTGATAATAAATCAGTAAAATCAGGCAAAAATAAGAATGAAATAACATAACCCTAACCTAACCCTAAAACCGAAATAAAGTAACCAAAAACCAAAAAGAAACTAATAAAAAAAAAAATTATCCGGCAAATTTTTGCGCACAATTTCGGAGCGCACAATTTCGGCGCGACCGCCACGACGACTCAGAAGGTGCCCTTTGTTTTTCTCTTGAGCACCTGCCCCTATAAATGTCTGTGCACGCCACTGCTTCTGGTGGTCATCCTTACATTCGTTTCCTATTGGACCGCAACCTTTGGGAAAACCTTGAGACTTAATGTTCGGGAACAGGCTCAGGTCAACCGGGCCATTTGTCTCAGGTCACATGAAGCCCAAATACAGATAGGCCTTTTGTTTGTGACGATGGGATGAGTTATTTTAAGGTCGTAGATTAAAAGACCCTCAAACCAAACATACTTGTTACACAAGAAATGTACAAAGAACAAGAAGTGTATACATATACAACAATGAAGCCAATGTTTCTAACCTATGCCTGACCTCACACCCCAGGCACTACAGACCATTTTACTGCTTGCAAACAATGATGACTTACATAAGTATGCACGTGCCGTTTTCCAACGGATGTAAGGCAAATTGACTCTGACATGTGGTGACCGACTTCAAATAAATAGCTAAATACGAAAATAGCTAGATTGATGGATAGATAGATTTGCTTTATTGATCCCAAATAGAGAAGTCATTGTATTACAGCAGTATCAACTCAGTTAAAACAAATATCAACACAAGAAAGTATATATCAGCAAAGTATCTACATGAAAGTTTTTCATTGCAAGAGTTTCATTGCATATTTTATTGAGGTCAAAATGGGATTTTCCTTAAATATCATCATGAGTTTTTATCAACAAACTGAACAGAGATGAATCACTCAAAGACATTATTTCAGGCACGATGAAGAGTAATATTTGACTAGACTTAATATGCTGATTTTTCAATATGTTCTTGCAGAATTGTAGTCCTTATGCATGTGTGTATCCCTGTGCATGTGTGTGTGTGTGTGTGTGTGTGTGTGTGTGTGTGTGTGTGTGTGTGTGTGACAGTGACTCAGTGATGGGACGTTGTGTCCTCTCCTTCCTCTCCCCTGGTCTTGGTGCAGAATCTGGCCCCCACAAGTCATCCCTTTTCTGTCAGCACTATTGCCCCATTCTCCCTGCACCCATTCATCAGCCTTTTAATGAAGTAGCAGGTTTATTAGGCTGCGGTAAAAAAATCCGCCCAACCAGCCTCTGAAGTCAGTGTGCAGACATACTGTAGCCAGATCCCTGAAGCTGAACTCTGCTGACACTGCGAGTGTGCTTCGCTCAGTGCAGGAGACTCTGAGCAGCAGGTGGGCAAACTGTGATGTCCAGTTGGCAACAATCCTAAAGCAAACAAGCCCCAGGATGATTTACTCTACATTCTCTCTTTTGATGTGTAGTATAAAGAGTGTACATAGAGCAAATATTTGACTACCTAAAATATGGATTCTGATACACATGTATAAGGTTGGAAAGAAGAACCGGTTTGTATCAGAAAATACATTTTACAAGAGTCTGAGTTTGGGCTGCAACAAGAGATCCAACCAATCATTTATTTTTTATTTTAAATCGTATGTCGGACTTTTTTTGCCGTCCGTGAGGAAAATAAATGGGTCTCAGAGCCTCAGAATACTGAAATCTGTATCATTTTAAATCTTTTTTTCCTTCTAATTTGTTATTCTTTTCTAAATAACACACTGTTATTTATTCAACAATAACACACAATTATCCTTGTTTTTATTTATTTGTTTAATTCTATAATCTCTGGCTTTTTTGGCGTCCGTCAGGAACTGAATTTCAAAATAAAATAACCGGAAACAGACGTAGGCCTATATGGGACATTTCGATATGCAATCCGAAAAACATTTCTGAGTTTAGGATGGCCGAAGACACTACACTACCCATAATCCTCAGATATCGTTTGGGACTACAGTCCCCGTGATTAATCTTCAAGCTCTGGGATTGGATGTTGGAGTGGCAGTGCGCCAAGGTTACGCCGAGCGTCAAACAGCTCTTTGAAATGGAACGAAACCACGGCACACTATCCAAAACTGGACTCGAACGGGACCAGCCCCCCCAGAACTACACATGCTGGCTATTGTGTTTCGCAAAATGTTCTATGGGACGTCTCTACTGTGAACGTTTTCGTTTTTCCCACAATTAGAAGTTGCCAGTATTAAACACATTGGTGTTATCAAATTTACAACATATAATTAATAAATGGGTGAAAATGGCTTGTGTCCATAATGCGCAGCATTAATATATACCCACATGACAGCTCATTGTTACTTTGTAATTCTACTCCACTACAATTCAGAGGTTAACCTGGTATTTTTACTCCACTACACTTATTTGAGTTACTTTGCAGATTCTGATTAATGATGTGAAATATAAACAACCCTTAAATCAGACTTTAGTTACACCTGAGTCAAATTCAGGTAAGGTGATTGTCAAGTGCCAACAATCAGGAGAGATATTTGATAGTTGGTGCTTGAGAAGACTAAACATTTATCTGCAGATAAAGTATATTCATTAATCGTTATTCTCTAATCGTTAATTAAAGACTGTATATTATGACTATTTTGCACATCCCTTTCAAGATTTCAAGATTTTCAAAGGTGTATTGACATATCATATACACAACTACGGTGTAGTTATGCAATGAATGAAAAACTTGGGTCACAGGTTCTTCAACAGTGCATTACAAGACATCTATCAATATGTGTGTACCTCCACCATTAAACTGTCATATTCTGCACATTTCTTATACTATCTACATACATAAGAGTATAATTAATGTGTATAATATCAGTTAAAATAAGTGCTTCAACATAGTTAACATTGCAGGACATCAATCTGTTCCACGTAGCGCGCCCCCTAGAGGCCTGGAGCACTTCCGGAATGTTTTTTTTTGGTATGTGTTTTGGGATTTGTACGTGCTTTGGACTTTGCATATCGTGCAGCGTTTTTTTGTTGCGTTTTTTTCGGGGTTTGTGTGTTGTATTTAGTTTGCATCATTTCTGTAAATGCAGCGTTTTTCTGTTGTATTTTTTTTCAGGATTTGTTTGTTTTTCATTTCAGGATTTGCAGCTGTTTCCTGCTAATGTATGCGTTTTGGGCCGTTGTTCCGCGTTTGATTGATTGATTGATTGAAACGTTTATTAACAGCTTGTATATTGGGTACAGTACAGTACAGCTCAAAACATACAATTGTTAAGGGGATGCAGACCAGAGAAAGACTTTCGTCTTGTTTACATCAGGGTCCCCCATTTCCAATTCATCATGTCATTTAAGACATATAAGACATATTTGACATACAGATGGCTTATTTACAATTTACATACAGGTGGTTTTTTACATACAGATTGCTTATTTACAATTTTCATTTTAGATTTCGTTCTAATACATCCTAACCGGACATTTAAGACATACCAAGTCTACAGATGTACAGTTAGTAACAGAGTCTAAAATGCGAGTATATACATAGATGGGGGGGGGGGAAGCTGTCCATTGAACGACAGGTTGAGATTTGTACCATTACCGGGGCCAGTTTTGCAATGCTCTCCCCCGAAGGTGCTCTTTAAGAGAGGTTTTGAAGGTAAGTATAGTTTTACTTTCCTTTACAGTTGTGGGAAGAGCGTTCCACCTTGATGTGGCATAATTGCGAAACGTGTATTCCCCCTTTTTTGTGCCAAATCTGGGTTTCACATGATTTGTGGAGCTCCCTCTGGTGTTATGATCATGGTATTCCTTGACCTTTGGGAAGAATGTTGACATGTACATGTGTACCATAGAGGTGTAGTGGATCTTGTAGACCAGGCCCATTGCAAGTAGCTGTACTCTGTCGTCTACTCTAAGCCATCCTAGGTTGTCAAAGTGGGCAGAGGTGAGGTGGGTTCTAGATGAAAGGTCAAGCAGTAGTCTGACCAGTTTAAGACTGCACCTGCCGGCCACCGTAAAGTATCAAAACTGCAGCCCCCTGAACCCTCACCTGAATCACATAACTGGACAGATTGACCCCCATCCGCTCCTCCCTGCTGAAGATGTGTAGTTGTATTCATGTTTTCACATAATTGTACAGGATATTGCTATATTATTTCACATGTTTTACTTCTACACATTAATATCTGATTTGTAAAACATCACAGACAGAAAGGCATATCCGTCATTTAATGGTAATATTGAAATTCTGAATCCATAGATGTGTCTCCCATCACACAAAATCCCTGACTATTCTTTCAACTCAGTATTTACATTATTTAATTCAAAGAAAATCAGTAATATCTTTGAAAACTACAAGTCCTTTTCTATCAGCTATGCACCGTTATGGTGTGAATACAGCCTATCTACCAATTGGATCAAATATAAAAGTCAGCCGAATTAATGTTGATACTGCAAGGAGACGTATTCTGTGAAGAGAAATTGAAGATGTTGTTTAATTGCTGATATATTTATGATCCATGTTACATATTCAGTTTCTGTGGCAGTTCTTCCAGTTTGTCCAAAGGTCTTCCAATCTTATACTTTTCTCCAGAGTGCCATGGTTCATTGTTTATTAATATGTGTCAGCGGCATTTACCGACCGCTACAGTGCTGCTCTTCTATGGGAGTTTATTCTCCCGTCAGCTCCGGGTTAGCTCACATGGCAGCGTCCGCTGTAAAGTATTCACTGTATGACTGTCACACAAGCAGCTGATACATATCCCAAATTCCCCATAAGTGAATGTGTGTCAGTCTGAATTGACGCTGTTTGGCATCACAACGCTGTTATTAAAGTTTCTCTGGTATAAAATGGGTGATGTTAGCATAGCAACCGAAGCTAAACTGACTACTTGTTGTTGCTATCCTATTGTGGCATAAGCCGTTTTCTACAGGCACATTTTACCGGTGTATTTTTCATTATGATTCTACTTAAGATAGTCGGACATGACAACCTGTGCAGCCCATGTATTGATTCCATCCGATAGCTGCTATAATACAAAACAACACGTCTGCCTCTCTCCACAATGATCAATAACAGCGAACGGATAGTCAAAGTAAGGTAGGCCTACATATAAACAGAATCACATGAATCCTGGTTAGTGTTGCCTGACTTTATAAAGTGTGGTTGCGTTCTAGTCACTTTGCTCAGCTGCTTTTTACAAATTGTATTTGCCGTACTCGCCTTTAACTGTTAGCTCAGGTTAATCTCGCTCCCCTCCGACGTAAGCGTGACGTATGCAGTTCTTGATTGATTGATTGATTGATTGAAAAGTTTATTAACAGCTTGTATATTGGGTACAGTACAGTATAGCTCAAAACATACAATTGTTAAGGGGATGCAGACCAGAGAAAGACTTTCGTCTTGTTTACATCAGGGTCCCCCATTTCCAATTCATCATGTCATTTAAGACATATAGACATATAAGACATATTTGACATACAGATGGCTTATTTACAATTTACATACAGGTGGTTTTTTACATACAGATTGCTTATTTACAATTTTCATTTTAGATTTCTTTCTAATACATCCTAACCGGACATTTAAGACATACCAAGTCTACAGATGTACAGTTAGTAACAGAGTCTAAAATGCGAGTATATACATAGATGGGGGGGGGGAAGCTGTCCATTGAACGACAGGTTGAGATTTGTACCATTACCGGGGCCAGTTTTGCAATGCTCTCCCCCGAAGGTGCTCTTTAAGAGAGGTTTTGAAGGTAAGTATAGTTTTACTTTCCTTTACAGTTGTGGGAAGAGCGTTCCACCTTGATGTGGCATAATTGCGAAACGTGTATTCCCCCTTTTTTGTGCCAAATCTGGGTTTCACATGATTTGTGGAGCTCCCTCTGGTGTTATGATCATGGTATTCCTTGACCTTTGGGAAGAATTTTGACATGTATATGGGTACCATAGAGGTGTAGTGGATCTTGTAGACAAGGCCCATTGCAAGTAGCTGTACTCTGTCGTCTACTCTAAGCCATCCTAGGTTGTCAAAGTGGGCAGAGGTGAGGTGGGTTCTAGATGAAAGGTCAAGCAGTAGTCTGACCAGTTTATTTTGCGATGTTTGAAGTTTTTATTTTTAGCGCCTTGGAGGTGCTATGGTACCATGACGTGCAAGCATAGTCATAGTACCCTTGAATGAGTGCTCCTGCCAGAGTTTTCAGGGTGTTTTTGTTTACCAGAGAGGAGATCCGGTATAGGAATCTAGTTCTTTGATTGACTTTTTTTATTACATTGGATGCCATTTTGTCACAGGAGAGGTTTGCCTCAAGAATAGATCCTAGGTATGTAATTTCCTTCTTGCTTCTAGACCGACAATTTGTTGGTGCTTGAAACGACGGATTCCGGAGCTTAGAGGCGGCTCCGCTGCGGTGTGAACAGGACAAAACTGTACTTTTCAGGCTCCAGCTCTGAACCGGCCCTGGAACCGCGTTGGGGTGAAAGCCCCATGTCAGACCACATACATGCTCACAATACACACATAATCTTAACAGCAGAAATCATAACTGAGCTGTCTCAGCTGTCTCACACACACACACACACACACACACACACACACACACACACACACACACACACACACACACACACACACACACACACACACACACACACACACACACACACCACACACACACACTCAGTTTGTTGGCTCACCAGGCAGGATTAGATCAAACAGACAGGCGTCTTCCATGGAGGTCTGGCCTCTCTCGTACACACACACACACACACACACACACACACACACACACACACACACACACACACACACACACACACACACACACACACACACACACACACACACACACACACACACACACACACACACACACACACACACACACACGTCCTGCAGGTAATTAGAAGCTGGAGGCCCTCCATCAAACACACACTCACCCTCTTGACTCCACAAATATTGATAAAGAGTCTGTCCAAAGTGATTCATGCGCAGAAAAGAGATATCTCCATAAAGGTGTCGTTTTCGGTATCACACACACACACACACACACACACACACACACACACACACACACACACACACACACACACACACACACACACACACACACACACACACACACACACACACATATATACACACACATATACACACACACACAGCCATGAATCCAATGTGTGTCCATACATTTTAATAAACAACATGAAATCATGCAGGTGTTGTATAGCTAAGTATTCATACACAAACACGTGAGTTCAGAGTGAAGGCAGCTGAGTAAAAGGGTGAAGCCAAGCATGAGGCATGAGTGTCAGTCAGGGCAGATCATCGTATCTTCTTTGTCTGCCTGTCTGTCTGCGTCTTCACCTGTGTGTGTGTGTGTGTGTGTGTGTGTGTGTGTGTGTGTGTGTGTGTGTGTGTGTGTGTGTGTGTGTGTGTGTGTGTGTGTGTGTGTGTGTGTGTGTGTGTGTGTGTGTGTGTGTGTGTGTGTCTGGCTGTTTGCAGCTCAGCCTGGAGTCTTTCCAGGCCATCACTCACACTTTACCCAAGGAGAGGGCGTCGGACAGGTTTTATTAAAACTCTGTCAGAGGGTGTGTGTGTGTGTGTGTGTGTGTGTGTGGTGTGTGTGTGTGTGTGTGTGTGTGTGTGTGTGTGTGTGTGTGTGTGTGTGTGTGTGTGTGTGTGTGTGTGTGCATCTGCCTCAGGCTCAGAAGAGATATCATCTTTCCCTTGACATGTTCTTTCATCTCGCCTTTTTTCTTCTTGACAGACACCATTTTGGTTGCCAGTCATTTTTTTTTTTAACGCAGGTCTTTCTGCAAGGTACTTAATTCATTGTACTGAGTGAGAGAGTCTCTGTGTAACGCCATTTCAATCATTTCATCAGCAGAATTAATACAATGCTGGTTAATCAGAAATCTGGAATTTTAAGGGATAGGCTATGTTTATATTAATAATAAACTAACAATACACATGTGTTGAATGATAAAGGAGCGCTGTTTTCTGGCCAAACTGTCCATATGTACAGGGTTACCTCCCATAAGTTGTCACTAACTAAATAAAAACTATAGATCATAAAATGTAGTGAAATGCCCTATTTCCAAAAAATGCATATCACTGGCAATGTGTTTAGTATTTTAGAACTTCCTTGTTCATCCATTGGGAGCTGAAAGGAGCCAACAAAATGCCCTGCTATCTGGGTAGCTAGTTAACTAGCTGGCTAGCTTTAATGATAATGTAGAGAAAAACCAAAAGACAAAACTGGCTAGAAAGCTAGCTTAGTTCTAGCTAAATAACAGACTATCACATTGAAATTAAAACCCTATGTTTGTACTAAATAAACTTTAACTTTGACATATAAACATTTAATCTGACTACTAAAATAACTTTTTGCTTCTTCTGACCTTCAGTTCAACTTTTTTACACAATAGGAAACATGTTGATATCTGACATTGTACTGAATCTAAAAATCCGGTCCATTGTGGAAAGGCGGAATAATAATTAATTTATATGAGAGTTTGAAGATAGACCTAGAAACATATCATCAACTTGCACCCTTAAAACAATCTGAATGGCAAAAGAGAATAAATTGATGTGATAAAAGGCTTTTTTCCTTCACCAGGATGAAAGCAGCTATATGATCCAAAAAAACCATATGCAGCGGCTGTAAGAGGTGTCACAGATGTTCTTTCTCCAAAAATGAATGACTTTCTTATTGCTACATGAAGAAGAGGAGCGAGAGCCACACACGCAGCAGGCGCAGTAATTAAAATGCTGAGACAAGGCATTCCCTGTAAGAAAGCCCCCCGACCCCCCCCTCATCGAGCTGCTCGATCCCATCAACAGGCCGTACGTTTTTAATCATGTTGAAATGATTTATTTAAACGTCAGGCAATGTGTCACCTCACTTCCTTTCATTTTTCAAAATGTTTGTGTTCTTTTCTGGATGATTAATTTATCTTCAGACAACCCCAATATGACTAATTAACTTTGAAATATTAGAACCAGATGTGGAGCTGAAGGAGGTTCTTAACAGGCAGCCAAGAGAGCCGGCTCGCCTCCCCTTTTCTTACTCCCCCCCTCCTACCTGCTCCTCCACACTCCAGGCTTTCGGTTTTTTTTACACACACCTTCCTCAGAAGTTGAAGCCATCCTGTTGAGAGCCAACACGTTGCACCAGGTCATAAATCTGGCAGTGTGAAGTTAACCTGCACATGCCCTGTGTTTACCTCCTCCCCCTCTCCCCTCTGTGTCACTCATCACCTCCACCTAATATATTCTCCTTCCCTCCCTTGCCTCCTGACCAACTGGCTCACTTTTCTCTCTTTAGCTCCAAACATTCAGTTTTTACTGATTTATTGAGCTCATGCCCAGAAAGTGTAACGAGACCCGCAGTTTGTGAATTAATGCTCTTCGAAAAAGTCCAGACACTACTTTTAAACTCCCTTTTTTTGCAGCTTATCTCAGACGAATGCACTTTTTCGTGATTTATGTCAGTCTTTATTTCCGCCTAATGTCATAAATGTTTGGATCAGGAGACTTAAGTGGGATATGAATTCCGCTCCTCCGTTTTCTGGCTCACACTGCCGCAGTATTTTGAGTTGGAGCGGTGGTGAAAAATCTTCTGTCCCTACAGAAATGCCTAGTAAAAGCAAAAAGGAACATTGCAGCGCTGAGACTTTGACAGTCTGCCATGAGTGACGTGTGATCTGTACAAATTTCAGGACTAATAAATCTACCTGTCAGAGCTCGGGACTTGAAAGGGCCGCAGCCCCGCGGCACAGCTTTAACACAACTTGTGTTGATGAAATTCTGTAGGCTGGAGAATTATAGCTGTCAGAAAAACGCCCACATCAAACCTGAAGGCTTGGCGTTCCTTCTTCCCCCCCACCCCCCCGCTCTCTCAACACTCACATATTGCTCATTCACCTCCTCCCTCCCCTGCAGACTCTTTCCTTCCTCCTGTTCTTTCTCACTGCTCTGAAAATGAAACATAGGCCTCCTTTCATGGCTTGACGACCATCATTACATCATTTTGACACCCTGTAGACACCCCAGCACACACACACACACACACACACACACACACACACACACACACACACACACACACACACACACACACACACACACACACACACACACACACACACTTGTACACACACAGTTGTGGAAACAGTACTCTGATCCTTTACGCAAGAAAAAGTAGTAATACTTCAGTTTAAAATACTCGGTTACAAGTAAAAGTCCTAACTTCATAAGGTAGCCTAAGTAAAAGCAGCCAAATGTACTTAAAGTATTAAAAAATACTCTCGTAAGTGCTGTATTATTATATATTATATGTTTTGTATCAATAACAAATACATATAAGAGGTTTTTTATGTTGTAATTTGTCAATGTAAAGTAAAGTTTAGATACTTTGTGTGTTTCTGAATAGATTAATATGAATAAAACACACTATATACAGTATACATCTTACTACAATTGTCAACTACATTTAGTGGAGTAAAATGTACAATATGTCCCTCTGAGATGCACTGGAGTAGAAGTAGAACGTGGAAAGAAGTGTTAGTAAAGTATCTCAAAATCCTACATAGGTAACAGATTTGTTCTCATTCCTTGCTCTGCCAATACTAAAAAAGGTTACTAACAGATAATAAGTTGTCCAGGTTTTGGACTGAGACTCGCCATGATGGAGGCCAAGAAGGCAAAAGCTTCCCTGAAACACGGCCCTGTCACCGGAGGATCATCGTCACCCGCTGTGGGTTAAATGTGCTGAAAGGTGGGAACGTGGCTCATGATTTCACGAGAAGGGGTGTTGCACTTGGGTGATTTAAATACCAAAAGGCCCATAAATCATCTCCCCTCTCTTGCCACCTCCTCCCATTTCCACATCCTTCCAGGCCCACTGCCCACTCCTCTCCCGCCCCTTTCCACAGGATTTATTCCTGTTTATCTTTGATCCAGGACTGGTTTGCTCTACGTCTCCTTTCAACCCGAGCCGGTGTATCCTGTGGATGATAAATCATCTGCGAGTGTTTAGATACTTTGCTGTCGCAGCTGATTTTTCCTGTAAACGTTTTTAAGAAGGGTGGATCATATTAGCATTCTTCAAAGCACCGTTGTTGGTGTTAAAAGTTCACCAGAGTCCGGGGGACGAATGGCAGCCCGAGATTATTGATTTAAATGTCAAAAGGTGTGTCTTTTGCATAAGGTTGGGACCCTCCTGGTGCAGTGTGATCATTCATTGACAGACGAGTCAAAGATCCTGTGAAGGTGCTCGGCTTTGTCATTGAAATGATTCAGTCAACCGGTGAACGAGGTAACATCAGGACACACAAGCGCTTAAATATTTCTACACAGAGCTCGACATTGCTCCATGTCCAACTCAGAGTTCACCTCACTCATTGCTCGGTCCAAATACAGGAAGCTGCACTGTGTATTAATAAGCCTGTACTGAATGTCATGTTTTTTTTTAGCATTTGTAGCTTTGTATTCTGCAAACTTATGATTGTTTCCAATGTTAATGTTCATGTTATGAAAGGTGAGTAAAGGCCTAAAGCTGGACAGGGGATAAGGCCATCTAAAATACACTTTTCTCACATGCTCTGGGTAGCACCTATGGGCTATTCGACTATTAAAGTGCAGTTAATGTGAATTCACAGTTGGAGCCACGATGTCTCAGTGGCTAGAAAAGTCTGACACATCGCCAAAAGTTTAGACATTCAGTCGTCCAACAGCCACTTTGAGCCTGACATGCATGACTCACTTCTTTCATAGCGTCCTTTTTTTTTTTAAATGCGAAAGTTGCAAGCGACGACTTTGATCCCACCTAAGTTATTTTTCATCAGTCATATCACATAAAACACAAACAGAGACAATAGAAATATCTTTTGTTCATTAGCCCCATGCTGAAACAGCAGCATCAGTCATTTACACTACACACACAATCTGTCAATCGGCGTGCTTGTCAATCACTCGAGTCTCGGTGGGAAGCCGCCTCTGACTGACAGCCCGTGTGATCTCTCCCAAGGGTGGCAGCGAGGCAACAAAAGGCCCGGATACAGTAATTGGCAAGAGAAAGACATCCTGCAAGAAAACAGCACTGTCACTCATTTGGCTTCAGAGCAATGAATCAACATGAAACACACCGGTTAGCCAAAGGGAAAGTATGCTTGTAAAGGGAACCAATCAGAGGGCTAGGTTTGGGGTCACTTCCCCTGGCGACTGGCTGAGAGGTGACCTGTTTAAACTAACACTACCCACCCCCCTTTTAACTCTAGATTCACCTTCTCACCTCAACTCTCCCCTCTCATTCCCCCCCGACCCCTCACTGACCTGCTGGCCTTTTGCTTAGGTCAGCTTAAAAGTTACCCCCCCCCCCCTTCTGTCTGCTCAATCGTACCCCCATCCTTCACACACCTGTTTCTGATTTCTCACATTTCACTTTCTATTAAGGTGTGTGTGTGTGTGTGTGTGTGTGTGTGTGTGTGTGTGTGTGTGTGTGTGTGTGTGTGTGTGTGTGTGTGTGTGTGTGTGTGTGGATGAATCTTCAATTCAAACAACTTCATATCTTGCTGCTCTGTAACTTTTCTATCGCTTGGTATTACTTTTTATTCTCGTGGTTTTTTAATGACTGTTTTTGAACGTATTTAAATTGATTTTATGTTTTGTGACAGCTATATGTCTCAACGCTATTAATGTTATTCTTTTAAATGCCTTGGTATTTGATATACTTGCCTTGTCCCCAGATGCCAATGTGAATTAAAGAATAACCTGTCAATGTTCATATACTGTGAGACTAGGGATTGGAAATGTATATAAAGTGTTCTTTGACAAGGGAAAAAAATACATAAAAGATGATAGGGCCTCATGACTAAAACGTCACAACTGAGATCAAACATGCCGAGTTCTGTTCAGTCATTTTCTTGCAACTCGGTTTTCGAATTGATGCACACTCCAAATATTAACACAGCAGGTGGTATTACAGTTTTTCTAATGAAAAACACCATGACATTTCCAGAGTTTATCTCCTACTTTGAGACAATATTTTTTTGTGTTCAAAGTTTTCGGAATGGTTTTGTTTGAGTTTGCTTAATTTAGGAGACATTTTAAGTTGAGAAAGACACAATTAGCAAAATAAAGGAATATTTTGGATGCTTTTTTTCCCATTAATCTCAAAGAATATTGTTTAGAAGCAAAATGACCCAAAATCCCTTAAAATTGACCATGGAAAACAATGTTTCTGCCTTTGGTGAATAAGATAGTGCTTGGCTGGCGTCATGACCCTCTCTTGGAGGTCAGTTAGGGTATCCGTGTCTTCTAGAGGCCCTGTCACAGTGTGTGTGTGTGTGTGTGTGTGTGTGTGTGTGTGTGTGTGTGTGTGTGTGTGTGTGTGTGTGTGTGTGTGTGTGTGTGTGTGTGTGTGTGTTTGTGTGTGTGTGACTGAGTGTGTCCCCTGCTGCCCTGTATTTGACCTCCTTCTATGTCCTCTCTCAATCACCCCTGTCTCCTCAGACACCTCTCCTCCTCCTCCTCTTCTTCTTCTGCTGT
The DNA here is from genome assembly GCF_902827175.1 of Gymnodraco acuticeps. Taxonomy (NCBI): domain Eukaryota; kingdom Metazoa; phylum Chordata; class Actinopteri; order Perciformes; family Bathydraconidae; genus Gymnodraco; species Gymnodraco acuticeps. The sequence continues at coordinate 3,476,088 of NW_022991187.1, forward strand.
AACAGGAGAGCAAAGTGAGCAGGGGGGCTCCCTCCAAAGATGGACCCCCTGTGCAGCATGTTAAAGGCTCCTCTCATACACACACACATGCATACATGGGGATCCCTTGTCTGCCTGCCCTGCTCTTCACAGGGTAGTCATTAGTCATCAGGCGGATCAAAGGACGACCGCAGGAAGTGAAAGGACCCTGACAAGGAGGAGTCCATCTGGCTGGCAGTCCATCGCTCATCCTCAGCTGACAGCGAGGCACACTCTCCATCTGACGGGCGCTTCCGCTCCGGGCTTCAAATGTGACTCTTTTCTTAGTAACAATTTGTCTCAATAAAGGCTAATGTGGCTGATTTGGCGTCCTTATGATAGAATACATACATCCCATTTAGACAACAACCTCTCCAAAAGCCTCGGTACTGTGAAAGCATCTATATTTAGACACATGTTTTCTATTTGTATTTGGAAGTTGGAAATCTAGGTTAGCTTTGTTAGTGAATATTGTGAGCTGTGCCAGTTGACAATAATACATTACACGGTATCTTAGGCTTACACACCACTGTCGCAACATGTCCTCTTATAAAAGCTATAGCACTGTAGGTTTGACTTATTTAAAGGGAACTTAAGAGAATTAAGTGCTAATGCGTCGTATATTACTGAAGCTTTCACATTGTTGACGTACTCAGCAGCCATCTTGAATTTATAAGACCAAAGTGATAATCTCCTGACTTTCTGACAACTGGAACGCACCATCAATCACAGGACTTTTTATCTTAAAGACCGTTTAAATAAATGGTTTTACAGGGAGTCGTGTGGAGTAACTTGTTTCTTTACACAGTTTATCAATATTAAATGCAACTTCTCCTTCGCTTTTCTTCTCTATTTCATTCTCTAATCTTCTCTTCAGTCACTCTACTAAGCACTTTCTTCATTACTATCGCAATGGAGGTTATGTTTTTCACTAGGTTGGTCTGCTCGTTTGTCAGCAGGATTACGGACAAAGTACTTGCCCGGTTTTAATAAGACTTGGTGGAAGGGTGTAGCATGGACCAAGGACGAACCCAATACTCCTTGAAGCGTTTCACAGGTTAACATTGTGATAGAGCATTTAAGATGTGTAGCAATAATCGTTAAAAATTGTTTTTCACTTGCAAATACTCTATTAACAATATCAGTGGCTGTTTTATACCTTGTGCAATAAATTACAACAAGTCTTCTAGTTGTGTCCATGTTGTTTCCACATTACGACTTAAAGATCATAAAAGTCGGATGAAGGACTTTCCACACTCGGGAAATGGGAGCATCTGAGTAGCGTGTGAATGGTAATCCTTTTTCTGATTTACTTTCTGTTTTTACTGCTTTTGGTGACAACATAATGAGGGTTACCATTGCGTGACAAACTAAAACTCGTGCTATTGCGTGACAGTACAACAACATGCTAAAGCAACTAAATATTATTACGGTGGTCACAATGAGAGTTTCCACCACCATCCCTCATCCCCTCCCTCCCACCCAGCACCACCCACCTGGGTCTGTCTGCAGGGTGACCCTGTCCTCTCGCTGCGTGACTGAGCGCTCTCCAGCCACACAGGAGGCATCAATTACAGCCCGGCCGTCCCGGTGTCACTGCTCTGTAATTAATGTGCTCTCCCGGCGCTGCGCCATGGGGCCTGGCCTCACCGTGAACTCCACAGGAATTCAGAGACAAACACACACACACACACACACACTAAGTGCTGCACACACACAACAAAGCAATCACATGTATGCTGAAACTCTCCAAATGCTGTTTTTGAGACTTTGGCTAATGTGGTTTTTCATTTCAAACACAAATTCTGATGGGCAAATCTTAGTTTGCAGACTTAAGAACTCTAGCTAGTGGTGGACAGTAATTTACTCCAGAACTCTGGAGTTCAGTACTGGAAGTAAGGTTTTTGTACTTTGCTTGAGGATTTGCATTTCCTGCTACTTTAAACTTAAGGACAAAAAGCTGCAACATTAAAGTGATGTACCCATTGATGCGTCACTAAATGTAATTCTATTTATAATATATTTTGTTCTGAGATTTCTAAAAATGATACTAAGTATATTGATGCTAATACTTTTGTACTTTTTAGTAAAGAGTTGAATGCATGACTGTTACTCCTAACAGATGATTTCTACATCGTGGTATCACTACTGTTACTCTGAGTACTCCAACTCCTTGTGTGCATACTACTGTTGATGTGATAGATGCATACAAAGGGAACTGAGCAAAAGTTACGCAAACATTAACACACACACACACACACACACACACACACACACACACACACAGAGGCCCAGCCCCCCGCTGCCTGCCCCTTCATTTGTCAATCAGCCAGACAAACAGAAGCACGAGGTCCCCCGGGTCATAGGGTCATGGGATCCTGTGATTCCTTTGCTACCCTAGATCTCAACACACACACACACACACACACACACACACACACACACACACACACACACACACACACACACACACACACACACACACACACACACACACACACATACGCACACACACACACACACACACACACACACACACACACACACACACACACACACACACCAACACGCACACACTGAAACACATACACACACATTCTAAATATTCCAGGCAGTCAAACTAGCCACACAATTCTGTCAACTCCTTTTCTTCATCACTCAGAATCCTGTTGACTTTGACTCCATTTTTTTACGTTGAGAGAAGACTCTTCCTGTGGCAGACATATTTGCAATACTTCCCCGAGCTTTCCCTCACCCCCTTCAGTTCCTGCTTTCATTCTCTTTTCCCCCCATCGCCCTCCCTGTTTCTTCCTTTCTTTCGCCTCACTCCCTCCTTCAAACGTCATGCCTGGAGCTGACACTGAGCGTGACCCTGCCTTTATTGTTGCAGCGGGGCAGAGGCGCAAACACAGGGCAGGGACTGTCACCCCAGTGATTAAAGAGCGCATGTTTTCAGTCAAACGCCTCAGAGGGGAGTGATCCCAGAGAGAAAGAGGGAGAAGGGGAGGGAGGGGGAGGCTCAAAGTCCAGCAGGAAGATAAAGGGCTTCTAAGGTTTTCACAGCTGAAGAATAAAAAGCATTTTGCAGAGTCAAAGGGAACAAAAGTGACATTTGGGATTGATACATTGTTCTGCAAGTGGCTTTTTATTAAAATTAAAACACATATCAGTCAATGCTTTCCACCGATTATACGATAAAGGGTTGTGCTTAACAGATTTCAGGGGTGACAGTCTGGAAAACCTGCAGTGAACTCTGTGTCACCGTGCCTTAAGGAGCTGCTCACCCACTGAACAGAATCAATTAGTTTGGAGTTTGACAACACATGATGGTTTAAGTGCTGTTTCAGAGGGTTTTTCTGAAACCTGTCATATTTCAAAAGTGTATGGGAAAATAATATATTGGCATTGTCATCTAAGCTCCATAAACCCTAATGTGTAGCACCACATGTGTGCAGGAACAACAATCGGGCAGATGTGCGGCGGTTCGAGCTAATAAAAGAGCGACTTGATGTTTTTTCAACCACTCGTAAAATACTCTTGTATTGAAGAAAAGAGCACAAATAAGAAATCATTTTTTAATCCCAAAACAATGTGTACTAACAAGATAAAAGCAAATGAGAAGAAATAAGAACAATGCATCTGAATGTAATCGTTTTCTGCATGAGTGTATTAGGGAGCTATTGAGATGCTCATAGTAGTGATGGGAATTCCGGCTCTTCTTGGTGAGCCGGATCATTTGGCTCGGCTCACCAAGAAGAGCCGGCTCTTTCGGCTCCCAAACGGCTCTTCAGTTTACCACATATTATACCTTTTAATTAAATCAAATGTAGTAGCCCTGTTTTGACTAATGATTTATATGTGTACACATATATCACTTAAATTATTCAATACATCCTTTGTACTGAAGTATTCAAAAGTAAAAATTACATCTTTAATATAAATGATTTGCTGTGGCCAATTGTTTTCATTGCATTTACAGAACCGTGCAACTCTCTGATACCACCCAATGAATGCATTGACTTGCTTGTAGAACCACACTACACAAAACAGATAGCAACACCTATAAAAACTATAGGTGTAATACTACTAACTGTATCGACCTATATAAACTATATAAATATAGTTTTTTTTTCAAAATACCAAAAAGATCCTGCATTTTAGCCATGCCTCATTTCGCTCTATTTGCTCTTTCCAGCGCTGTTTTTGCAGGGGGCTGATTCCGTGAGCTGCAGCTGACCACGCCCCCCTGCAGGAGAGGGGAGCGTGCTTTGAGATCAGCTGCTGGGCTGTCAGAAGAGGGGGAGAAAAAGAGATCTCCGTCCTCCGTGTTTTATTCTTATAGAAGTAAGAAGAGAAGTAATGGGGCAGAAACCCTCCTTTTTACGCAGCGGTCCAGACATAGACATCAAACGGCGACACATATTCAGTTGCCAGTTACTTTGGCATTAGGGCAGGGATATCTAGATACTTTCCAAGGTTTGACATAATGAATTGTACTACTTTTAAAGCAAGCAACGATGTTTTCAAATATGTAATCAAAAAGCTCCTCAAAAACGCTATCGAAGCAGTTCCTGCCGTTGCTACGTAGTTCAAACGGTAACAACGGACTACTTTTCTTAGCGGATGCATGTCAATTTAAATCAATACATAAAACTATTTTTTAAATCAATAAAATCATTTTCTAAATCCATAAAAGCATTTACATTAATATTGGGAGTCATGTCGTTACTTTGTTGAGAATTTGGCCATGTCATAAGCGGGATAATGTGCACATTGCACATTGCATAATGTGCCTTCATGCCGATCTAGATCCCTCCGCAAAAATGGCTCGTTCGCGGGCGAGAGCCGGCTCCCGTCGTTCACTTAAAAGAGCCGGCTCTTTGAGCCGGCTCGTTCGCGACCGACACATCACTAGCTCATAGGCTCTTTCTTTTACATGTTTGTCAGGTGACCTGTTTAACACTGTTTCCCATCTTTATGCTAAGCTAACCAGCTGCTGCCTGTAGCCTTACATCTAACAGAAAATTCCAACACGGTTTTATTCTCATCTAAGTAGGCTATGAGTGCTCTCAACCAATTGTAAAATATTCTCTTATCAGAAAAGAGCAGACATTAATGTGTTCTTACTGCATGAGTCTAAATATGTGTGTATTAGATAACTTTTGAGATGACTAATAGGCTCTTTTTTTACCTTCCCGACAGTTGACCTGTTTACCATTGTTACCCCTTTTATCCACGTCAGTCTGGAGGACAGTATGGAGCTGGAAAAGTCGGTATTTCATTCAAACTGGCTTCGTAAGAATACGCTCGAACACAGCTCCGAAGCAGTCTTCCATTGTTGTTGTTATTTACGCTGGTTTTACTGAGAAATGCAGTGACGTAAATGGTGGCTCTTGTCTATGGTAAACATACTGGTTCGCAGTTGGTTCAACATTGCGAACCGAACTAGCACCAGCACTAAACTAGTACTCTTTTTTCAGTGGACAAGGAATATGTTAACAGTCTCTTTGCTAAGCTAAGCTAACCAGTTTCTGACTGTAGCCTGACATATAACAGAGAAATATGAAAAACTTCTTCTGTGAAAGTGCTCATAACATGATGTTTTAAAGTGCTGTTTCAGAAGCTTTTTTCTGCTCTGTCATATACAAAGAGACAAAAAATATATTGGCATTGTCATCTAAGCTCCATAAAGCCTAATTTGTAACACCACATGTGTGCAGCAACATCCAGCACATGTGTCCTTGGCGGCTGGAGCTAATAAAAGAGTGGCTTGTTGAGTTATGGCTGCGGGTAGGAAAAAGAGCGAGTCATAGATGTGACATTTTGACCATTAGACCTCGCTCTGCAAAATATTATTTTTATTAATGTGAACAGGAATCGGTTTCTCCTACAACACTCACGAGGATTAAAACAAATAGGGCTGTGAAAGCGCCAGTCAGGGGAAGACATAAATAAATGGCACGCCTGCCTCCATATTTCATAAAACAGTCACCTCAGAGAGCTGTGGGCCTCTGTGTTAGGCATCCAAGCTAAACACTTGGAAGTTTGCTCAGTCATAAATTAACAGCTTGACAGTCAAAAGTGTTCAAACTCATTTGTCAAACCTCGCTGGCTTTTTTTTTCTCCAGCATTTAAATTCATTACAGCAGTTTTTCTTTCTTTCCTCAAGGCTTCCAGAAATATGTTCCCCAGTACCACGCAGTGCTCTGAGAAGATAATTCTGGAAAAGTAAAAGGCTTTGAATGTGCATCACATGTGCTGAGAATTTCACAAGTCCATCAATTTCCCTGCACAGAAAGGGGCTTGAATTAATTCCCACCCAAGAACAATTTATCTCCATGGGTTGCTGTCAGGGGATTGAGCTCTGAAGAACCTCCAGGCATCAGATCCACATTCACGGCTCGTCAGCTCAACAACTTGTATTTTTTGTTAATTCAGCAGTCGTGTTCTGCTAAAGTGGGATAATTGCTATTGACAAGCTTTTGCCAAACATGCCAGTGCAGAGTAAACACAGATGATGCCTTTTGCTTGGAGCTTCAGACAAACAAATGTCATGCAGACCAGACAGAGAATGCTGCTGCAGCACATTACCCATAATGCACTGTAACTTTTCCCTTTGACAGCATCACTGTACACCTATATATTTTACTTACTCAGACAAGTGGCGGCCCATGTGTCCTGGTCCTGGAAGATCCCAATGTCCCTAACAAATGGGAATTACAGGTCAAATATTATCTGTGTTTATTAAGATAAAGAATAATTGATGGGCAGCCATAAACAAAAGCATATTTGAGGCATGTTGATTGATTTCTACGTGTGAAAAGGCTTTTACCGCAAGCAGACCTTTTGCATTGAGCAGCGTGTTAGGTGGAGAGATCTGATCTTAAAATAAATCTAAATATTTCCTCCATTTATATATTTTTTTTGTGCCCATTCTTTACACAGAAATGTATCGGTGTAAGTGCCTTTTTTTAATAGTATTATTAAATAAAAGATGCAATTCAAGGCACATAAACCGCTCTTTTAGAAAACAAATATATAAATTATGACTGTACTTAATAAAATATATCAACATACATACATGCACACAAAAATTATAATGGGTGTCATGTTGCTTTTTAATGTTTTGTCAGAATAACCAATGATGCTCCAACTACGACAGGCAGACTGCACAGAATAAGCTTTTTCCTCCTCGCTCGCCCTTAACTAGAGTACCAGCACACCAAAGCTCACAAATGACCACATAACATTGTTTATTCCTTAAGTACACAAACTTTGGAAGGTATTGTTTACAGGGGTTATATGCGGGACCATTTTATGGCCGCAGTTCCTTCCTGAAGTATCCAGTCAACCACGGTGACGACAAGACGCCAGAAAGTGTTGTGTCCCGTCAATTATGTTAAGTTTTGTCATGTTAGTTTAGTTTATGTTCCATTTCCTGTTTTGTTTTGTACTCACCTTGTCTCATTCCAGGTCCCTTTACTTCCTGCTCTGGTTCCTTTTCCCGCCATCGTCAGTGTCTGCCCCGCCCCTGATTGTTTCCACCTGTGCCCACTTACCTCATGTATATATTGTCCTGTCTCCCCTTGTTAGTTGTCGGTTCGTCTTGTTCATTGCTCCAAGAAGTAAGATCTAAGCCATTGTTTAATGAAAGTCAGTGTTTTGCCTTTTACCCTCCACGAGAGCGCTTTACGTTTGTCAGTTTGTTCATTCCTCTAAAAGAGTGATTTTGTTTGTTGCAAGTAAAGACTCTTTTTTTTTCTTCAAAAACCTTTTTGTCTCTGGGTCGTGCATTTGAGTCCTCCAAGCTATTGAGTCAAGGTTCCTAACAGAACGAACCGACCAATATGGACTCAGCCGACCCCAAGACGCTCCAGACTGCCCTGTCTGGGAAACATCATCTATCAGCACCAGGAGCAGCTAAAAACCATTAGCCATGGAGTGAAAGACCTTTCAGATCGCCAGGAGGATTTCCAAACCTCTGTCACGTCGCAGGTGAACCAGCTGGCAGAACAGCTCCACAGAGTCCTCACTCATCTAGAGACAACTTCTACAGCTCCGATTTCTGCTACGCCACCTGATGCTAATCCTGCTGCTAATCAGGCCGAGGTCAGTTTCTCTCCTGTCCCACTGCAGTTGGCATCGCCAGAGAAATATTCAGGTGAATCTGGCAACTGCAGAACCTTCCTAGTCCAGTGTGACCTGCACTACAAACTTAACCCAGCTGCGTTTGTGTCAGATGAGGCAAAAATAGCATTTATGGTCTCCCATTTAACTGGCAGAGCTTCCGCATGGGCCACTGTGGAGTGGTCAAGAGACTCCAGTATATGTGGATCTTTCACAGCATTCAAAGACACTATGAGCAGGATTTTTGATCTTACCTCACCTGCCGCTGAGGCCACCCGTGTACTCATGCAGCTCAAACAGCACCCACGGCCAGTGTTAGATTATGCCATAGAGTTCCGTACCATAGCCATAGACAGTGGCTGGAACACCCCAGCATTAATAGACGCCTTCCGGAATGGACTTTCTGAAACCATCAAAGACCACCTGGCTCCACTAGAACTACCACAAGACCTGGAATCGCTGATTTTCATGTCTATCCGAGTTGATAACCGCCTCAGAGAAAGAGAGAGAACGGCGCCGAACTGCAACAAGACATCCAAGCCACCAGGGGCGCTCTCTGGATAAGCAGCCTTCATGGGATCCCTTGTTTCACTCTTCATCAGGCCCAGCAGGAACAGCGCCATCACAGGCACCGGAGGAGCCAATGCAGCTCGGGAGAACAAGGATTTCTCCAGAGGAAAAACGGCGCCGCCTGCAGGAGGGATGCTGCTTTTACTGTGGCCAATCGGGTCACCAGCAGGCAACATGCCCGGGAAAAGGGCATGCTCACCAACCATGAGGAGGGCGTTGGTGAGCAAGATTTCCTCTAACTATCCTCCTCGCACACTCACCCAGGTTAAAGTCACAGCTAACAGTCAGACACATATACTGGGGGCGCTAATTGACTCTGGGGCTGATGAAAGCCTCATAGACTGGGGTTTAGCTAAACGCCTTAATATTAAGACTGTCCCTCTCAAGCATCCTGTCAATGCCAGCGCCCTAGATGGCAGACTAATGTGTAAAGTAACTGATTGTACGGAACCCATTCAAGTAACAATTGATAATAATCATGTAGAAATAATGCAGTTTCATCTATTCAATTCAGCACAACATCCACTGATTTTGGGGTTTCCTTGGCTAAAGACACATAACGCACAGATTGATTGGGGTTCAGGAAAAATTAAGGGATGGGGAGGGAATTGTGAACAGTCCTGTAGAATCCCACAAACTGTTGCAGTTTCGGTTAGAAGCTCAGATTTTCCTGACCTTTCCAAGGTCCCCTCATGCTACCATGACCTTAAGGAGGTTTTTAATAAAACCAAAGCTCTGTCACTGCCCCCTCATCGTCCTTTTGACTGTGCCATCGACCTGCTGCCTGGCGCACCCATCCCTAGGGGGTGCTTATACTCCATCTCGGGATCGGAGCGTGCGGCCATGGACGATTACATCTCCTCCTCGTTGAAAACGGGGATAATCCGTCCCTCTTCGTCACCTGCTGGTGCAGGATTCTTCTTTGTGGGTAAGAAGGATGGGTCGCTCAGGCCATGCATTGACTACAGCCCATTGAACAAAATAACTGTTAAGAACCGCCACCCACTCCCGCTGATGTCTTCAGCATTTGAACTGCTTCAAACAGCTAAAGTTTTTACCAAACTCGATCTTAGGAATGCTTACCACCTCGTCAGGATTAGAGAGGGAGACGAGTGGAAAACGGGGTTCAACACCCCAAGCGGGCATTATGAATATCGGGTCATGCCTTTTGGACTATGTAATGCTCCTGCTGTATTTCAGGCCATGGTAAATGACATTTTGAGAGAGTATTTGAATGTTTCTGTTTTCGTGTATCTGGATGATATTTTGATTTTCTCCCCAGATAGTCAGTCTCATGTCATGCATGTCCGCCAAGTTCTCCAGAAGCTTCTTGAGAATCAGTTGTATGTGAAAGCTGAAAAGTGCGACTTCCATGCAACCACTGTCTCCTTTCTGGGCTATATTGTCACCGCCAATCAGGTGCAGATGGATCCATCCAAGGTCAGTGCGGTGGCCAACTGCCCCACTCTTGATAGCAGCAAAAAGGTTCAGCAATTCCTGGGGTTTGCCAACTTTTATCGGAAGTTTATACGCAACTTCAGTTCTGTAGCCGCACCTTTGCATGCTCTCACCTCCTCTAAAGTCTCCTTTCAGTGGACCTCCCAGGCCGAGTCCGCCTTCCAATGCCTCAAGAAGAGATTCACCACGGCACCTGTACTCACTGTTCCGGATCCCCAGAGACAGTTTGTGGTTGAGGTTGACGCATTCAACGAGGGCATCTGGGCTGTGTTGTCCCAGAGATCCTCCGAGGATAACAGGATGCACCCCTGTGCCTATCTATCGCGTAAGTTGACCTCAGCTGAAAAAAATTATGATGTGGGGAACAAGGAGTTACTAGCTGTCAAAGCAGCTTTGGAGGAGTGGAGACACTGGCTAGAAGGGGCGGAGCAACCATTTCTTGTTTGGACTGACCACAATAATTTAGAATATGTTAGGAAAGCCAAGCGACTAAATTCACGTCAGGCCCGGTGGACGCTGTTCTTCAGCAGATTTAACTTCATATTGTCTTTTCGGCCCGGTACACAAAACCGTAAGCCAGACACACTGTCTCGTCTCTTTGAGCCTGAACATAATGCCAAGGAACCAGTATCAATCCTTCCACTGAACTGTGTGGTTGGGTCGGTAACATGGCAGATAGAAACAGATGTGAAGCAGGCGAATGTTGTGAGCCCGGCACCCAGCGAGTGTCCAGGCAACCGCTTGTTTGTCCCTGTGTCTTTACGCTCTCAGGTAATCCACTGGGCTCACACGTCCGAGTTCACATGCCATCCGGGCGTCCGACGAACAATGTTTGCCATAAAGAAGCGGTTCTGGTGGCCGGCCATGAAAAAAGAGGTCTCCGAGTATGTGGCGGCCTGTCCAGTGTGTGCCCGGAATAAGACCTCGTCCCGGGCCCAGATGGGTCTTCTCCAGCCCCTCCAAGTGCCTCAGCGACCATGGTCGCACATCTCCATGGACTTTGTGACTGGACTACCGCCCTCCAAAGGTAACACTACCGTCCTGACGGTGGTAGACCGTTTATCAAAGATGGCACATTTCATTCCTCTGCTCAAACTTCCCTCTGCCAAGAAGACGGCAGAGGTCATGTTAACTCACGTGTTCAGAATCCATGGTTTCCCCAGTGACATAGTTTCCGACAGAGGACCACAGTTCATTTCCAACTTCTGGAAGGAGTTTTGCCAGCTCCTCGGCGCCACCGTCAGCTTATCTTCCGGTTACCACCCGCAGTCCAACGGTCAGACAGAGCGCCTGAACCAAAACCTCGAAACATGCCTCAGGTGCCTCATGTCCCAGAAGCAGACCACTTGGAGCGATCACCTTACCTGGATAGAGTATGCCCACAACACTCTCCCCTCGGCTGCCACGGGTCTTTCCCCATTCCAGTGTGCTAATGGGTACCAGCCTCCTCTCTTCCCTGCTAATGAGGAAGAAGTCAAGGTTCCATCCGTGCATGCCCTGGTCCGACGCTGTCGGCGGGTTTGGGCCGGTGCTCGGCAGGCGCTACTCCGGACCTCGACCCGGATGAAGTCAGCGGCGGATCGTCACCGGCGTGCGGCTCCCCTCTACAGGGCGGGCCAGAAAGTCTGGCTCTCCACCAAGGATCTACCCCTACACGTTCACTCCAAGAAGTTGGCACCGAGGTTTGTGGGTCCTTTCCCAATTTCAAGAGTCATTAACCCTGTCTCTGTGCGCCTCAAACTCCCCAGATCTTTGAGGGTCCATCCCACGTTTCACGTGAGCAAACTCAAGCCAGTTCGAGAGAGCACTCTGGTTCCCGCCTCCAAGCCCCCTCCACCACCCCGGATCATTGAAGGTGGCCCGGTGTACACAGTCAGGAGACTTCTGGCGGTCCGCAAACGGGGCCGAGGACGACAATTCTTGGTTGATTGGGAGGGTTACGGTACTGAGGAACGTTTGTGGGTCTCCTCAACGTTCATTGTGGACAAGACACTCATCAGTGACTTCTATGATCGTCACCCTGAGCAGCCTGGGCCGTCAGGAGTCGGCCCTAGAAGGGGGGGTACTGTTGTGTCCCGTCAATTATGTTAAGTTTTGTCATGTTAGTTTAGTTTATGTTCCATTTCCTGTTTTGTTTTGTACTCACCTTGTCTCATTCCAGGTCCCTTTACTTCCTGCTCTAGTTCCTTTTCCCGCCATCATCAGTGTCTGCCCCGCCCCTGATTGTTTCCACCTGTGCCCACTTACCTCATGTATATATTGTCCTGTCTCCCCTTGTTAGTTGTCGGTTCGTCTTGTTCATTGCTCCAAGAAGTAAGATCTAAGCCATTGTTTAATGAAAGTCAGTGTTTTGCCTTTTACCCTCCACGAGAGCGCTTTACGTTTGTCAGTTTGTTCATTCCTCTAAAAGAGTGATTTTGTTTGTTGCAAGTAAAGACTATTTTTTTTTTTGCATTTGAGTCCTCCAAGCTATTGAGTCAAGGTTCCTAACAGAAAGTCAATGCACCCAGCCAAGTAAACGGTCTGGCACAATACCCCCATGAAACCACTTGTTGCACAAGAGCAATCAAACGTCCTTAACCATTCAAATGTGTCCTTAACCAGGTTGCTGCATAATGAATAACTTTATCATAAATTAGTCGTGTGTGTGTTGTATAGTTTTTTTTACTGCCTTTGTTAATGCTTTCTACACTAGGCTATAAAGTGAAGTGATATGACGTGTGCATATACGTGTTTCCCCATTAACAGTCCTTTATGCTAAGATAAGTTGACCAGCTGTTGGCTGTGGCTTTATATCTCATGGAACAACATCAAGGCTGTAAAGAGGTGCATTCAATGAAAACATTTACATTTTTATGCAAATTGTTGTGCCCATCGGGTTTCTAAAACTCCAAATGTAGGATTGTTAGCAACATCTACAACAAAATCTGCAAATACGTATCAAGTTTAAAGCAAAAAGTTAAAGGTGGGGTAGGTAATTTTGAAGAAACCAGCTCGAGTGCTCTAGAATTTGAAAATACACAGCCGGAAAAAATCCGCCACTTCCTTACAAAGCCCCTCCTCAAACACACACGAACGTGCACATGACCAATGAGGGCACGAGATAAGTTTGTGCACAGATGGAAGGCTGACAGGCAGGTAGGCCATCCAGTTACTTTAGCCGGGCCGGCTCAGATGATTGGTCGTGCTTTTTACAGTATTACGGCTTCCACAGATGACATATTTTTATGGATTTTTTGTCAAAGCACTTAAGATATTCATTGCTATCGGGATGTTAAGAGCATTCCATGGAATATAACAAAAAGTGTATCTCGAGCCGGTTTCTCAAACTTACCTACCCCGCCTTTAAGTGAATGTGAAGTTGTTAATCTTTTATGAAGGAGGACTTTGTTCAAAATTGTGAACCATGAACGTAAAATTCATTTTAATCTGTGTGAACTGAACTTGGAGTTAGCTCTCTTAAAATGTGACCTTGCATAACAATGAACATCAACAAAGTATACGTATAGAGAATGTAAATGCTACCAGCCTGTAGCACAGTCCTCACTGTTAAACCTCCTCTTCTCTCTCATCCAGTGCCTGACACATGCCAGCTCCCCTCTCTCAACATCGCTCCCAGAGAGACATACACATCCATTATCTCTACCGACCCCCCCTTGTGTGTGTGGTCTGCGTGACTGTGAATGCATATATGTGTGTGTGCACTGTACCCAAAGAGACAGACAGGCACACGAGCATGAAATCCACCAAACCTCCTCTAATTCCCCCTGTAATTTATGGCTCTCAGATACATGTCATGCTGAGGCTAAACAAACGCTCCTTTGTCACTGACAGCAGCCTTTGATCAGAAAGAATCGGATTTGCTGTCTCGCTGCTGCACCGGATCTTGTGCCCTACACTGCCACAAGGATTTCCACACACACGCACACACACACACACGAACATGCACAGCCTTAATGGTGCAGAAAGTTTTCCACTGGCACCTCCAGTCAAACACGTTCTTCCTACACTGAAAGCACGACACCCCTCATCGGTTTACGCTGAACTTGTGACCCTGGCTGACACCCCCCCTCTCACACACACACACACACACACACACACACACACACACACACACACACACACACACACACACACACACACACACACACACACACACACACACACACACACACACACCCAGTCTCTCTGTAGGCTGTCTTTACAGCAGGAAACCCACTAGGTGATTGACAGCCGCAGGGGGAGAGGGGAAGGCGAAGCTCGGAGGTCAAGCAACAGCAAGCAGGAGAGAGATTTCAACATCTGTAAAGTCACACAAGCTGACATGACCCCTGTACAAACTGCCAGGTCACACATACACACACATTCTCACCTGTTGGCGGCCATGTTGGAAGCCACTCACTGTGGATTGCATCCAAACGAAAACATACGGTTTTGGCCGGTATGTTTTGAAATGTTTGGCGTGGTGAGATTCTATTTAAACTGTCACCCAGAGGGACATGTAAATGTATGTGTGTGTATGATGTGTGTTGAGTAGCGGTGCAGAGTGATTAAGCACGTCGCTGCTGGCCTGTGGGATTGACAGTAACGCCGGCTGACTCGGGCACACAAGGGGGAGAAAGACTGGGGGCACTTGTGTAACAGAGACACACAGGCAGGTACTGTTCTCCCGCCAAGCTCGAAACAAACCGCTGTTGACATCCCTGTCACCAACACTCATTTCTAGCGCTCAACGAGATTAGACTCAACCTGCGGTGGTAGAGACAGAGGCATCAAATTAAGCGAAAGCGGCTGACAGCGAGCATGTTTGGTGCGCTGGCTTTCTGCAGGCTGTTTTCTTCCGCTTTGCTTCGCATGAAATGTTATCTTTCAGCCTGCATTGCGAGAAGAGGAATCAAAGATTACATTTGGGGAGACATTTGAAGAGCAAGGAAAAGTGTAGGTTCAAAAATACTTTAAATATAGAGCTGTATTCCTGGTAGACAGATCAACTTTAGCAGACTTTGATTCAAAGATTTAACAACTTTATTGTCACACAAGCAACAGCATAGTTGGTGTCATAGCTCCTGCAACAAACAACACAAATACTTTGACTTAGAAGATAAATAATGCAGTAAAGAAAAAGTAAATTGCAGTGATAATGAGTTATGATAACGTGGGCATAATATATTGCTCTTACCCTCTCCGTTTCTCTGTCACACACACATACAGATATCATGTTCCCCACCCACATCCACTTTGAGACATCTTATCCCGTACACACAAACAAACACACTGTCCCCACTCGCCCACCTATGCGCTCACACGTAGGTTTCTTTTTTTTGACAGAGTGAAGTTGTCAGGGAAATGGAGAGGAAATGACACGGGGCATATTTTCATAAATCTCCGCTGTTGGCATACTGCGCTCTGGCACAGGGCCTGTCAGCAGCCTGTCTCCTCAGTTTAGCTGTAAGACACAGTCAGAGCGCCAAACACACTGCGACACGCTTGTCCTCAGACAGGAGGGAAGACAGAGAGAAATGTCAACAGAGAGAGACAGGGAGGTGTGTGTTACCTATTTTCCACACAAAAAATTGTCCGTGCAGGGGGTAAGGTTTATTCTGAGTTGGTTCAACTTCTGAAACTCTGGTTTGGTTTTCTACTGACGAGAGAGCGAGAGCATACTATCAGGGCCGTATCCAGGATTTCCTAAATACCGAGGTCCAAACATGTTAGGGGGGTTCGGGGATACCCCCCGAGATCTTTGGGATTTTCATGATCTAGTTAGGTGCTTTTTAAGTCCTGTGGGGGGTCACACATTGGATAATATATTGATTTCAAACCATGTCAGTGGGCTGCAGCATACATTATTTTTGAAAGTGTAATACATAAGAATCAGTTGATTGTTACTATTAATGATCTGGACATGCAGAAGGACCTGCACCCTCTCTTCCATCTTCTTGAGTCTCTCTGTCTTCTTCCTGATCATTACTCTCCCTGTCCTCTACTCTTTCTCTTTGTTCAACCTCTCCCTCGTTGTTCACTTTTTGCTCCTCCTCACTTGTCGAACCTGCCAGTGAATCAAAAGTAATTCAGCCATTTAGTTCATTTCACTTGTTTGTTTGCATTTTTTTTTTTTTTTTTTTAAATCTGTTTGGTTTGATTCTCAAAAGAGAACAAAGATGTAAGCAAATTGTGTTTTATACAATTGTATGTTATTATGACATCATAACTGCAATAGATGTATGTTGTTTTAAAATGATGCCTATTGTAAATGAAGACTATTGTTATCGATAGATAGATAGATGGATGGGGTTATTAAGCCTACTGTACATTATTCTGTGTGACTATAGCCTACCTGCAGTTCCTCCCTGACTTCCATCTCTCTCTCTCTCTCTCTCTCTCTCTCTCTCTCTCTCTCTCTCTCTCTCTCTCTCTCTCTCTCTCTCTCTCTCTCTCTCTCTCTCTCTCTCTCTGTTTCTCTCTGCCTGTCCTGTCTCTTCCTTACCAAAGCTGAGCTTCGACTGACGTAGTCTTTTTATTATATTTGAGTCAGTGTAACAAGAAAACAATACAATGTTATATCTTCAATGTTTTACTCAAATTGAAATGAAAGAAAACCATTAAAACGTTTGTTAAAAAGTAATCCTTCTGACATTGGATGAATGTAATTAACGTTAGCTCTCTAGCTAATTTATTCACGCAATTTAAACCAAAGTATAGCCTATTCTTTCACACACACATACGGGCGACACCGTACTTCCGGTATCCGCCATTTTACGCGAGGTGCAAGCAGGCCGAGGGTTTAGCCGTACACCGCCTAGGTGTTGCTAAGCTTCCTGTACTGAATATCATAGTCTATTGCCTTAATCAATATCTAGTCAACTCTAAAATACCACATATATGCAATGGCATGATAATATTATTGTGACAAGTGGGGTATTCACCTGGTGTTTCCAGAAATTAGACGTAGATGCAGCCAAAATCGACGAAGGCCACTTTCGAGGGTCGTTTTTCCATACATCTGCAGGCAGTCTGTAAGGGCAATCCGACAACCCACACAGCTCTAGTTTACGCTGGTAACGACCAAGCGGCAAACTGTGGGGTAGAGCCGGGAAGCCAATACGGAAGTGCCACACACTGCAGTTCATATATTGGCCGATAGGCGATGGCTGCAGAAAGGAGCAATTTCCATAGACCCCCATGTTAAAATGCCCAACTTTACAGCAGAAAAAAACATGTTTCTACCCCTGGCTCCATACATTTTATTAGCGATATAGTTAGATTCCACCTTCATGATTATGGATCTGTGAGTGAATTGTTTTTTAACGCGACCCTTTTATTTATATTAGGTCTTAAAGTTTGTGCATAGATTAGGGCGTGGTCACATTGAGTGACGGCTCTGTCAAGTGCCTGCCGCTGTTAGCTTCTTGTCTCTCTGCTAGCTGCTCCGTGAAGCTAGCTACAGGGACTGTGCCTGCTCAGCTCATCCAGGGAACATAACTTGTAGCCGGCCGTGGTTGTTTGTTCTTCATGCTTATATATCAGACTATTGTGACTCGCTCTGCGGTTAAAACAGACGGTGCATGAATGCGGTAAGTGAAATTCGAGTGCTTTATTTATGTGTTAATGATTTTAATCGGCTACGTAATGAATGGTAAGGCTTGGGTTAGTTAGTGGCTAGTGGTAGCTACATCGGTGCTAACGATTGTAATCGTAGCCTCCAAGTTAAAATCATAGACTGTATATATAAAGGTTAAAACTAAATAGACAAGTGTTAAGTGGGATAATACTGTTGAACAAACGGCTTCTGTTTGAGGTTGATAAAATAAGGTTACATCCTTGTAACTTAGAGATATTTTATTATGTAGGTAGAACTGTATGCATCTAAGGTTAATTTAAATTGGCTATGCTCAAGTATGTAGACAAGCTAATGTCGTAGTAGTGTATGTGAAATCAACCTCACAATAAGATGTGTGTATATTACAATTATTAATGTCATATTTCAAGATGATTACTTAGATATTACAATATGGTTGGTTGAGCTGGAGTTCATTATCGAGCTTACACGTTAACGTCACAGTCATCTGAAGAACGAACCCAAACCTTGTTGTTTTTATTAATTGCATTACCAAATGGGTATCAAATAAACAGTAAGCATTGGTAACACAACTTCCAAAGTTACAGTAAAATAAAAAGGACCCTGACTCGGACAATACACAATCCAACATGTTCAACAGAAGAGAATCAGTTATATTGTTTGTACACATGGTACTTTACATATATCTGTTTGTTTAAGGTGTCCAGGTGATGCAGACAGGCTGGACCAGAGAGTGAGAGACAGAACTGGACTCCTCACAGCAGTGAACTTCAGCACAGGTACAAAGACTCTTTTTTCATACTGTACAAAGAATCAAGAAAGATATTGGTTTAAATGAATGAAGTATTGACTTGAATACACTGATATATATTCCATTAAACAATACTAAATACTAGATCACCTACACATCAGTTAAGTTGAGGGTTTTTTCCATGCAAAAAGTTACATTTAGATATTTAGCAATATGACTTTGTCAGCTTTCTAATTTAATGTATTGAAGGCAAAGATATTTAACACATAGTGAGAACTGCTACTATTTATCTCTCAATATTGTCTGTAAAAAACGTGGTAAAAGTGATTCTTTCAGTGAGACAACAGAGCAAGCTTCTACAGTTGCACTACGTTTTGATAACAGTTACATATTATTTTGATAATAACATATATTTCAATGTTGATGAACTTCATACTGTACATTCATAATCTGATTGTCTTTGTAGCTCATTGTTGAAATAAAAAAAAAACATTACAATTACAAAATAATTATATCTACAGCCCCTAAACACACAAACACACCGCTTTCATAAATAACACACTTGTTCTGCAATAATATGTTTTATTTTTGTTAGGAAAGGACATGCCTGAAAGACACGATATTTTCTCCTTCTCTGAGGGTCAAGAAGAATATCCAAGAGGAACATTAAAAGCTGATGTTATGAGATTTTAAGACCAGTACAGGACATTCACTAAGAAACTACTTTTATTGTAAAAACAGTCAGCTGATCGAATGCAGCTATTTCCACATCTACACTCCATCAGCTGATTATTTCTATTTGCCTCACTTTATGAGCTTCACAACATGTACCTTGTTTTGCAATGTCACAAATAAATGGGGCCAATCTTCAGTCAGATGTGAATGTGTAATCTAACATTTTCAGTAAGAATAATGGACAAAAGGAGTGCAAATACAAATACAATTTATTGAAATGTGAACCAAAAGCACATATGGACAGAAGGTGTAAACCTATTAAATGTATAAGTAAACACATTTAGTCAAATAAAGTGACAGACTAGGCCTGTGCAGTTGGTATCAGCTTTGCCCAGCATGGGCTCCTTCATCAGCCCTGGTCCTCCTCGCAGAGGAAAGACCCTCAGTCCTCCTCGCAGAGGAAAGACCCTCAGTCCTCTCCAAACTAACAGACAGGACGTCCATCACACGGAGGTTTATCCCTGAAATCTCTCCTGCTCTCTGGACACCATGCTGTCTCAATCCGTCCACACTGAATATGAGAGGGGGAAAATGAAAATAATAAATGCTTTAGACAATAAGAAACATAAAGTTGACTGTTGAGTTGCTCAGTTTTTTTAGATTGTCAATACTATTACTGTATAACTAATATCTCAGGTTAAGAGGCACATTCAAATAAAGATTGGTCTTTAAATACATTTCATCTTTTGAATTGTTTGTCTAAAGTCAAGGATCTAGAACTGGTACTTAGTTTTAATGATACAGTCTGGTTATTATGCTGTTTGGAGGAGGCCTCACAGGTAAGAGCACTAACTAGCTACCATCACATGTACCTTAGCTTGACTTAAATGTATTAAACGTATAGTTAAGTGATATCAAAATATAAATAACTAATGTCATGCAAACATATTAATATGTGCTTGATTCCAGTGTTGAATTTTGCACAATTGCATACAAACGTTAAGGGGTTTTAAGATTCTGAAGTATTATGCTAAAAACTCAATAACTTAGATTATTATTTATAGTTTTGCTGAATAGTTTCATGTCCGCTTACCTTAGAAACGTAAAATGCGACGGCAGCGTGCAGATGGGGAGCATGTTAGCTTAGCTTGGTAGCTTCAGCTAGCTCTGGAACTTTCAGCTCGGTGGCAGCAGGTCCCGCCTCGGCTCCGCCTCTTTGCCCTTATTTGGAGCAGGCTGGAGAAGGCGGGAGTTGAACTCTGACGTCACTGTCGAGCCGTTAGTGGCCGACTCCGCCTACTAAGGGCTTCACGGCAACTCTGCAGAATCCTATGGGTGACGTCACGGACCCTACGTCCATTTATATATACAGTCTATGGTAACGACCTAGAGCACACCCCTCAAGTCCAGAGATGTAATCCGAAGACATGCAGCGATTTCTTCGGTCATTAATTCAGAAAAAAAACCTAGTGCGCTCTGCCTGGCTACGTTAGCTAGCTGTTTATATTTGTACCTCCAGGATATTTGCACCTCCAGGAAAATGGCGTATTTATATATATGGCGCGCGTTGCGCGTGGGTAGCTCGTGACGTCACTGTGTTTGAAAGAATAGCTGCAATATAAGTTCATGTGCATGTTGTCTGACGTCCACTGACTAACGTAGAGCGTTCACACTGGATCTGCTGGTCATATGATGTCCTGATGAACAGAAACACAAGCAGACCGCTGGACAATCACTAGATACCTGATCACTCCTCCGCTGCTCCGATACAAGAACAAGTCCGGGCTGCGGAGGTTTGTTGATACATGTCGTCTTCTTCTGTTTGCTTTAACCGAGGCTACGTAGTTATGTAGCGCCCCCATTGTCAGTAAATGGAAGTACTACAAATAACCCCGTTTAGTGCAATTATTTCACAAGTTTTGTTATATACACAGCTCGGAAAATATTACCGAGGTCCGGACCTCGGTGACCTCAATGGTGGATACGGCCATGCATACTATGTCATGATGTGGTTGGGTTGCTTTTTTTTCAGCAAACACCAGCAGGAATTTCCCTCACAATAACAACAATGGGCCAAGCTATCAGAGTGGTGCTCATGTTGCTGTTATACGTATGAAGCCAGATTTAATTGCAAGCACAACCCAATACATTTACACCAAAAGTATCTAATGGTATGCCATTCTTGTATACCATTCCTAATGCCAGCTGCTGCTTGTGATATCACGCCTCTGTAACACTGTCACACAAGTGCAGTCCCCATATATGTATATGTTTTTGGTTTAAATGACTATATTTGGCCACATAGCTTCCTAAATAACAGATTGTAAAATGTCACTTTATTTTTATTTTGGAGCAATTTTTCAAGCAAAAACGATATACTTGTTTCGCAAGTGAATCCCGGCCAAGTCTCCAACATATGCCAGCGCCTCTGCAGCGGAAATGCAAAAACTCGTTCATGATCGGGCTGCTGCTCCAAACCGGTCCTGCAACTGCCTCGTTGGAGATGATATGAATGAGGGAAGAGATTTCACAACCTCAGAAACGCTCACACTGCCCCCCCTAAACAGAAATGTCAAAATGCGAGGCTATTATCCCTTTTACCGGCACTGTAATTTAAACCGCGGGCCTCTGGGCGCCGTGCGTCACCACGACTTTGGGAAAGTGACTCTGATGAGGTGGCGGCGGTCCGCACATCTACCTGCTTCACTGGAGGCCCTGCAATGACCCTGATGTCCCCCACAACCCCCTGCTTACCTAAACACACACACACACGCACACACACACACACACACACACACACACACACACACACACACACACACACACACACACACACACACACACACACACACACACACACACACACACAGCTGCAACAGACACTCTGCTGTTCTACCACACACCTCAGGGCTCACACAGGCTCCTGTCACCCAGCTCAACTAATTATGTTGGCATAAAGAGGAAAAGCACAGGAGATGTTGTACATATTTTAAACAAACGGCGAGACCATAAATCTTGGATGACACACAGAGGAGGCGGCGGAAGTTCATGGTTTTTGGTAAACTGGCAGTAAAACGACATTTTCTGATTTAGAAGATGTGAAAATGATATGATACGTACTGAAAAATGTCAATATGTGTTTTCACAAAGCCCAAGATGAAGCCCTCAAAAGGTTTGTATTGTCCTAAAACCTGTTAAACTAAATGTTATATAATTACATTTTAGAAGCTAGAATCATACAAATTCTACTTTTTTCTTCCTAGCTCAAACTGATTCCTGCAGACACTGATTTGAAACCGGCCTAATGTCTCTCTAAACGTGTCATCCTCTCTACCCCTCTTTCAAATCTATTTCTCTCATACTCACTAAATTGGCCCAAAATTGTTTCCGCTAAACATAATGACATTTGACAACCAATGGATTAATACTACTACCTCACAGTTCTGTACCGTAAAGGACACATCGGTGCGGTTTCCAGACTCTTTTCAACAACATCAAAAGGTTCCAGCACAGCAGTAGTTGGTGACATTCACGTAGAAGGGTAAACAGCTGAGGGAGAGTAGAGGTCATCCAGCGTGGAAGCCTCGTGGGAAAGACCCTCGGCCAGAGCCACCTTTCACCAGCACCCTGCCTGCTTCAGGGACAGCGCCGGGAGAGCAAACAAGGACATGCACGTCCGCTGCTGTTTCCTGTGTGCGTGTGTGTGTGTGTGTGTGTGTGTGTGTGTGTGTGTGTATGTTTGTTTGTTTACATATTTGTGCCGGTCTCTGCCAAGGGTCTTTTTGATTGTCCTGTCCTGAGGGAGCCGACTCCTAAGGGCAGCGCGAGTGAACAGCTCATGGCTATTGCCTGTCACCAACATCTCTGTGCTGCAACACACACACACACACACACACACACACACACACACACACACACACACACACACACACACACACACACACACACACACACACACACACACACACACACACACATGGAGGGGAGATACAGATTTGCATGTACTCTCTAGGCGGAGTGAGGTCACACACTGCTCTATTTCAAAGGAAACAGGGTCGCCGTGGAGCCATCCGAGGCCCTGTGGAAGCATCCAGTCATGTGTGGTTTTCCAGTCCACTGCTTCCTGATGAGCAGGTCTGGCTCAGCCCAGAGGGATACTGACGGGATGGGAGTGTGTCCACCTTGTGCTCCGGGCTTGTCGTATCATTGGGAATGAGGGGCTCATCATCGCCTGCCAACCCGCTGCAGTGATCACTCTCCTCCCTCAGACACACTGGGGCCCCAGCCCGGGTAAATTATGCTTACCCACGGCATTATTGGACTCATTATAGACCCATTTGAATAGCTTTCAGCCTGTCACGGGCGCTCAACTATGTCTTCGCTTTGACTTGATTTTATGTGACAGGCTTTTCTTTAGAGGAAAAGGCTTGGGAGGAGTGCTGGAGAGAAGGAAATATGCATTTATGAGTAGTCAAGCAAGGGCTTTACATGAATTGTTATATCTTTTAAGATTAAACACACATTGCAAAATGTGGTATGGCACAATAGAGGACTGCACAATTAGTAACACAACATTTATCGGAATCGCAATATTGACTAGTGAAGTATTCAGATCGCAATATTTGTTTAATGCTGTATGTGTGTTTTAATACCATTTTGAAGATCCCTGCATACAAATCATTCTCTACATTTGTGTTTGGAAAATATCCTGTTAATAATGTGTTTTCAATCATGATGAGAATAATTACGCAAAATATCATGAATCATACGCAGTTGTAATTTCAGTCAAAATACTCAAAATTATTTATTTTTCTAATTGATGCACTTCTAGTACAGTACCTCGGAAATACTTTCACTTTTTCATACGAGACACACGGACATAAATGGTTTGATCGTCAAAAAAAACAACTGGCAGGCTGAGTCCATCTTGCTGGTTGTTGACATATTTTTAAACACAGTTGAGAAATGACCCTCATTTCTGGAAACCTAAGGCCTTTCAATTTTACTGTGCTTGGCAAACAGATGCAACTCACTTGGATTCCCAATTGCCTGTCAACTGCTGGGCCTGCCATCCATTCATTTCCCGAGTCGTGTCCCTGGTTAAGCCCTACGCTACATCTTTCATCCTGTCATCGCTAACATGATAGGGAATTCCCCGGGAGAAAGGAAAACTAAACTGGGAAAGGAGAAGTGTGCACCAGCTCCCCTCCCATGCTAAACGTGCACGGAGCCAACATCTCTCAATCTGCAACGGCTCATTTGGAAACGTGGCCCTTCGGCTCCAGTTCCCTCTCGCTTTTGCCAAACACAATAATTCTCCCTCATTTCTCCTCAAATGTATAATTTAGTGATTTTTCACTGTCAGCCGCAGCCTTTTGAAGGTATTTATTGAATTTCCTGCTGGACTCAGCTCTAAAAGTCAATTTCTCTTCGTTTTGCCGCAGCTTACCTCCTTACTGCTGTTTCACTTTTCTGCCATTTTGCAACATCAAACTCCAAAACCTTTTCCAGTTCGCTTTCCATTCTTAAAAGAAAGAAAGACGCTCTCTGACTGCATCAGTTGCAATCATTATTTCTTCTTCTGGATTTCTCATTATTTTGCATTTCACCTCTGGACTCTGTCAAGGGTAGCTGTGGGTGATATCATTGTCATGTCACTGCTCATTTGCATCACACGGATTGACAGGAGAGCCCGGGCCAGCTCCTGATAATGGCTGATCTAATCCATACCCCTGCATACTTTCTCCCACTCAGCTCCTCTGTTCTTGGCATCGATGCCTCTAAACCCAAAAAGCCTCTCTCTCTCACCCCCCTACATGTGTTTGCAATTCCCCTCCAGGGGGTTATGATTCAACAGCGGCATCATCTCAATTCGTCTCAAAGCATGAAGCATCGCAAGAGAAACTAAAGTGGGAGACAAGACGGCCGTCTCTGCCCCCCTTTCAGAGGCAGGAGGCTGAGTGTGTTTGGCGGAGTTGGACGTGAGGCTCGCTCTCGGGATGTGGGAGTTTAAGACGAGAGTGCCACGCTGGCCTAATCACATTACGGGTGCCATATTATGTGTCAAGCTGTCACTTTCAATTTGAGCGACCGCACTGCAGCGGCGAGGCCTGGCTTTTCTTCATATTTCTGTTGTGATTGGGGCTGGATAGTGACTACGCTGGAACTGAGCAACGGAGACGTCGTTATACCACATTGAAGATCATATGTTTACAATTAGTATTGTTTTGGGGGTTGGGGTTGGAGGTTATGTGTGTCTACGGGGGCAATCGTTCCCACTGACCTCTTCTCACATGTCTAATCTCATTCTTGTCTCCCGTTTGAACCAATGTCATGTGTCTCATCGTCAAATCTGTCACACTGGTTGACGTGGAAGCTGTATGGAAAGGCTTGTGGGGAGGGGGGTTGTGCATGAAAAAAGCCTGTGGAGCTGCATGAGTGGGGTAAATTTGAGGAGATAGAGACTGACAAGAAGGAAAGAGAGGGTAGAGCGGGTTATGGGACGGGGGAGCAGGGCGTGAGTTCAGTCAAAGCCAATTGTTCTCCAATTGAGTGGAATGACTCAGAGGAATTGGGAGAAGTTGGGTCTTTTGTGTGCAAGCGGCTGAAACATTTGAGCGATGTGGTTGAAATTCCCCTGTTTTTCAAATCCAAAGTGACTGTTTTTACAGCTATTCAGATCCAGCTTCCCCCTTTCCCTTTCCTCCTTTACCTCCCTCCATTTATCTATCTCTCTCACTCCATTTGTCTCTGTAAGATAGATCATCAGCGTGATCATAAATCCTGTCGAGCTGAGGGCTTCTTTGCGTGCTCTTTCAGACGAATCCTCAGTGCCAGACAGAAAAACAAAAGTAAGTGGAGATGAGAGAGGAGGAGGGGAGGAGAGAGGGGAATTGAAAGGGAGAGTCAGGACCTCGGTGACCATGCTGACATCCTGAGACATCCAGCTGGGGATCTGTCATTTCCAATGGGTTTTCATCTCAATCTCCTCCGTAAATGTTAAATATTCCCCACTATTTAAGGGTTGTTTTGTAGCCGGTAGATGACCCAGAGACCACATTTCATTCTCACCACAGTCAAGCTTGAGGCATCAGCATCACAATTATAATTTAGGATTACTGTAGTTTGACGATAGCAAGAAAGGCGTTACATGTAACGATGTTGGTTAACTTTTTTGCTTATATTTCAGTAACTTATTTAACCGGGTCTCTGTTCAGTTACTTACTAATATAATTGCAAATGTGCCATTGTTGTCCGGGGTGCACAGGATACAAAGTCTTATTGTCAGTTTATTGATACATTGATTGAAAGGCTACCATATTATACAGTATATAGCGCAGTGGTAAGGATAGCATAGCTTAAGCTACATGTTTTCGTCCCTATCTTTACTAAGTCCTTTATGTCTAATGCTTCTGTGAGGAACAATGTATTACTGTCACTTTGTTTTTAATGCTAGACTAATCCTTTGAAACGTAATGCATCCATCGGAGGTCAACATTATTCATGCTTATTTCCAGTTGGTTTCTGGTCAACTTACAAAGGACAAATGATACAACACAAGGAGCTGATTATCCAAATGCAGAAACCAATGCATCCATATAAGCACCAGTAAGTTGTCATGCTCCTAGTGTTTCATCTAACTTGATTTATTATGCCTCATTTACATTCCAGCTTCTCACAGAGTTAATGGTCCATAAATCCTGCGTAGATAATGTCCATAGATTAAAGTGAAATAACAGGCAGTATAAATCAATCCCAGAACAGAGTGATCTGTTGTTTCAATAATGTGCACCATTAGTTTGAAAAGCAGACCTCTGACACACATGCAAACGCAACACTTTATTCTTTCTCTCATTCTCCTTTTCTCTCCAAGATGGCCAATAGCTGGTTAAATGTCTATGTTACTAAGTCATACGTTGCTCTCCCATTTGGAACAATTCCTTGTCAAATCCTTCCACACATGACCATTCAGTATAGATTTCAGTTTTTTTCCTGTTCAAGGTCAACACACACACACACACACACACACACACACACACACACACACACACACACACACACACACCCACACACATACACACACACACACACACATCTACCTGCTTCACTAGGCCCTGCAATGACCCTGATGTCCCGCACAACCCCCTGCACCGCTGCTTACCTAAACACACACACACGCACGCACACACACACACACACACACACACACACACACACACACACACACACACACACACACACACACACACACACACACACACACACACACACACACACACACACACACACACACACAAACTCCCCAAGTGATTACATTTAAACTTTGTTTTGAAGTTGAATGATTGTTTATCCCTTTGACTTGAATACCAAACTCTAGTGGGTTGTGAAATGCTAGGTGCTGAGAGGGTAGACTGACAGAGCTAATTTTACAGAAGAAATGGGGACTTTGCAATCATAATGACAAGTGTTTAGGGAGGGTGATCTTTCTGACGGACATTTTAGAACTAATTCATCAGGTATGGAAATAAGAAGCTTGTTGTGTGAATCAAGGCTGAGCACACATTGAATCCCTTTTCACCTGGAACTAGAAATATGTTGACAAAGCATTTCAATGAAACGGACCAGAGCCTAAATTCAGTTCTGGGGACATTGCTTTAATCACTAAAAGTCACTGGTTGTGGGGCGGTGGCGGCGAAGTCGATAGGGACTCGGCTTGGCAACTGGAAGGTTCAAGTCCCGGCAAGACCAAGTGCTACCGAGGTGTCCCTGAGCAAGGCACCGTTCCCCACACTGCTCCCCGGGCGCCGTTCAAAATGGCAGCACACTGCTCCTAACACTATGGGTCAAATGCAGAGAAACAATTTCCCCACGAGGGATTAATACAAATCCATCTTAATCTTAATACTTGCCTACACTTAAGTACTTTGGGATGGGGCTTGCAACTCTGAACATTTGTAATCGGTACTTGTGATTCACAGGACAGCATTAATCACACATTTCATAAAAAATCTGTATCTGAGAACAAGGAGCTTAGAGACCTGCCCGTACCATCAGTCATGACGATATGTTTGCGGGTGAAAAACTAACCATTTCATTGCTAATGTATGTTTGTTTTTGTTTCGTTTTCCCAGAGTTTTGGTTAGTTTATCCAAATAACGCTTGTTTGGAAATGTCTTGAGAATTGGCAGGGTTTCTTGAGAACCAGACTGTAGGAGTCGCGCTCATCGGCCAGTGACTAATTTGCGTAATCTTCAAGGTTCTTTTAACATCAGGGGTAACGCAAACAACAATTGCCTGAAGGAAGCTTTGACTTCCTTGAAAAGTAATTCCTGAGACTTAAACCATGCTTTCACAGCCTGGTACTGCTCTACCGGACTCAACTAACAGAATTAAGTTTTACACTGCGGACAGTACCCCCCCCCAGTGTTGGCCCTTTAATCAGCTATACATAGCTGATGTAACTGCCATTTAAATGAGAGACTCTCTGAATTATTTCTTCAGAATTAAATGATCCCGGGTTTATGCATGGTTTTCTATGAAGAGCTTGTGACGATTCTCAATAAACAGTCAGTGGTCCGCAGTGTTTTAACGTCACCTTTTGGTATGAGCAGAGCTTGCTTGTAACTTTGGCTAAGATGGTACTAGAACAAGTACTATCTGCAACTTTTCCTAATAGAAACAAAAAGAAAGACGAGCCATGCAGTTACAAGCAGCGTAATAGTCTTAGAAACTTTGGGTGGAAACCTGTCCCAGCAAAGTCTCGAAGATTGCTACTTAAGCTTGGATGTTAGGAGCCTGGATCTACAACCTTTGAAGTAAATCTCTCCATTGACTATTGATTATACTCTAACCAGTGTTTGCTTACTGTGTGGCCTCAGACTCAGTGACGTCCAGCCTTAACTTCTGATAGTCCCTGTGTCTCTACTAAACAAGGCAAAAAAATGTTGCAGGAGAAAACTATAGAAAATAAATCCTGCTTTCTCGAGGCAAAGCCAGGTCAGGTTCTTGGGTTCCTAACAAGGTGTCTAGATTCTGAGAAAGGTTCCCGGGTGGAAAAGGGCTTTATGTCTCATATAAAACATATTTTCAATCCTGGGTCCAAGGTGGGACTGGAAAAACAAATTGAAGGCTGGTTTATGAACACTCTGCAGTCCTGAGCACAAGTAGGGGTTTAATATTTTATGAGGGAGCAAAATTTATGGACTATAATAAATATGCACATATGTGCTACTTGTGCAGAGCTATTGGCACTGGCAGGCCACATTAATATGTCACATTAAAGTAGAGCGCCTGTTGACAAGCCCTGTATGACCCTGTCAGTGTGTACGATCCACACACTTGTATTATTACACACTCGGTGCCAGTGCTTGCCTTCAGTGATCTGTGTTTTAAAGAATTGTTATGCACTTGCATGTTAAAAGTCAGAGCAGAATACATTATGCCTCCTCAAACTGCATAATGCAATACAGATCTTGATGCGTGTCAAGCAGCACTGCTGAGAGGAAGTTGCAGCGCTGAGAGACGGAGAGAATCTAAGAAAGAAATGTAGAGAGACATCAAAGGCCAAGTGTTTTCCATACAAGAGGGCGAGCAGGGCTTCAGATCAGACAAGCTCTTCTGTAAACAGCCTCCTCAGATCCTGCCAGCAGGAGGTTCCCCTTCAGCACGCTGCTTTGTCTATCAAAGTGCTCCCACAGTAGTGAGGGAGCACCGCAGCAATGCTCCTTGCCACTTCCCTCCCCTCCCTCCTCATATAGAAATCCAGGCCCCCCAACAACGAATCACAAAATAAAGGTGATTATCTCCTCCCACCCTCGCCAGCACTTCCTCCTCTCCTTCCCTTTCTCTCCCTCCAGCTCCTGTGTTCTCCTTCATGTGTTTTTCAAAGGTTCCCCTCTCAAAACTTCCTCTTTCACCTCATCTCCTCCTCCTCTGCCAACCTTCAAACAGCTGTTTTGTTTTGGGGGAAACACATTTCACTAAAGGGTATACTTATACTTTGTTTTGTCTTTGGACTGTGGCGTCTAAAGCAACTAGAGGAAGACGCTAATGAAGGCCAAAAGAGAAGTCCATGCAGTACTTATTAATGAGAACACTGATTCTCCTTTGAGCCCGAGTACAAAGTCATTGTGGGGCTGATTTCCTTCTTCTTCTTCTCTCCACTCTTTTCAATGGGCTTCAGGAGCCAGCTTTACAAGCTCTTCCCCGCTCTCATCCTCCACTGATCAAAGCCCGCTCACACAGATATATTTCCCCTCGAAGACAATGCCTCTTCTCAAGGTGCTGTCAGGTTCCCTTCTTTGCTTTAATTTCATCTCTTAAACTTTTCTTTTTTAATCCCCGTACCCCCTGCCTCCCTTTCCCTCTCCTTCTTTTGTGAGGGCTGTCAGCCGTGACAGTTTGTTGCCAGGAGGGACTTGTGGGAAGAGAAGGTAGGTGCACTTTTACAAAGAGCCGCCGCCTGGCTGCACCTCACTCACACTGTCACTCAAACAGCCCGATGTCAGCTCACACACACACACGCACATACGCACACTCAAGCACACACACAGGCAGAGGTGGAAGAAGTACTCTGGTCTTTTACCCAAGTAAAAGTAGCAATATTAAAGAGTAGAAATACTCTCAAACAAGTTGTTTCAAGTCCTGCATACAAATGTTACTCATGTGAACGTATTAGCATCGACATATACTTAAAGTACCAAAAGTAAAAGTACTAATTTTGCCGGCATTTCAGGATCATATACTGTATTAAAGTACTGGGTTATAATTAGTGTACACATCATGTTTGTTTTGCAGCTGATAAGGGTCAAGCTAACTTTAATGACTTTGGCCAGGTATATTAATCATAATTCAATAGGTGAGTTTTTAGGAATTATGTGAATAAAACATACAGTACTTGAGTAATAGTACTTTTAAACACGACTCAAAGTGAAGGTGACACATCCGCCTTTAATGCACCAGCTCCGGCGCTAGCACTTTTACACTCAAGTCCACACGGTGAAACATGACAGACACCTTGACCTTGTGTTTGTTCTGTCATGCAAAGCGCTGAGGAGAGGCGGCCAGAGGGGGGATGGAGGGTGGAGTGTCTGGGTGTCTCAGATCATAAGCCAGAAGGAAACTGGGAGCGACAGAGCCGTGATGGAGCGCTGCAGAGCCGCGCTGACAGGGTTTAGATGACAGACAGAGGCTGACAGACAGAGGCTGACAGACGCTGACATCTCGCTGTCGCCTCGGGGAGACACGAGGCCCGGAGTGAAACCTGAGGATCCTCCCTGCAGCCAGAACCACCGTCAGCCCTCGCAAGCCTAATCCCTTAAAGTTCACACAAAGACACACGGGGGACAGCAGGGCAGGAGCCAAACGGAAAGACAAGAGGAGTATCAGTTAATTTTCCTGAAAGAGAAAGATGACGAGGAGAGAGTTCGCCTTGAGGGGGAAGGATTGAGTTTGTGAAACATTAATTACACCCCGCCTGATCTGTCTTCGTGTTGGTGGGGCTGCTCAGAGCAGGTGAACAGCTTTATCTGTTCGTCTGAAGGCAGTTGTAGGCAAGATAAGGAGTTATTCTAATGTTTTCTGCAAAAGTCACAGTTCTTTCATGGTTCCCACCGCTCATTCAAACTGTTGAAAAGGCCTAGTTTGGCCCTAGAAGGGGTTTGGATTCATGCAAGTTAAAGTTCTTGTTATCTATTTTTACCGAAATCAAGGGCGTGTAATGTTTATTCGAAAAAAGTATTATTATATTTGTGGAAATACTCTTTACATCCAGACAGCAAACAATAAATCAAATGCGTTAACAAAAGATAATGACAAAGATCCAGCAGCCATGTCTGACGCAGGGCTTTAAGAAGGCTGGCTTGCACTGTCTACCTGCCTGCCATTATCAGGGAGGGTTGGACAGACACAGCCAAGCAAATGTATTGTGTCACAGCAGGTTCAAAGTTGTCAGCTTGCCTATTTCTCACTTTTATTTTATTGCCATAACATTCTTGTTGACATATTTCTTGTCTCTGCTGTCAGGCAATTAAAGGAGCATCAAAGAGTCTGAATGGAGACGTCAATCAAAACCTGTCCAACAACATAAACCAGTGTTTACCTGCAGAGACGTGTGGTGCACCGCAACAGTTTAACCACCACACCTGCTACAGAAACCTGAATAATGAAGATTATTGTTGTATTGTTTTAAGTTTCGGACCCCAGGAAGAGTAGCTTTTGTCGAGAGCAAAAGCTAATGGGGATCCTTAATAAACATAAACATAAATCATGACATGGTGAATTGATTAAATGATTCATGACTGTTGTGGGGTCAGGGTAAGTGCATGGACCTGCTCAACAACAACTTAAGTACATTATATGCTTTAACCGGCATGTGGTATTTAGAGGCCTTCTGAGTGCTAAGAAAATAACCTCACACTATCATAAGGTCATTCTAAGAGCTGTTACAGCACTGTGTTACAAAACGCAGCCCCCTCATTCACTTCAATGAGACCATTGCATTGGCACAGCAGGGGTCCCAACACAGAGGTGTAGTTTTGTAACCCATTGTGCATTGTTTTAACAACAGATAAGCCTAACAAGGGATATGTCATTTAAACTGAACTTCATGGATGCTGAAAGTTCTTTCACCACTACCTTATAATTCATTACATCCAAAAACTATTTAAAAAAAGGGATTTGCATTTGGTCTTTTGCAAACAGATTACACTTTGGAGAAAAGCAGCCCAACATTGTGCTGTCGAAGACATCACAAAACCAATTTCAGAGTTGTACAACCCTTCCACAAGTGAGTTGAAAATATGTTAATGGTTGTGCCGTCATTTGTCGTTGAATGGGCCAATTAGCTGGCAATCCCAAACCAACGCACAACCCTAATTGTTGCACGCCTGTTTAGTGTGAATGCGTCCTTAGCAACATGCCCAGTGTTTTTGTTTTTAAGCAGGAAGAATGTTTATAACACATGCTAACATTATTTTTGAAATTATTTTAAAATGAGGGATTAGGAAGATGTAATAACTACATTTGAATTACAATTTTCTTTCAAGCAGATTAATGAGTCCCAGAGATCATCATGGTAAAAACAAACGTGATTATTAAAAGTATATGTGATGTCATTTTGTTGGATGTAAAAATGGCAGACCATTTGCAAAAGTATCCGCATAGGTAAAATGAATTTCCACATAAGGCACCATAGCTCCTCACCTCCTGCCCCCCCTCCTCTGTCACTCCTGCTGAATAGCTGCCAGCTGGGTGCTGTAAAATCACCTCCAGCGCTCTGTAACCTTCAGAGTTGAGTGTCATGGCTTAAGAGATGATTGTGCTGTCTTTGATGAGCAAAGGTGTCTCATCTCACACCGCCCCTTAAAACTTCAAAAGACGACCACTCAGCTCCCGGGAATGAGGATATTAGCTTGTCAGTGGGGTGACAAGTTTAGCACAATAGGGGCGTTTGGCTAGAGTGGATATATTAGTCGAGTCAAAGGGTCAAAAGAGATGGCAGTCACATGCTTCAAAGCTGGTTCATTTTAAGGAAGAAAAAAGGGGGCATACTTTTACCCATTTTCCATCAAGGCAGATCCTTGGCTTGACAGGAGCCGGTGACCAAAATGCAAACCAGTTTTTCGGCTTTCCTCTGAAGAGTTGTTGATTCTCATCCATCCATCCATCCATCTTCTCCCGCTTATCCGTGGTCGGGTCGCGGGGGTAGCAGTTCCAGCAGAGAGCCCCAAACTTTCTTTTCCCTGGCGACATCAACCAGCTCTGACTGGGGGATCCCAAGGCGCTCCCAGGCCAGCGAAGAGATATAATCCCTCCACCTGGTCCTAGGTCTACCCCTTGGTCTCTTCCCAGCTGGACGTGCCTGGAACACCTCCCTAGGGAGGCGCCCTGTTGATTCTCAGTCCTGGAAAATTGGTTTGACTTGGTCACCAACTTTTGAGGCTGGGAAGGATTTACGGTAGCAACAAAAGTTCATGACGAGTACAAAAGACTAGAAAGATGTCGGAGAAGAGCAGGATGTTGTCGGTGCATGTACATTTATTTGGCTTCGTAAACAAGATCAACACGTTATCAATGTTATCTGCAATTGTTACGGATTAATTACGTGACATTAATAAGAAAAGCAGCGACTTCAACAGCGTGATCAATGCTCTAATTGGTGGAAAAACTCATTGGTTCTTAGGATGTTCGTGGGTTGAACCAACTTCGAAGAAACACTAACCTATAGCACATAACGAACTGAACTAATTTAAGTGGAAAACTTGTATTTGTGGGTTCAATCCAGGTTAGCGTCCTCACCGAACTCACTTTCGGCCTTACCACCTGTTAAGAAAAAAAGTGGGAACTGAAACACCACACTTTCTCTGCACGTTCAATCAGTTGTTTACAGTTTTTGTTTTTTTCGAAAAGCCTGAGACAACACTCTACACAAAAACTAACTCTCATACTTACTGAGTCGGCATCAAAAGCTTTTTATTTAGTTTCAACTTTTCCCAAAGGCATGTAACACAAGTTGCGATGTTTTAGATCATGCGTGTGATGTTTGAGGCAAGGGAGGTCTTGTACACCCGTGCATGTTTTTTTCCCGCCTTCAGAGTTGTCGTCTGTGATCTCAGGCGTGACTTTTGAGCGCGTATCTATAAGACTTAATGTATTCTCCACAGTTACAACTCTCTCTGTCTTCCTTCCCCCGATCCTCCAGTTGCAAACAACACATTACTTTGAGTGACAGCTGCAATCATACTACTGTGTTTGCTTGGCAAGTTCAAAATGTGACTGACACTCAGCTCATTGGATAGTGGGGGTGGTGTCAGGGAAAGGGGCAAGAAATTAAACAGAAAACAAAATCCTCCCTGCATGACAACTCCCCCCTCCTTCTGCCATCTTCAATCCCCTCCTGCCTCCTCTCCATCCTTTTCCATCATCTTTCCATTCCTGTCATTCCTTTTTCTCCCCACAAAATCCGTTTTGATAGCGAATCACTACGGGCCCGCCAAATGACAGATAATCCTTCACAGTTTTATCACTAAACCCTCTTCTTCTTATTCTGTCTCGCAGCATGTACAGTGCGTACAGCTGCCGTGTTTGCTGATACGATCTGCCAGCCAACGCGAGCCGTGGCACATCACAGCGAATAATGGAGGAAGCTCGCCTCCACAGCCGCAGATAAATCTAAATATTCCTTATTTCTGTGATTTTTAAGACAGAAAGCATTTACATGTGTTTACGAACTGATGGTCACAGTCTTCTTCTGCATTTATTCCACCTCCCACTTCATTCTGATCCCTGCTTAAATAAATAGATACACAAATAGATCTATATGGGATATGTAGGATATCTGGATGAGGATTTGTTATAAATTATTCACTTTTAAATCTGTTTCCATTTGATAATATCTTAGTTATGGTAAGTACATGTCAGCATTTCTGAATAGAAGCAAGAGTTGAAGTCAAATTGAAGAGATTATGTGAAAAAAGCTACAAACATTGATGTATCTCTCAAATCTTTGGAAAGAAAAACAATTGTATACCAAACAGGAAGTAGAAGCTAGTTAGATAATCTAGACATGTGGACTTATATGACAAAATGTCATGGCAGCAGGTTTTTGGGGGGTAAGAAAACCAAAGACCCCGTACTGTATAAGATGTTAATGTAATTTATTTGGTTTCCCAACCTTGCCTGAATCAGAGAGTTCGTAATACTTGATAATTTAAGGTTTGTCGTCTACCGTCATGCCCCTACAGTTTTCCCCCATCAAAGTCGAGCACCAAACATAGTGGGCAATATTACTTATTTTGGACTTGTACATAGATGTTATTGAATCACCAGGTATCGTCTTGCTATGACGTAGGGCTAACGAAAAAAGATCTTCCAACTTATTTTTTAGTTTTGCTGATTTTCAGTCCTTAATTTGGACAAACCGCAGTCCGATTTTTGGGTATGAAGATAGGTCTGACATTTAACTAGACATGTATCATCTTGGCTTTATAACAACAGATTTCCTCTTGTGAAACTCAAAGAAGTGCATTTTGTTTCCATCCCACTGGCATTTTTCTCTCATTTTAAGATTGATACATGTCTCACTGAAAGATTAAGTGCCTTGTTAAAGGATAAAATGACTCACTACAAAAACATGATAGACCTTGAAAGCAACCCTTGACACACATTGACAGTCATGAAAGCAGGTGAGCTGCCCCTATAATTTACCTGTAACAAGTTAATTGTCTCTATTAAAATGTGAAACATGTTTTGTACCATATTATCTACATAATAACTGATCACAATCAAATGTAATTTATTATCGTCAGTTCCACGGTGAAAGCCATGACAAGCAGGATCATCAAAGAGAGCAACGCCTCATGATGACAAACACGGGCGGGGAGAAAGAAATGCGAGGAATTAACCAGATGATTTACTCCGGAAAGCTCTGCCTCCAATAATGGGTTGGCCTGAGGGATGACTCTGATCCTTGCACAGAGAGAAAGCAAGGGAAAGAATAAAGACAGTAGAGAGACTCGATTCCTCTTCATTGTTTTCCTCTGATGTTAAAATCCCTTTCTGATGAAGAGGTAAATCCTGTCAGTCTTTTATTCAGCGCTTCATATAAAAGAGCCTGAGAAATCTTTCATACACCTGCACAGGGCGTAATACCACCATCCTTCTCCCTTAGGGTCAAACAGGCGGTAAATCTCTCTCAGGCCTTATAGCAGATCCACTTCTACACTTCTTATGAAGCACAACACATTAAAGGCAAAGAAAGAGAAGTGTATAATAACGAGGAGGTTGGAAGCAAAGTTGAACAAGGATCTTTGATGTGGTTTGTTGGTATTACCAAGAAAGAAGTGTGTAATATAGAAAGCATACATGAAACATAAATCATATTGTCTGACTCACTGAATTCATAGGCTTGAGTTATGATCTCACAGCCACTTTCCCCATAGCTAGAAGGATATTTGTGTACACCTTTGTTTGAGCTACATAGCATTGTGACTGTTCATATAGTACAGTATGTGGATGCTTTGTGTTGGATTTGTTTGGAAATGTGATTAGCACCAAAGGATAGTCCACTAATGACTCCTAACACCACAAATGAAGGCTGAGGCTAAAGCTTTAAGTCCCAGCCGAACAGTCAGATCCATGTTGAAGACAGATAAAAAGCTAAAGCGCTTTATTTTTTACTGCAAATGTAGAAAAAGGTTGTATTTACTTGCACTATTTTATCTGTTTTATTGTGTTGCTGGAGGAGCCTAGACCTAAGATCTTTATCGATATAACTACACTGTAGTTATGTACGAATGACAATAAAAGCCTTGAATCCTTGAATAATTGTATTCCATACAGTGCAGTTTCCGACCAGTCATTTCCTTCTTTCTAATTGAATTCTGGATAGAAAATCATGTTTGCACGAGTTACACAAAAGTTATTAATGTTGAAGACCTAGGCTTTATTTGTATTTTCAAGTACTGTCTAACTGTTTAACTTCCCAAAACAAAAGACTGACAGATGTTGGAGGTAAACGTTATGCTTTGGTAACGCTGGGCTGGGGTTGCTTGAGTTTACTCCACACGTGCATGGGTATTTCTGAAAACTGGGTTTTACTTCCTTTGTTCTCAAAATAGTCCTGCACATATAGAAACAACGTATGTGCTGTAAAGAGCCTGCCACACTAACAGGTGGCATTATAATCGTTACCATGAAGCCATGTTGGTCAATAAGAAGCAAGAAAAACAAACATTACCACAAAGCTATCACTCAGACTTGAACATAAAGCACGCAAAACGGGTAAAACGTGTTTTTTTCTTATTTGAATCTAATACAACAATAGTTTAAATGGTTTGGCTTATTTTATGTCAAATTATTAGCAGGATTGTTTATTTATGGTTGAATGCACTTACTCTGTAGTCCCTTTGGATAAAATGTCAGCTAAATGTAATGAAATATCGTGATCTAATGTAATGCTGCTTGGCAATGGATGTAACACTACGTTAGCATTACTACCGTATGTAATATAGTTAGCGGTACATGCTAATGCTTATCCAACAGCGAGAAAACATGGTGCGTTATCCGTTCTTTACACTTAAGGTATTTTGTATACCACTGTGCTGAAAAGGTCAGAGCTGCAATCCTGGAGCTGGGAGAGTTTATATTTCTTTGTTCAGGGGTTTTGGCAGAGCGTTTGTTTCCTGACTCCCGGGCCTTGACCTTGTATCCTCCTGTTGAAGGTCAGATCCTCCCTATTCACTATTGAGACAGATATGATACAGTACACCCTCTCACAGCCACTAAATGGGAAACACAATGTGAGGCCTGTTGGATGAGGAACAGTTTACAGAAACAAAATGCCTTAAATGAAATCCAGATAATAAGGATTTATTTGTGTGTGTGTGTGTGTGTGTGTGTGTGTGTGTGTGTGTGTGTGTGTGTGTGTGTGTGTGTGTGTGTGTGTGTGTGTGTGTGTGTGAGTGTGAGTGAGGGAAAGAGTCTGTGTTTCTCATTATGTTTTGTGTAATAAAAAATGATGAAATCGCTGCTGCCTGCTCTCCAGGTGTGTGCATGTACACACACACACACACGCACACACACGCACACACACACACACACACACACACACACACACACACACACACACACACACACACACACACACACACACACACACACACACACACACACACACACACACACACACACACACACACACACACACACACACAGTTGTGTTCTAGGATGAGGTCACCGAAAAACAAGCACACGTTCATAATGTACCTTATAAGGTTAAGATTGCTGAAAAACAACGTCACAAACATTCAGATTACTGAGAAGGGGCATTACATGGTGATTTATGGGTAAAAACACAAAACTCCTTTTTCTACTAAAATGGGCGTCAAATCGCCAAATAAACACTCCTTTCCCATTACCAGTAAACAGGTCTGGCTTCCTGCTTTATTTCCTGGTGTCTCATGTTTGTCACAAATGGAAAGCAGGTTTAGTAAACAGCAAAAATGTGGTGGTTAATTTTTTTTAATGACTTTTTAGAAAGATTGAATCTCTCTTTCAAAATTGTTGAACCACAATTGGTGATTGTTGAAATAGTAAAGATTAACACAGATGGTTTGGATGAGTTTTATTTTTGTTTCCTTTGGGTTTGAATGAAGTGTGTTAAGCAACGTAGAATGACTGTGTTTGTCCTTATGCGCTTTCACACAGCAGTACTTTTCCCACTTTAGTTCCTCCCCGGGCGCCGTACTTAATGGCAGCCCACTGCTCCTAACACTAGGATGGGTCAAATGCAGAGAAACCGTTTCGTTACATACCTGTACTGTGTAATGACAATAAGTTGAATCTATCTATCTATCTATATAGTTCTGAAATGTCGCGTTCACACCAAAACAATCCGGAACTAAAGCTTCGTGGGAGAAAAAGGTTCCTATGTATGATTGGCTGGGCGGATTGCAAACCACGCCCCGTAAAACTCCCAAAAGGTTTTGTGAAGCCGCCATTTTATTATCCTTGCATTAGCATTATTAGCATTAGCCCAGCGCACAAACGCAGAGAGACTAACTTATGGCAACACAAAAGAAAACATGGGAGCGGTGGAGATCAGGAGGTGTCGGCGTTCTGGCGATTTACTCGGAAGGCTTCAGTAGAAGCTGCTGGGAGTCTGGGGATTTCCGGGGACTTCTTCCGGCCGAGGACTTCGGGCGGCAGTATACGCCGTGAAGTTGTTTGCGGCCTGCCAGTAAACCCAAAGCAGAAGAAGAATAAGTGACGTCAGCGGCTTAATTTGCCTAATCCTTCCCCAGGGATTTATTCCGGTGTGAACGCGATCTGAACTAAATTCTGATGAACCTTTGTGGGAAAAGTACTGCGGTGTGAAAGCGATTGGAATCTGATGGCTTTGAGTACACAACATGAACTGTATGTTTTCTACATTATACAATTAAATGTCCCAAATTCTTGTTGATTGATTCGAAATATATTCACTTCAATGCGAGTCACATAGCATCATGCCAAAGAATTGACAAAAATGTATGTCATGTTTCCATCCATTTCTATTGGAGATGGAGCAGATATAAATAGAGATTTCTGGATACTTGTATTTGTCCTGGGAATAAATGTAGATTGTAAACTTTTCTACTGAAGACAAAAGCCAGATGTGAGTGGGTGTTAGTTGGGTTTTTGTCCCGTGGAAAATAGACTTAAGACATGAAAAACATGGTCATGTGCTTTTCATAAACAAACATGCATACATAAACTCAGTGTGCGAAATACCCGTCAATAATCGGGAGGGTCCCCATCTCCCGTTTATTGCGCAATATACCGATCGAAGATTTCTCAATATGCAGTAGGCCTATACAATATGTCATGGATGCAAGCCAAGACAATCAGTAGCCTAGTCCAGTGGTTCCCAAACTTTGTGTGCCCAAGGCACACCAAAGGACAAGTAAAAATCTCAAGGCACACCTATTGTGCAAAATAGCCCTTATAACACGTGTTATCACTTATATCATGTAAAATATCTGTAAATGTGCATAATTATTTACTAATGCCAAATAAAATGTGACAAAGACAACTATATTACTAATGAAATATTTATTAACGAAATATTTCAGAAATTAATTTGAAACTTTATCAAATTAGGCTTCATCAAAGCAGCAACACACTCATTTAAACCAGACAGGTCACAACATTAGAAATGAGGCAAAGGAAACTCAGCAGAAATTCAGCACAGAGAACTGTCAATGCAAGGAAGCTGCATTGTCCATGGTCCTGAACTACAAATTATAAATGTAACATTTCAGCAATCAGTATTGAAACATGTGCTATTGTAAATATGTTGCCGATATATTACATTACTTCGTTACTATCTACATAAAGTAACTCGTTACTTTACTCGCCGAGCACGTACGAACTGCGCATGCGTGAGTGACAATAACTTTCCTTACCAGCAGGCGGCGGTAGTGTGTATTTGTCATTCAAAACACACAACAACCGGAAGACAGAGAAGAAGAACAGACAACGTGATATAAACAAACAACAAATAGCGTGTGCGTTAGCTTCACCTTAGCATGTGTTCTTTGCAGGTGTTTGTTGAGGTTTGACCACGTGGTGTTTCCAGCAGTGGATAACAGCTTCTGGCCTGGACACAGTTTGCACCTCACCGCCACATTCCTGTCTATTCTTCGGACGAACTCAAAGTAATGGGCATACCTCCACCCCTCGAAAGTTATCGCTGACTCAGCCATGTTTATGCAGCACTGCACGTGGAGATGTGGACGCACAAGTCGCGCAGATTACGTACATATAAACCTACAAAGTACTGATATAGTAAATTAAAAAGTAATTATTTTTGTGTAGTTGTATATTGCAATAATAACGTATGGTTGTCACAAAATCCCACGGCACACCCGGACTTACCTCACGGCACACCAGTGTGCCGCGGCACACCGTTTGGGAACCACTGGCCTAGTCT
Organism: Gymnodraco acuticeps; assembly: GCF_902827175.1. NCBI lineage: Eukaryota > Metazoa > Chordata > Actinopteri > Perciformes > Bathydraconidae > Gymnodraco > Gymnodraco acuticeps. Next base: position 3,517,737 of record NW_022991187.1, read on the forward strand.
ATAGCAGCATTTCTCAACCGGGGCTTCAGGGGTGCCGTCAAATAATTCTATATTCTGACATTCATATGAATGAATGAATAACGTTAAAGAGCCGTCTGTTTTCGATTCTATGCGAGGAAATGCTTTTGCCAGCCAAAATAGAAGATATTTGTGAATAAATGTTTTGAATTATGAATACTGGACATAGTAAGCTTAAAAAATGTTTAGTGACCACTGCAAGTGACAAATAAATATTATAATTTGAGACCCCCCTCACATTTTGCTGTTGAGGCTTTCAGGGGGGCTCAGGTGTTAATCAGGGGGGTCGAGCTCCCACGGACCCCCCCGTATTTCGCACACTACATAAACTGTATAACACAATAAATGCACAAATGCACAACATCTCTGGTCTGAGCTAAAAATTATAAATAAATATTCTCCTGCAGCTGAAGATAAGGACATGTTCTACTTTGCAACTAGCATAACTAACTCAATTTGTACCTTATCATGTAAACATTTCGCAACGTTACTTTACGGAGGCATACATATAATTAAAGGACAAGTTGATTGAGTTTTAGAATGAATGTTATATTCTACTTAATAAGCTTTTAACAAAAAATAATTGCCAATACTGGGATTTAAACCCTTTGTAATCACCTACATTAGTAGCACATTTCTCCGGAGAGAAACTTTGTTGTTGCAGACCATTTACATGCACGAAAACCTATATCACACTAAAGGAAAGGTAAAACCCACCCAAAAAGCATAATAGGGCCCCTTTAATATAAATAATAGGGCTGTCAAGTTAACGCGTTAATAACAAAAAAAATGTACGCCACTAATTATTTTAATGTGCGATTAATGCATGTATAGTCCTCGGTCCGCCCCGTAGTTTCAGAGCCCAAAGGCTTGACGTTGTTGTTGTTGTTGTTGTTAGTTGGATGGTGGGAGATTCTAGCGAGAGATATGGATACAAAAAAAGGTGTTTTAAACAGCAAGCCGAGCACACAGCTGATGCTGACAGCCCGCTCCTGCCGCTCGCTTGCGGCAGACCACGCTTGAAAGTCTACGAGCAGCAAGCTTTCAACAGCGATAGCTAAGTGGGTGGCTACAGCTTAACATTGTGGAGGACGAGGGGCTGCGTTAGATAATTCAGATTGCATCCAACGTGTGGAGTGCACACCACAGCACATTATTTTGACCCTAGATGGGAACTTCAGTCTCATGCTTTGACTGTTATGAAGACAGAGGAGCGGCATTTTGCCGACAACTGTAAACAGGCTAGTCTGTTTGAGCAACTGGCTCCGTGCAAATAAGTAGACAGGGTTAGGAGAGAGTGAAGAGAGAGAGAGAGAGAGAGAGAGAGAGAGAGAGAGAGAGAGAGAGAGAGAGAGAGAGAGAGAGAGAGAGAGAGAGAGATAGATAGAGATATAGAGAGATAGAGAGAGAGATCGATCTATAGCTCTCTATTCTCGCTCTTCTCTAGAGATTCCAGGTTGTTGTGTTGAGAATATTCAGGAGAATATTTGTCATTGTTCCAACGATAATAAACAAACATTTGCATAAAGCTTATTTGTCCGCTCATATGTTGATAAGAGTATTAAAAACTTGAAAAATATTGCTCTAAGGTACATTTAGAACAGTTACAAAATGTGCGATTAATTTGCGATTAGTCGCGATTAAGACAGCCCTAATAAATACGTTTATTTTGTAAATTAATTATTGAATTCCTATATCTAACTAGTAACTCACCAACACTATTCAAGTAATACTAATAAATACAACAACAAAAAAGAAATATTTTATTTGAATAATTAAGTCTTGCAACCTTTCTTTTTGCTTCCATACTTGAGGATCTTTTGAATATTAAATAACACAGGAGCTCATGTAAAATGACACTACATTACTTCCTTGATGCATAAATCTAATGGAAAGACAGGTTGATATATGTATACACTATAATTTCCTCCTGTCTGTCATTTTCCCCTTCGTAAAAACTCAGGCACTATAACAGAAGAAGAATTCCTCCCTGCAGGCCTGTTGAAATGAACGACCTTGGCCTGTCCATGGCTTTGGTTTTAATAGCAGCTCGCGCAAACATTGTAAATTTACAGCTGCGAACTGCTCAATGAAAAGAACCTCAACTTCGCCAAAGCCATAAGTCCAGTCAGCAGTCTCTCACTGTAACCCAGTCTCCATCCTGTTCTCTCTTCAGTGAATGAAGACTGGTTTGTTAGTTATTAAGTCTGGTCACTCAAGTCTCATGTCCCACACGCGGCTTATCGTCACTAAAAAGCCATTTTTAGCTACGTTAGCTTGGTTCTAGAGATGGCGATGTTAGTTAGTCCACCACATTGGTTCAGACTGATATATCTGATATGTTTATCTAGTTTTACCAAAATGTACTTGATGTCCGTTGGTGAGTTAGGAAAACACAAACAACTTTTATTCCAAATCGGTCACAAGCATTTCAAATCCAGAGTTCCTTTGCTGGATGATACGAAACTAAAATGACAGCTTACTTGAAGAATATATATTATTAAACTTAAAGTTCAAATCTCAATAAAAAATAATTTATCAATAAGGATCTATTCACTTTCTCAATATACTAAAATTCAAAAGTTATAACTCTAAATGTCCATTTTATAGGAATAGATTAGGAGTAAAAAATCCTTGTCTCCTACAGATGGTTTGCCATGACATTTTGATAAGACATTAATCATCCCCAGAGGAGGAATCCTACTGAACATCAAAATGGTATGTTGTCCAATGTTTTAATGTATGACCTAGTGCATTGTAGAAGTTGTAGTTTGGTTTCGTAATTATCAGACGAGACTATGCTTACACTGTCAACTACAAAGGTGATAATGGTAATCATTGTACTTTTGAACTTCAGCATGTTAGCATGTCCTTTTGAGGATGTTATTATGCTGACCTTAGCGTTTTGCAGCTTTGCTACTGAACTTTGAGTCAAACAACAAAAAGTGAGAGCTGTTTTGCTAGTATCTACAATAGTTTCTAGTACCTCATCTCCACTTTTCACATCAAAAATCTACTTTGCAATACTGTCAGTCCCCTGAGAGGAACACTTTGACAGATGGAGGGAAATACAAAATAACTTCTAAGAATCCATCATCACTTAAACAGCCTTGGTGAGAGATCAGAGGTTCTTCTTTCCTTTTTCCCCAACTGCTTTTCTACTTTTTGACCACCCATGGTGAATAAAAAAAGCACCTAATCTCTCTGAAACACCCATACTTTGAGGTTAAAAGACTCAAGTGAGAGTTTTTCCATATAGAAAATGTGTGTTTGAACCACAGAAACATCCAGCCAGCAGTTTGGGCTCCAAAAGGAGTTTCTCTGTCTTTCTCTCTGCTGGCAGCTGGAGGTACTCAGCACTGACTCTAACATGGAGCTTTGAAATAGCAATCAATGCCTTTATACTGCAGGGAGGGCTCGTAAAAGTGTCGTTGGGAGGAATATATGATGTCGTAATTCACCCTTTCCCTCCTTGTTTTTAAACGCTGAGTTATGGCTGCAGAAATGTGTACCCATTAAGGTGATATGATGTATTTTCTGCCTTATTCAGAAACTCATTCATCACCATGGACCAAAAAGAAAACTGCGCTTACTCTTTCACCCCTTCTCTCCCATCTTCCCTCCACTCCTCACCCCGACACCGTTCTTGTACGCTGTCTCCAGTAATTTACGACACCCCGGCAGTGCAACCTTCTGGCAGGAACTGCAGGAGCAGCTTGCTCTCCTTCCTGGCAACTAAAGAAGCTTTTTATAAAAAGACCAAACTTGGCCAAGTCATCTGCTGCTGCACATTAAACAGAACCGAGCCGGACATGTGGAGACGATCCTTCACACTCTGCTTTCTCTGGGCTATCATGCCGATGTACTGTATGGAAGCAAAGAAAGGCCATAGTAGCTTCAGTTTTATAAACAAATTGTGTTTATAAAATTCCAATTATGAGGAACTTAATTTGTTTACTTTTTACAGAATGTGATCTTAAGTTTTGAAAATAAAAACTTTTTATATAGGTTTATATATTTGTTCAAAATTCTGCTGTCTGAATATGACTATTGTGTTTAAATTACTATTTGAAAATATATATTATTTACTTATTTGGCAACTTTTGTATTTTGGACACTTTAATCATTTGACAAACAAAAAACTAAAGTTTTTTTCGGGGTTAGGGTTACCCCCAGTTTCCACTGGGTCCGTCTGCGCCGCGGTTTTGGTCCGACCTCCTCTAGCGCCATAACCCACCGGACGCGTCCCAGAAGCGTTTCAGAAGCGTAGCGTCGTGCGTGCAGGCTCGCAGTTTTGTTATTGATTCGGGCATCCTGGACATTTGTACTTCTACAAGAAAGTAAGTAGGCTACGTAGTTAAATGTTTTATTTTTGTGTCTGTTTAAATTGTGTTTATTGAAAGGCTCTGTACTGTACCTACAAGTATTAATTCACTTTAAAACATTAATATGTAGTTGTTACCTTCCACTCCACAAACTGCAACGACTAAAAACCAGGCCTTGTCCTTTCTGATGTTGTCCTTGTAGTAAGCATTGGTTACATCATATAAAATAGTGTGTTTTTCCACTTCCATGATGAAAACCTCGTCGTCCATTGTGCGTATCGTAGTGGAGGTGTTGTGATGAAGGAGGGGGGTCTGCTAAATTAGTATATGTGGGGGATGGGCCTGGACCGGATGCTCACCTTTCCACTTCCTGCGGGGGGGGGGGGGGGCTGCCTGCCCGACTTTACCTTACAGCTGCGCCACGGCAAAAATAGGATTCATCCTAATTTCAGAGAAGCGCTGCGCCGAGCCGCTTCTGGGACGCTTCTGGGACGCGTCTGAGCCGTAACGCGGCTCGTGTGGTGGAATAGCACCCATTGAATAGAGTGGCCGCGATTCTTACGACCGCCGCGGCGCAGCCGTAACACGGCGCAGACGGACCCGGTGGAAACTGGGGGTTATTAGGGTTGCAAACATTTTAAAAATCTTGATATTTAGTTTGAAGTGTTGTGTGTATTCACATATATTTTAAATCTGTTGCTATGTAGTCTTTACATTTCTCATGAAAGTATTTAGGAACATTACATTTGAAGTGTAATAGATCACAGATTACTAAGTACTTTCACTTCACTTTTTTAGTAGGCCTACTTCACAATAGTCATGCAACTTTTTATATTTGATTACTTTTTGATAACTTAAAATAAATAAATAGTGATTTGAAGCACTTTTTATGATAAAGTGCTTTTATTCCATACTAAAAATACCATGTGTGGATGCATTGAATATTAAATTACACAAGGACTGCTGTATACCTCTACTGTTGGCTCTTTACTCATCTGGGTGTGTGTGCAATATTTGCTGTATGATCGTGCCTCATAGCCTTCATTGCATGCCATATAATTTATTTTTCCACCCTTGCCTATAAGTTACCTGGCACTCTATCAATTAAAGCTGAAATAAATCAACACAAGCTGTAATTATTACCACAGAGTTGTTGCCCGTGCTGTTGCTACTGCGCTGTGTTGTAGTCACCAGTGTGTGTGTGTGTTCCCAGTGTGTGTTTGTGTGTGTATGCTCCCAGTGTGTGTTTGTGTGTGTGTGTGCAGACAGGATTAATCTCCCCAGCTGAGGCAGTAGCTAAGGTCAGCAAGGGAAATATTTCATAAGTGTCAGCTTGGCCCGTAGCCCTCGACACAGAGTTGGAAATGAGAATGCGCGGTCGCATAACAAACGGCCGTGTGTGACTTTGTGAGCCTCACATGGAGAGGGGGGTTGGGAGGGTGCATGATATATGGCAGTGCTTCACTTTCATGTATTCATCTGAGCCGGTGAATTACTGCCAGGGACAAGCAGGGTGCTTTGTCACCACAAGGACCCAGTTGAGAGAAATATTTTGGCCACGCGAGCTTTGTGTCTGGATCGTGTTTTCCATCACTGCCTGTTCTGAAACTCCTGCTTTTTTAATTAGAAGGAGAAATCATAAAAGTAATTCCCAAAGTTCTGCTTTACAAGTTAGATTCAATAACAAACCTGAAATCCAAAAACACGTAACCACAATTCAAGAAGAATTTGAAATAACTCCCACAACAGAAAAATGATCACAGCTAAAATAACAATAACATTTCAAAGTTCAATATGTATGTTACCCTGTTCCAAAGAAAATCCCTAGCCTGACTTTTATAAGTCTCTCATATTAAAAGACTTGATGTGCAAGACCAAAAAAAACAATATTCACTCAAGGTTCATTGAATGGTCATTCTCCATAGAGCACCATGTTAAATGCTGAAGTTAACAGCAAACATGTTTACAGCCTGGTACAGAAATGGTTTGAGTCTCCATAGCTACATTTCTCATTCACAACTATTGTGTGGTGTAAACATTTGATACAACTCACCTGTATTCATCTGAGCCAAACAAATGTGTTTTCCATTACTGCTTAAAACTCCTGTTTATTTTTATTTAAGGGGAATACATTAAAGTAGTTCCCAAACCTTTGCTTTACCAAGTTTAGCTCAATTCAATACTGCATGTGTTGTTTTCCATTATGTCTTAAAACTGGTCGTATACATTGACTTTGTCATTTTCCCTGGGTTTAATTCTCTCTCTGTTGCAGGTTTTTCTGCTCCTGCGGTGACCCAGGGTTGGCAAGCACATGCAGAGAGATTAATGGGTTGGGCGGGCCGCTTCGATAACCGTTTGTTTGATGTGTCAAGGCTGAAAGGCGCTGATTTACTTACACATTGATAGGCTTTTAATTGAGCTATGCCATCCCTTGTCACATCAAAGCCGTGGCAGCTGACATGACTGGGCCTCACTGCGGGCGGCGATGATTGACGTGCACCCAGAGCCCCGCCCGTCCTTCAGTATCATCCTCCGATATGTTTGGCAGGAACTTTGCGGCTACTGCAACCTCCAGTGACTTCTGTTGATCATCAGCTCATGAATGTCAAACAGAGGGATTCATTTAAATAGGCTAGCGGGGCTGTGTTTGAGACGTTACATTGATACGATAACACTTAACTGTCAGATCAAAGATATTACACATTGCAATGACTCAAGACAATGTGTTCAAGAGCCTTCCACATGCATTAAACCCTCACACTTTAGGATTGACTGGTGCACAAAAGAGTGCTTCAGTCTAACCATAGTAAATCGTGGGAGCCTGTTTCGACATTGGGCGACTTTCTTTGACAAAACTTGATTATTCTGATGAGAAATGAATTTCGAAGACAGCATGTACGTTCCCAGCCGCAACAAAGGTTGGTGATGAAGACACAGACGGTGGCCATGGGTGCAGGAAGAAGCATTGACTTTAACAAGCGTGAGGAATGTGCTGGGAAGATTTTCTTTGCACGGCCTGTTGTTGTCCTTTTCACCAGACCTGTCACGGCTGAAGCTTGTGAATACCTTGATTGTGCTTCTATCAAAATGACCCCCCTTCGTCATGAGGAAAAGAAAAGATACATCTTTTGATGTCATCTGAAATTTCACACAACAATGTAGGACGATCTGATTTGAGGCAGACGCTGTCTGGCAGCTCAGGCTGTCCTCCCAACTCTCTCCATGCTCCTGATAACTTCTCCGTGTGGTGGACAAAAGCGGCTTTTGTTTCCGAGTGTGGAGCGAGAACTCAAGGTTGCACGGGTGTGGGCGTTGTGCAGCCTACGTGCTTGTCTGCGAATGCGTTTCAGGTGTAGCGAGCACGACAAGGTGGAAACCTGCACGGTGTAGGTTTCGGAAATAAAAGTGCCAATCTGCGAACAGAGAAGGCAAGCCTATTATCCCGGTGTGATTATAATGCAGACAGATAGACGACAGGTAGGCAGAGTGGATAAGAGCGTTAGCTTGTGATGAGCTGACAACAGAGACAATCTCCCTCCTAAACTGGAGAGATAAGGTTGTCAGACACACACACATATTATGTTGACAGTCAGATAGATGGTATAACAACTGCAAAAACACACTTTCAAGATTTCTGTCTGTTTTTGTTTTGTGTGCACAGGATGCGTTTCTTCATGCATGTGCACGTTACACTGTGAAAGGATTAGTATGTCAGAGACAGAGGGAGAGGCAACCACACAAAGATAAACGAGGAAGTGTGAATGCATTAAGTACACTGTGTAGATATTGTTTGTGGACCTTTCAGCTCAAGGAAATCCTTGTTTCAACATTCGGTCGTGGCTGGAATGTAGCCTGCGAGGCTCTTTTTAAGTGTTTGGGTCTAAATGCCATGTCGACTACACCCCATGAAACTGTCTTAATCCACTCTTTTTCCCCCTGGTTTTATTACTGCTGGAGAAAACACTATTGGTAAAGCAGAGCCCCAGCCTCAGGCCTCTATTCCCATTCCACACACCCCATAAGTCAGTCACAGATAATTAAATAGGAGTTATTTACACTCGTTTTCCCTCCTCTGCCTGTCTGGCGCTTTTATCATTTCTCTCTCCTTCTCTTTGTACAGTGCTGCACGCAGCCAGGCCTTGTCAAAGTCTGGCTGACACCAGTGAAGGCCTGTAGAAGTATAATAAGATGAAAAAAGACTCTTATGAGCTCACATCAATGTCAGCCCCTCATTAAACAATCACACAGAGCATCTACGGAACGCTAATCCTCGTGTGTGCCACAAAACACCTCAGCACTCCCAAACAGAGCCGAAGACAAACGAGCATATGAGGATTCGCTTGAGCCAGGGTTTGAAGAATTCAACTGCCTAATGTCAGCGTTATATATTGACTCTGGAGCTTTTCAACACAGGGATGAATTAGCCCCCGCCACAGAGCTTTGGCGTCCATTACAGGCCTCAACGGCTCCATAAATCACAGGATCACAGGGGCATGTGGGGTCCACCTCGGCCCCTATCAGCCCCATCCTGGGGGTTTTGTTTGGCTGCTGCTCCAGCCAAACCCACTGCTTTGATACAGCCATGGAAATGTCCCGAGGGCCAGCGGGACCTGGCCATGCTGAGAAGCCTCTTTAACGGGGAAAGCTGTCCTCTTAAAATATCCACAACAGGAAACAGCCATCAGTCATCGACACGCCAAAACAGCTGTTACCAGCCTACATCAAGGGCGCACATGAAAGGAGCTGCTCCCTGTTGTTTGAGCCCTCCCTTGTTTCATTCTCTCGCTGCCTTTGTCTGGCTTTTCCCAATGCCCTCCTCTTTGGTCTCCTTATAAACCCCCCCCCCCCCCCCACTCTTCCTTATGCAACTCCACCCACGCTGACTTACCCACTCACCCTTTTAACAAGTGGATGACTGTGTGATAAACAAGAGCGCCATCGGAAATGTCAAAACTTAACTAGCGTTGTAAAGAAATGTTTGAAATCCTGTTTAAGCTCTCGGTGTTACCTTTAAATCTCACAGTTGTTACGCGTCACCTGTTTATATGTCTCGGCCCGAGGTGCTGACAGACATTTTTAAACAACCAGGCGATTCAAAAGAAGATTGTAGCGCACTTAGCTCGCCGGCGTGCGCGTCTACGTTCCCATATTCCTAGATCTCCGCAGGTGATTGAAGCGTGAGTGGCAGAGCGCGGGTGATGAGTGACGGCTAAGCCTAATTATGACAGGTCAAACAGTGACGCTGTTGAAAGATGCCAACGTGACTTCATCCTCCTCTCAGCTGCAGCCATTATAATCAAAAAGCAAGCGGATGGAAGTACAGTCTGATAAGGCTTTCTTGTGTTGGGAGATGTCAAACAAGTTTACCTGTTAAAGCTCAGAAGAAAGGCTTGTTCTGGTTTTCTATAGCCAATAATCAATTATCCATGACATACTTTGAAAACACTGCACAGTGGTGTAATATTTTGGATTTTGGATCACGCCATCTGATTATCTGAAGCAGGGTGGAAATCAACCTTAAAGCAAAGCTAGTTGGTCTTCATGGAACAAGTTAGTTGGCTTCCCAAACCAACAATAAAGTTAACATACCAGAAATGATCAAAGACAGTAGGGTTATTTTGGAATATAAGAAAAGATGTTGGGATATTTAGCTTCAACATGGCTTCTTTCAGACTGGTGACAAGAGAACATCAAAAATAAATGTTCAGGTGTTTACAATACTAACTTTGTCATCTTAATTCACATTTCATAACACTTGTAATTGTTGAGATATAAATTATAGCCTGATTTTATATAACTTTGTATTCCTGAAAACATGGCAAAACATTTTTTTTAATAACATAATGCCTCAAGATTTTTACTTCAGTTTTGAAAAAAATAATGGCCTCAATGTTAATATTCAAATGGAGACGTTCAATGGAGATATCTGATAACATTTTTAACCTATTCAGCTGTTTCTTCACCTATTTACAAATCAATTGGGAATACAGTTCTCCATGGTTCACCCATACTTGGCATATTAGTCTTTTACACATAGTGTATAATCTCAAATGTTGGATACAGTATTTTGCATGGTACTCATGGAGGTCAGTGACACAGATTTCCATGCTTACACACAGCCCCGGTATGAGGGTGAGGCCAGGAATACAAACCTCGCCCCCTCCCCTTTTTCCCGCCCCTGCTTATAGATACGGGAACTTGTGATTGGACGGCAGCTCTTTGCTCTTAAAGCCCTCCCCTCCCGTCGTTAGTATGTGGAGGAAGTGAGGCACTGCTGCAGAGGGACACAGAAACACACGCCGAAGGACTGTCACACACCAACATCTGCGGGATATTCCTTCACTTGCACTCCGTAATATTCTTCACGAGCAGCGACTTCATATGGTGTTTTTTTCCTCTCTTTACCAACACTGGATTTATTTAGCAGTATTTAGACATTGAAGATCCCGATAGAGGATGACATTTGGGCAATTTATTGTTCTTTAGAGACAGTTTTGGGTCTGACACGGAGGACGCGCACTGCTGCGTATATGCCCTTCCGGATTACCGCACTCTCTTCTGTTTAATTTATCATCATGAAAGGTGCTGGTGATTGATTTTGTTACCCTGCGTCCACTCGTTATATGCCAACGTTCCTCTACGAGCCCCGATCCAGATGAGAGATCCCCCCGGTGGACCTGAACCGCTTTTACGCAGACAGTCCCCGGAGCTCAGCAGGGATCATCGCCGGACAGGAGCGTGCGTTTTACCTGCTTCTTGTCCTCCTACGGATCCCTTTCGTCAAGCTAAAAGGCTTCCCATCCGGATCGTAAAGATGTTGACGGCGCACAGCGGCCACTTGCTGCACCCGGAGTATCTCCAGCCACTCACATCCGCACCAGTCAGTATTGAAGTAAGTTTAAAAGAACAAATTAGATGCTCTTACAGATCTGTTATTATATTCTGATGTCGTTTTTCCTTCTAATAATGATCTGATCATATGTAATGCACGGCGTAGCTTGTTACGAGTCTTATTCTGACAAATATGCCAGCATATGCGCCATTTTACGCACAGCGATCTGTTGGCAAGTTCACCAGGCACCAGACTTCAGTAATGTAGAATTATTACATGTACACGATTATTGTTTAAAAGTAATATAACTGGTTTATTTGATATTAATAATTACGCGTTTCATTTTCCAAATGGTAATGAGATCCATTTATTTTTCTCTATCTTTCTTGAACTTTGACTAAGGCTACTTCTTGTGACTTTGTCTATTCATCCAATATATTAATACAACATTTAAAGCTGATGTGGACTATGCTGGGGTCTCTATATATTTTTTTATTTAGCACATGGGAAATGTATAAAAGACAGGGATTCATAAAACACACCAGTGGTGGGAAATATACTTTAACACCGGAAGAAACTATATTTACTTTAATTTTTGAATATAATTATAATCAAGTGGATATGTCTTATGATCCTTAAAATCAAAGCAAACAGTTTGTTAACCCTCTTGCTCTCTTTTTTTCCTCCTCAGTTGGATGCCAAGAAGAGTCCTTTGGCTCTGCTGGCCCAGACCTGCTCTCAAATTGGCAAACCAGACCCCCCCTCCTCTTCCAAGCTGGCCTCCCTTTCCTCAGGCAGTCTGGGAGACAAGGAATCCTCGAGTAGATCTTCAAAGTCTGGAGATCATCATCAGGATGACAAGTCCAGCTTCAAGCCTTACGCCAAGTCATCTGGCGACTGTCGGAAAGACGCCCTGACAAAGGGGTCTTCGGATAAAGCCGCTTTTAGGGTGCCGAGTGGCAGCTCCAGCAGTGGCGCTGCTTCATGTTCGTCTTTTCCTCCCCATTCCCGGTCCCCCAGCTCCAGCCCTCCTCCCCTGCACAAACAGAGCCATTCCCCGTCCACACAGTCACACTCCCAGGCCCCGCACACGGACAACAAATCGGGGAGCTCAGAGCAGACAAACTCGGACAGTAATGGCAGCAAAAAAGACTCAGATGCAGCTAAGTCGGGGATGGATGGGGCACAGTTAGCCAACTCCAGCCACGTACGGGCCAGCGCCAACTCCAGCAACGCCAGCTCTGCCAGCAGCCCGCGGCCGGAGAGCAAGGCGGACCCCCAGGCCTCCTCGCTGTCGGGCCTGAGCTCCGGCCACATCGCCCCCGTCTCCCCTTTCAAACCCGGACATTCTGTCTATCCTTTGCCCCCTGCCTCCATGGGCTACCACGGCTCCATCGTGGGGGCCTACGCTGGCTACCCCTCCCAGTTTGTGCCTGGTTTGGATCACACAAAGTCTGGTTTGGGGTTTCCGGGAAAGCACCCCAGCTCCAGCCCTCTCACTGGAGCGTCCCCTCCGTCCCTGATGCAGGGTCTATGTCGGGACCCGTACTGTCTGACTTACTCCAACGCCCCCCACCTCGGAGGAAGCAACTGCTCCCCCTGCGTCCACGACCCGTCCAGCCTTAAGGCCGGTTTCCCCCTGGTTTACCCCTCCCACCACCTCCACTCCCTGCACCCCAGCTCCTTGTCTTCCAGCACGGCCGCCTCCATGTCCCATCCCCTCTACACCTACGGCTTCATGATGCCCAACGAGCCCCAGCCTCACGCCTGCAACTGGGTGTCCGTCGGGGGTCCATGTGACAAGAGATTCTCCACGTCAGAGGAGCTCCTCGCCCACCTGCGCACCCACACCTCCCTGCATGGGATGGTGGACAGTAAGCTGTTGTCGGGATACCCTTCATCAATGTCGACGGCCTCTTGCCACCTCCACCTGCCCCATCAGGGCAGCCCGGGGTCCATTCCCGGCTCCTTCTCCCTCAGAGGCTCCCCTGGTTTAAGCCTGGCTCGCTACCACCCGTACAGCAAATCCCACATGCCCGGAGCACCAGGACTTCCTATGCCGTCCATCCCCTCCTCGGCGTATTACTCCCCCTACGCCCTCTACAGCCAGAGACTGGCCTCAGCCTCCGCCCTGGGATACCAGTGATATCAGAAATAGTGTTGACACCCACAGACTGCAGGCACCAGCTTGGACTCTCCACAAGATGGATGCCCGAGGTGTCAGCACCAGCACCTGCCAGGAACACCGCCTGTTTTAGCCTCAGGATTGTCCATCCGAAGGCAAAAGGCCCTTTGACGGATTGTCTGCAGAACTCAACAGACTTTCGTGATTAACATGGCGGGACACAGAGCTTGAAAATGATGGAAAAGTGGGATTATTACAAGAGTCTTGATTTTGTTTTTTGTTTTTTCTATATCTTGTCTCCCAGAACTGAAAGTCTGTATTTATTTTTCACTCAAAGCGCTTGGTATTCAACTCTAAGGGGGAAATGTTGCTGTCCAAATAAATTGTTCTGACATATTCTAACTGAAAAAGATTTAAGTATAGTATCCTTATGCCTATCATACACTCTAAAAATAAAAACCTTGCACCATGATGAAGATGGACTGTGAAGCTTTATTCTGGGGACTTCTTTTTATCTCCTCTCCTCTCTGCTGTTGTTTTTTTTTCCTGCATCTCATTCAGACTCTGGAGAATTGCATGTCCGTGAGAATTATCTTGAACAATGCCATTATTTTTATTTGTATATATGCAAAGATGTAATATTTTTTCAAGCTTACTTGGGGTCACTGATGAAAATGGTACACAAATAAGACAAAATGACATAAATAAAACAATTAATGATGGCTGTGCTATCAAGACAACAGAATAAAGGTCTTATTTTGTTAAATAAATGATCAATGATTGCATTTATCTTGTTTTTTTCCTCATTCCTCGCTATATATAGTAGCTTTTGTCATGACGATGGAGTAAATCTTGCTGCACTGCACTTATCTAGGTCTATCTATCATTACGGCAGTTACTGCCACGCTATATGTGGCTATGTGTAATAACTCATGGCACATAACAGTTGACAGGGCTGTCCCAAGGAGGGCAGCCCGGGTCACATTAACCCTGTTAGCTCGTCTCTGAGGACTTACAACCCTCCTCCGCTCTCCATCACCCACATTGCTTTTGTTGTTGCGAGTGCAGCTTTTAATTGCTGATTCTTGTTTGTGGGGCCTGAAAACAGCCTCCTCAGCAAAGTGCAGTGGCCACTGGGTCACTGGGACTTCAATAATGACCTGAGGGAGGTGTCCACCCAGGACCTCCTCGTGCTGTGACGGATTGGTCTGCAACACAAAGGCCAGAGCTGACAATGGGGAGGCGGGTTAATAGAGAAATATTCATCAAAGTCACTGACATCCCCCCTGAGGAGAGCAGGCTCTCTTTACAGAAAACCACAAACAGGGCGTCCTCATGCGAAGACCCATTTTCTTCCTTGCCGTGATTTTTTAGTGCAGTCAGCATCTCGGGCAGTTAGATACTAATCCAAGGGGAAGGAGTCGGTCTATCTTAAAGCCACAGCACTGCCATTAGAGTGCCTCGGCCTCGATAATGCGTCCGTGTCTCCACTCTATTTGGCTGTCAGGTTGTAGGTGGTGCAGAGTGAAGAGGCTGCAGTCTCCAAGGCGGCTATTGACCCCGACTCCCAGACTTCTCTACTCTCGCGCTTCATTAGCACTCCAGACAGGGAAAGGCGAGCACAGGTGTCACTTGACAGCACCATTAACAAAATGGATGACCCTCCAAAACCACATCCAGCCCCTGACACACAGGCAAGGTCACGGCGCCCTGATCACCGCTGTGGGGATCTCTGTGGAACCATGCACTTATTTTTCTTCTTTAGAAAGTGGAGCCTTGCACTTCTCTGAATTGGACTGACTTACATTGCTGTTGCAGAGCTTATAAAGTAACCTAGAGAAAATAGGTCAAGGATATCTGGTTTTATTGCTGTTTTTCACTTTAGTCCAACATATTTATTTGTAACTTGCAGCAAAGAGAGATGCACTGGATTGCGTTGCCCCCTATAGTTGTGTTGGTGAAGCACAGATGAAATCAGTGCAAGAAGGCAAGGTGCTCTCTGAGAAAGAATACACATTTGTAGTGCTTTTAAGATATCTAAATGGGTATTTTGGTTTGCTGTTTTTATAAACTGTAGATAGAGAGTTGGTTACGTTGGCTTGTGTGTGAGGATGATTCACAGTGGAGGTCACGCAGAGGGGAACACTTTCAATCTTGTCGGGGAGGTGGAATTAATTCCTCTGTTGCCAGTTTACACTCGTTCATCAAATGCCTCACTATTCTCCCTTTCCCCACACTCATCAATCTCCTCCATCTATCTTCCCCCACACACACTCAAACACACATACTGGCAGCTGAGTCAACACCCACACACTCCATTTATGTCGCCTGTGTGAGGCTGTGTGTGTGTGTAAGTATGTGTATTCAGCAATCCTTTGTCCAGAGACTGAATTCTGAGTCTGTAATTCCTGTCTCGAGTTGTGTAACCCTGGGTTTTTTCTCCAAAAATGCAAATGCTTTCATATTTAACATTTACATCCAGTCATTTTTTTAAAGTGCAAACAAGCAGCAACACATTTTTAGAGAGCATAACTGCCATTTTTTTGAATTAATATTAACATCTCAAAATATTTCTTAACAACTGCTTGACTCAAAAAATATAGTGAAATAATACACTGCAAATATACTAATGCATACTAATACTAATGCATACTAACACATAATACTTATGTTATATAGTATTCTAATGCAGTACTTTTTTATTCAAATGACTTTCCTATATCTACAAACACAGCAAGAAAATTGCATTTCGCTTGGAAAAGCTTTCAATGTTTTTTTACGATAAAGCTCACAAAATAGAAAATAATTGCTCACCTTAAACATTTGAAAGGAAAAAGTTTAACATTTTTGAAAATAATCACAGCAGTAATGGATATTAATGTAAAGGTCTATAGGTCACATTTCTCCTTTAGTTTACAAAAAATCATCTTGAATGAAAATAACAGAACATTTTGAAAAATATTATATTCCCTTTTACTGTCTTGTGCTTTTTAACTAAGCGCTAGATTAGAAGATTGATACCTAAAATCTGTCAGTTTAGCTTAGCATAAAGACCCAAAATAAAAGGGGAAAACAGCTCGCCTGGCTCCGTTCAAAGATGTGTAAATCTCACCTAATGTGTTATATCTTGCTTGTTAAAGTTGTACAAAAAGTGTTAAATATAAGAACATAGCTTCATCAAGAATGTGAATTCACATATCTCCCAACATGACGAATTATTCCTTTAGTGTAGCAGTAATGTTTGTGAAATATAGTTTTGGGTAATGTAATAAAAATACCAATTCAAAATCCATAATTCTGGTAAACATTATGTTTCATGTATTAATTAAGAGACAAACGTGTTTTCGCCGTTCACTAGCTAACATTCCCCTTGCTTGCACAAACTGGGTTGTTTAAAAAAAAGAATCATGTGGGAGACAAATGCCAGAGAAGCTGCTGAGCGTGTGGTGAGTAAATATTATGCTGAATAAATTATATTTAGATTCAAAGTTGCATGCAATGACGGGTGAGCTTAAGCCGAGTATTTCATTTGGTCATTACAGCCGACAAATATTTACAGCCAAGTTTATTTTACTTTTTGCCAACAATCAGAAGTGGGCCTTAAGTTACGAAAAGGTTGCTCTCCCCTGGTGTAAAAAGTCAGTTAGTGTTATGGTGGAGGCAATCATAAAAACAGCAAAGGTACGAGAATAATAGCAGTAATCAAAGAAGTGGTATCATTGGAGCTAGTGATGGTGATGGTGATGGAGGGGACTAATATTTCCCCTCAGAGCAGAGCAGAGTGCCACTGTGAGGTCCTGCGCAGCCGGCTGACAGGCCCCGTGATTAATGACGACAGGGTGTGGAGCTGCTCTTCAATTAGACGCCAGCTCTACCCTGGATCACCATCCCGCTGACAGCCACGACACATAGAGACAGAGACAGAGACAGAGAGAGAGAGAGAGAGAGAGAGAGAGAGAGAGAGTGAGAGAGAGAGAGAGAGAGAGAGAGAGAGAGAGAGCGAGAGAGAGAGAGGGGGGGGTACTCAGTCTCTCTCTCTCTGTGTCTCCAGAACAAAACATTAACCTCAACTCCATGACTACCACCTCTGTGTTTAACATCGGGACACAATGCAGAGCCCTCGGTGTCCAACAGTGACCGCAGTGTTAAAGCAACCCAGATGGCGTGAACACATCCTTCATCAGGGCCTGTCACACAATCTCTGCTTTATTTCTCCACATAAACCCTAAGACTGAGTGTTTTACATGCCTGCTCCGGCTCCTCTGCTCATTCACGTCGGCAAGCAGCCGTGCTGTAACGCTCGCTGGGAAAGCAATATGCACAAAAACAACAGAAAGTTGCATTTCACTTGAAAAGGTTTCCTTCTGAGTAGTGATGACGGGTTTTTGGAGACCAACGCGAAATCTCCCTTGGGCTCCCTCAACGAAAACATTTCCATTTGAGTTCTGAGTATTGATGAAAACAAGATGCGTGACGAACACACATTTACTACTTACACTTTCTGTTTATCAGGATACTCTCAACATCTTAACATCACTTTTATAACAGTTAAAGCGTAAATGCGTAGTCAGAAGTAAAAAAGCATTTACAACATTAGGCTATAAATAAACTACATCATGGCTACGTCACTCCCACTAAGCTAAATGTGGCTAATGTTTTCTGTGATCACATTTAGTAGTCTCTTTAGTCACTTGTTAGCAATCGCCGATTTTTGGACAAATCAAAGCTTCAGTAGTTCACCAGTGTGGTATTTACTGACATGCTATATTTAAAAATATTTAAAGCTTGTTTTGTGCTTGTGTGGATTTGTTCAGGCCTAACTAGAAATCAATACATTTATGAGACGCGAATGACCGCAAGTGCTAAAATGCTGACTCATAAGGGGTCTAGGACTCCTCCTGATTCTATAGAGGGAGAAAAGTAAAAGAAAAGATTACCTTATAATCATTTCAAGCAGCGGTGAACATTTTGGGAAATAATTATGTTTTCTAAACAGCTTGTTAGCTTAGCTTAGCTTATAAAAAGGCAGAAACAGCTACTAGCACATTATTAAATATAGGCCTACCATGACATGACATATAATCCTTGTTATAGTTCAGTATCAATCAGGCGGCAACACATTCTGTCATTATGTAAGCAATCATTTCACTACAACACTTACTAATCAGTACTTCCTGGTTAGGTTTAGCTGCCACACACACACGGCTTCTCTGCCTGTGGTTTCTAATGATAGGGCAGCCATGACCTGATCTAAAAATCTGTAATGCCGTTGTCGGTAAACATGAACATTGCCAGCACTTTGAGGCAGTAAACCCCGTCTGTAATTATTGAACGGGCAATACATGATGGTGCTGAGGTTTACAATAACACATGCCTTAAAATGAGGCCTTTCAATCTTTAACCTTCAGGTTTTTAGGGGGCTTAGTGTCCTTCAGTTGTATGTTTTGTGTGTGTGTGCATGTGTGTGTGTGTGTGTGTGTGTGTGTGTGTGTGTGTGTATGTGTGTGTGTGTGTGTGTGTGTGTGTGTGTGTGCAGTGGTAAACGAGATTGGGCTTCAATAAATTCATTATATTTCCTTAAAAAAAGATTTTCCCTCGCCACATTTACCAGCCCCCTCAGTTGTTTCCTCCTGGCGCCCGCACTGTTGCAACACCAGTTTCCGTGTGAGATCATTCTCGTTTTAATTTGACCTGGAACCAGTTTATAACAACAGCTCTTGACACAACATTGGCACTGGTCCTTAAATAAATATTCATTATTTATTTAGTGATGTGAATCAGTAAAAGTTGAATACATTTTATACTGACATCCAATTGTAACATTTAAAACACCAATGTAACAAAGTATAACAAATACTGTATGTATTTGTTAGTAATAAAAACTGCTTATGATAATAATATATTATAATTCAACAGTTACAAAAAAGCCATTCTGCATAATGATTACTTTTATTTTGATCCTTCATGCTGTTTGTAATAATACTTCTGTACTTATACTTACTCATTTTGAACATAGGACTTTTGCTTGTAAAATTAGCATTTGAGACTGGGCTTTTCTTAAGCAAAGGATACGAGTACTTTTTGCACCACTGTCAAATACTTAAGTTATTATTGGGAAATAATAAAACACAACTCTGAGTGGTAGAAGCTGTAGTGCACATAAACATGTTCTGAATAAGTTCTGCTTTTTATGTGATTCATGTATTGATTGGTAAAAGAAAACAGCAACTGTCAGCACAGACAATCAGATAGAGAAATAGAGCTTCTGATTTCAGTTTCATCCGGCCCTGACCCTGGACATGGAGAGCTGCCCGGAGCTGCTGTGGTCCGTCTCCGTTAATAGACAAACCGCCTCTAACCACCAGTGGAGAAATGAACGTTTCAATTACAGCCCGGTGCGCTGCTAATAGCACTTAGTCTCCAGCTGGATGCCATTTTGTGGAAGATGCCGAAGATGTCACGAAAGTTGGCATCGAACGTGCCTTGGCACCGAATGAGGGGAATTTATGATGGTCTGATTGGTGTTTTCTTCCACTTGGGGTTGTCTTGTGCTAATAGTGTACTCTCTATTGCAACACAGGTCTTATGTCTTCCATGGAAAAGCATCCAGACTCAGAGGCTGCCATGTTATGTTTAATATACTCATCCTTTCTTTCTTTTTTTACTGGAGGCTGAGATACACAGATTCACTTTTATATCTGCTGCCTAAAGGTGCACTGTGTGATGCCTTAGCCTTCTGCTCCAAATAAATTGGGGAAGCATTTAACTGCATCTAAATCTACAGTCACCAATTATTTAAAAAAGTCAGTTAACATAATAATTTCAGAACACATCTTCAACAAATAGAAGTATTTACATAACGTCAAGTCAACACTGTAATCTCTTTGCGTGCTGTCAAAAATTACATTTGAATGTTTTTTCAATTGAAATACTGGCTGTATTTCTTAAAATGCACTTTAATATTTCTTAACAGACTATTAAAGTCACTTTAAGGCAGATTATAAATAGTGCAAAAAACAACTCAGAGACATAGGAAAGATACATGAAAGGCGGTTAAAATGCAACAAACCTACTGGGGACTCAGGAAAATATGAGTTAAATAGGAATGATTTACCCATGTATGTGAGTTTGACTGTGTAATCAAATGCAAGTCCTAGCCAAGGGTAATTCAATTAATTGCAGAAGTCATACTATCTCTCCGGTCACAAAACGCTAAGGCGATGTAGTTAAGAAACTATTTTTGTTATATATTTTTCTTAATTCTCTTTATATCACGACAAAAATAAACATATAAAATGTATGGATATCTGGTTTCTGTGGCTTTGCAGGTCTGTAAGAAGTCATCAAATCACCTACTTCCTCACTCAAATGTTGGCTTGTGTGCTCCCATTGAAGCACTCGTGATGTTTTTGGGGAGTGGCTTTGGAGAGAGTCCAGAAGGAAGTGGATTATTTCGTTTTTTCGGTAAATATCTACTTTACTGTTGCTGGTTTTTGCCAAAGTTGTCTACCCTGTCTTTAACACACATGAGATGTTTTGTAGCTGAGTGACAGTGGTGTGTGACTTCAGCTGCCAAACTGTGCTCAGTGTGTGTTTGGGTTCAGTGTGTGTGTGCCAGCATCACTCAGCTGTGTGGTATTCAGACAGAGTTGTCTCACAACTGTTCAAACAGATTCATTATTCCACATGTCAACAGATTGCAGGAGCCCAACCCATACACACACTTGCTGTATACACATTCACTCAATAATGTCATCCTGTTTCTCAGCCTGTGTAATGGTGCATTAAAGCTTCGTATAATTGGGAATATTGTATCAACAAAAACAATGGTTATTTACACTTGGGACAAGCAATGACTTGTGATTTCTTTTAAATAAACTATTGCTAGCCAATATTTGTGTACAAATGATATGTTTGTTTAAGTAATCTTGTTTTTGTATCTTCCCATTTTGAAAGAAAAACAACATCTAAAAAACTGAAATGTGCACATTTCACAACAGACATTTTGACCTGTCATTGTGGGAAACCTCTGGTGCATCTGTTAACAATTTTTACTTACTATGTTAAACGTGCAGTATGTGTCTTGACTAAAGTTACCTTTATAATGGAAAAAAGTGTACTAACCCCCAAGAACTGCTGTATTGGCTGCTCGTGTTGTGCGTGAATTGTGACTTATTTCAACCTATACAGATGTCAGTTAACTAACATAACATATTTAATTTACATCACATGACACTTCATTTATGTCAGCAATTCACATTATGTTGCGTGAATCCTGCAAGATTAAACCAAAGATCAAGTTCCATGAACCTACTGAAGGAGTTTTGTTCCCTTAACCTCACTAAGTGTTGTTGTTGCATAAACCTAACCACTTTTTTGCCTGAACAAAACCTTGTAGTTTTGTTTCCTTAGCTCCCCCCCCCCCCAAAGTTGTTTTGCCTGAACAGAACCAACGCTTACCTAATTATCCAACCATCCATGGTCAAACGCTTTGTTTTTAAATCTAATGATTCCTCACCGAATACTTGTATTGCCTTAACTTAACCAAATCGTTTTGTGGCTTTAACCTAATTAAGCCCCAAAGACCCCTTCGGCGGGTCTTTTTTTTTTCACGACCCTGTGTCTCAGGGCATCTTAATATTTAAGAACCTATTAATGTGCAGATTAACGGGAATAATCTCAGCTAACTGACGATACAAACCATTTTTACCAAAACAAAACACAACTCTCATAAGAAGCATCTAAATGACCCCTGACCGAAAAATGCTAACGCACTTTGGCACAGAACTCAATATAAAGATACCCTTATTACTTATCGTAGCTGCACTTACAAGATATCCGATTAAAACTGAGGTTCCACAGATTATATAGGTATAGTATCATCACTGAGCGATCCGAACTCGAGACAGGGGAAGCAAACACAGACATCACAACACGTACCTTTACGGAGCTTTTACGGGAGATCGTCTCACCGTAGCTGTCAATCTGATCAAAAGACGTGTTCAATGGCATTAAAACGAGAAAAAACGCGGCTGAATCGGTTAATCCATAGGTTGATAATGTGAAAATAAAAATAATTTATAATCCATAATTCCATTTTTATTTAAAAATCGGAGAGTAAGGGTGCATTCACACCTAATAGTCCGTTTTCTGGTGCGCATCAGACGACAGTTTGTTACATTGTTTCATTTTTCAGAAGGTTTGCGCATATGATTATATAATCAGACAACGTCCGTTAAAAAACATTATAACACATATAATGAAAGACGTTCTGCAGTAAGGAGGGTGTTTCACCGACGACAGGTGTTCTTACTTTTATGTAGCTGACGGAGAATTTTTACTTTACACTGTTCAACATTTCATTCTGCTTCACTCTTTAACTAAACAACCGCGGATGTCTTGAAAGACTCTTTCGCTAAAGATTTTGAAGATATCCGCGTTCTTGTGACACGTAAATACTACGCTTCCTATGTTTTGGTGCGGACTGCGTTCACACCAGCAATGAACCGCTCCAGAGTTCGCAAGCAAGCGCTCCGAGACCACCTATTTTAGCGGACCAGAGTCCGGTTGTTTAGTTCACTTAAGAAGTCTCGGATTGTGTTCACACTGACCCAAATGAACCGCACCAAGCGGCTAAACGCACCAGGGTTTGATTCAACCGGACTATACAAGGCAGGTGTGAACGCACCCTAAAAGTTAGCTGCTAATGGTAGCCACCAGAGTTATCGCAGCTTCCGGTTTTGGCTATGTGTCACTCGCACTACTTATTTGGTAATGTGTGTGTGTATGTGGGAGTTCCCCTCGATTCCATTGGCTCTGACGGTTAGAAAGAGATGTCAACCATCAAAATCGACCAAGGGGGGCCAGAGATATGGAAAATCCACCCAAATGACTACAGAAGTGTTTTTTTTTGTGCTAAATCTCTCTAGAAAGGTCAAATTTCACTTGTTTTGCATCAATCTTGATACAGGGTACTTATTATATGTTGTAGTTTGGATTCCTAAAGCTTTTAGTCTACCATCCCATCATTCAAGGGTGGTTTTCACTATAAGTAATTTTTTTGTTGTTGGACGGACACAATCATTTAAATTTTTTTACTGTGTCCAATCTGAATTTACTTTAAAATAAAAACATCTATATTGATTCTGACACTTCTACATCCAACTCACAGATGTAACCTTGCTTTGAGAAAAAAAAGATTATTAATGTAACCCTTTTAGAACGGAAGATATGGTCATTTGTTCTGGGAATGTCATTTTTGAGCCTGAGACCTGAAAAACAGGTGGGGTAGGTAATTTTGGAGAAACCAGCTCGAGTGCGCTAGAATTTGAAAATACACAACCGGAAAAAATCTGCCACTTCCTTACAGAGCCCCTCCTCCAACACACACGAACGCGCACATGACCAATGAGGGCACGAGATAAGTTTGTGCACAGATGGAAGGCTGACAGGCAGGTAGGCCATCCAGTCACTTTAGCCGGGACTGCTTTTTACAGTACCACGGCTTCCACAGATGAAATGTTGTTATGGATTTTTTGTCAAAGCACTTAAGATATTCATTGCTATCGGGATGTTAAGAGCATTCCATGGAATATAACAAAAAGTGTATCTCGAGCCGGTTTCTCAAACTTACCTACCCCACCTTTAAGTTTGTTGCTGGAAACTACCAAGTACATTTGTTGCCTTCACCCAACCCCTTAGGTTTGTTGCTTTAACTCATCCATGTAACGTTGTTGCCAAAGCCTAACCAAGTATTTGTGTTGTTTAAACCACATTGTTTTGCATCCTGAACCTAAAGACCTTGTTTTTATCAATTCACACATAACCACTGCAACCATTTCAAAATGTGTGCTTGTTGCTTGAAATCTTCGATAAGAATATAATGTTGTTTTTAAGCCAACAACGTATTTTGACTTTATGTTATGAGGACGTGTTTCCTGAAGTTTTAGTCAGGAATCAGGAAAGCACTGCATGTTATGTAAAGTCAGTCTTTCTAATTCATTTTAATAACATTTAAAATAATGTTATTTTTGGAAACAGCATTGTGGCTTTGCATATAGGTGGCTCTGTTGATTGCAACATGTTGGAGCAAATGGTCAAACTAACAACTTTCACACAACACGTATTTTGTATCACATTTTCAAAGCGCACGGTTGGTTTATGTTTTTAAGTTCCTGACAACCTCTGCACATTAAGACGTCCATGGTTAATGTTTGCAGATGCATGAGCTCTCTGTTTAATTTAGAGCGTGCACTCACATACACAAGTTTATATTAGCAGAGGCCTTGCGGTTTGTTGAGTGAGGGTGAAAACACTTTTTTTTTCCAAAGGCAGCATGCTTATTTTAACTTTTTTCGGAGAGCCCGTTTGGACGTTGAAAGACCCCTCACCTCCACAGCCCCTCCTCCGCCTTCCCCTCCTCTAGTAGTGAGTTAGCCTTATGTCAGTGATGGCGCTTGGGGCGAAAAAGAGAAGAAAATGGGGAGGGGACAGGAGGGAGAGCCAGGGAGAGGGTGGGAAGGGAAACAGAGCTGATTATCCAAATACAGTCATTAAAGGGGAAATGTGTTTTTCAAGCTGTCAAGATGATTAATGGGTGAGAGCAAATCCTCACAAATGCTCTTGTTTAGTCTAACTGGCAGACACGATCCTGCCCATTGATTTATGGCAGGCCTGCTGTGTGAGACCATAGTGAGGTTAGAGGGTGTGTGTTTGTGTGTGTGGACGCCTGCTTGTTGTGCGAGTGCACGTGCGTGTTCGTGTTAAACTGCGGGTTTGTGTGCATGTATGCATATGTGTTGAGGAGCTGAGGAGGAAACAGAGGAGAGCAGTGAGTAAATTCTCCTCATCAGCTTTCAACCCCCCTCTCTGACGAATCAGCTCCACAACCCAGAGGAGGTTAGCTGAGCCCTTTTTTATTTTGTATTTCATGATTGAACATCAACAACAGGATCGATATTACATCCAGAATGAACAGCTGTCCAGAGGTACTTACACTTTCATCTGTCACTGCCAATATCCCCCCTCACAGATGAGAGGAACAGAATGAGTAATATTCCTCTCCTTGCTCTGCAGAAACTGATGTTTATCAGGATTGTGTTGTGGATCACATCGCCTAACAGCACCTCTTTGTACGGGCAGGGCAAGAGTCAGTTAGAATTTCATAAACAGCTCGTTGTCATGACTTGTTTTTAATCTGCAAGGCGTCTTACGGTAATAGTTTGGCACTTTTTCTGAGGGGAAGATGAAAAGATTGATATCATTGTTGTCCTGATTCTTAGTGCTAAATACAGCCTGCTGCCCCTAAGCTTAGCTTATTAGGGGGGTGTGGCATTTAGTGTGTTCATTGAATTGTTGTATTTTTACTTTATTGTTTAATTAAAAATACAATTTTAAGCATAAAGACCACAGCATGGTCTCCGAGAAATGACATTCCCATACAATGTAACTGCATTGTCAACAGTGTTGTGCTAGTTACTGAAAACCAGTAACTAGTTACCATTACTAGTTACTTCATTTCAAAAGTAACTCAGTTACTTTACTGATTACTTAAACAAAAAAGTAGCCTTACTGTGAAAAGTAACTTTTTAGTTACTTTAAAAAGGGCTCCCATTAATGCCCTCATAGCCTTCATTTCAGTACTGTTATTGCATTGGAGAATAATACAATCTGTGGATCAACTTGACATGCATTATATGCAATCTGGATTGCATCGATATTAGCTGGCTTTCCATTTTTGTATATTCTTTCTCCAGGTAGTTGGAAAAAGTTTTCCGTCCCATATGCCGTGTGCCGCCCGGACATGCTATCATGCTAACTAGCTCCCTGAAAGCGGGTGACTCCACTGTAGCAATAGCCTGCATGTGTTCTACAACATACCGTGCAATGGCTTTATCGACTTGTCCCTGGTCAGCAGTCCCTTGGTTAAAATCCAGCAGCTGTTGCTTAGGTGGAGGTGGAGTGGCGTCGGCTGAGTCTCTGTGGTCTTAGCTACTAGCTTCGTCCCAGCATGTTGTTTTTGCAGATGTTTCTGCAGATTTGAATGACTGGTTTGGGCAGTAGATAGGATCTTTGACCCGCCAAGACACAACTTACATTTAACTAAAACGTTCTTTTCTTTGTGCTCGACAAAAGTGAAATAGTGAGAATATCTCCAGGTGGAGAAACTAGACTTGAGCTCCGCCGCCGCCATGATAGTCTTGTTAGTAAACAACACAAACACGCCCACAGCGTGTCTCCGCATGTGACACAGGAAGTATCTAAGTACATTTACTCAAGTACTGTACTTAAATACAGTTCTCATCTCTGTTCGCCTGGCTGTTGACTATATAAAAAAACTAACGCAGTAACGGAGTAATTAGTTGCTGCCAAAAATAACGGCGTTATAGTAACGCGTTACTTGTAACGCGTTAGTCCCAACACTGATTGTCAATAACTTTTACAAAGAAAAGTGTACTTCTGTAGGTCAGACACAAACTTAATTGAGCCAAACCAATGTTTGAAACTGCGATAGTAATCCAGAAGAACATTTATCTTACTCAAAACTGTTTTTGAGAATGCAGTTTAAATGTTTGTGAAAGTAATTGTATTGGAGACAAGGTTCTTTAAGACACACGTTCAAATAATGCCTTTCCTTGCCTTGATTTTTCTATTAGAAAAGGAAGTTCTGAAAAAAATATGCTACATCTAACTACACTCATAAATCTATTTTTGCATCATAACTCCTAACTAATGATTAGGGAGTAGAGAGTTTCTAACAATCCAAATTCTCTTCAGCCGTAACTGAAGTTTTTCCTTATTTCACACAATTGTCCCATCTAGGGATATTAAAACAAACACCATGAATTTATTGAAAATACATATTGACTCTGCTGACGGAAAGCCCCATTGCACTTCTCCCCAGAAGGCGTATATGTCAGTGTGGAGCGGTCCAGATGAATGTCTAGCAGCTGCTGGCCCTGCAACCTCTTCTCTCAGCACAGCCATTATTCCTATCTGTCTGCAATTTCCTCACTCTTCCTCTGAAGTCAACTCTGATGGCTTTCCCACACCCCCACAGCTCCACACAGCTCCACACTGTACGTACACTGCAGCATCGCTTGGACCGAGCACATGCACAGTGCCAATTACCCTGTCCACCCACACATGCATGCCCGTAATCACACACACATCCTCTAATAAATGTCCCCATGAAGCAAAGCAGGCGGACACCCATGAGGAAGATGTTAAATGGAGATTTATGTAACCAGTGGAAGATTAATGTAGCGCTGCAGAGAGAGAGAGAGAGAGAGAGAGAGAGAGGAGAGAGAGAGAGAGAGAGAGAGAGAGAGAGGGAGAGAGAGATGAGAGAGAGAGAGAGAGAGAGAGGAGAAGAGAGAGAGAGAGAGAGAGAGAGAGGCCAGTTGTGTGTCTTTGTGCGGGACATCCTAACCCCTCACACTGTGATGGTAACAGATGATACTGAGAGGAGAGCCCAAGGAGAGTGGGTGTCCAAACCTTTAAATTATGACTTATTGGTGTCGTGACTTGTGTGTGGGGTGCAACAGACTGGATGCATTGGTCACTTAACTCTAAAGTTGCTATAATCAACATTTCTTTAATATATATATATATATCAAATCTGGTCGCATGTAGTGAAGTAGAGTTAATACCCAGCAAGGCATCTGTTTTCAGCAAAAACAACAAACAGCAGACGAAGTTAGCGACTAGATGGGGAATAGGGCGGCATTTAGCATTTAACTCAGGAGGAGACCAAAACAGAGCTACAAGGAGTGTAAATATTGATATTTTTTTGTCTAAAAGTTACTCGAAATCACTGTCAAATGACTGTTTCCACAGTATCAATACCTTTGAGTTGGTTTATGTAGAATGGATGTATAGACTTTTTGCTTTAGTTGATGACAGTTTCTCCGTGAGACAATACAGTCATGTGTGAATGCAAATGCCGCCCACCCTTTAAAACTCTATTTTTCATGACAGTCTTTATTATCTTCACTCCAGTTATTATCTGTAAGATTATGTTGATACATTTATTAAAAAGATGACTATATAGTTTGCTTCACAATCGTCCGAAAGGCTTACCCAGAACCTGTAGTTACGCCTGTCCCCCAAAAGCGTATTTCAGATTTGTAAGACCTTTTCAACAACAACAACAACAACAACAACAACAACAACAACAACAACAACAACAACAACACATAAGCAATACTGGTGTACATAATTCACTTTGAAGCAGGCTAAACAACATCCTGGTGTCAACACTAAATTCAGAACTAAGCTTTAGGACGTTTTTTGGAATTGAAATACACCTCAAACCAAAATTGCCTAATTAATTTAACAGACCTTAAAACGGCATGGTTTTATGTAAAGCATTTAAGTGTAGAGCGCAGCCGGAGCTGACCCGGGCCTTTGAGGTCCAGCTGAGTCCTGTTGGGTTAAAATATGCAGTTTAGGAATGGAGGAGTGTGGGAGCTGGGAGAGGAAGTCCATCTAAATCTGAGGCATGTAGTCCAGCTGTGAGCTCATTGTACATACATCACACACACACACACACACACACACACACACACACACACACACACACACACCACACACACACACACACACACACACACACACACACACACACACACACACACACACACACACACACACACAATATCACAGCGGTGGACAAGGTATTCAGATCCTTTACTTAATAACACACTGTACATTCTCTATGACAGAAATCGCACTTAGGTAAAAGTAAATATTTACAATTTGCAGAAGTTTGTTAGACTATTAAACGCAAAAGAAGCCAATGCAGAGTTTGAAAAAAAAGACCTAAAACACTTTGTTTTGTATTTGTTTAAATGTTAGTTGCTGATCATTTCACCTCAATTTCCTAAACGGTATTATTGTACACATTGGTGGCTATTTAAATGTATAACAAAACATCATACACACTTTTTTCTGCATAAATCTAAATGATTAGATAATAATTATTGTAGTGATATAGAAGTATAAAGTGACATGCAAAGAAAATACTCCAGTAATACCTTCAATTTGCACTTAAGGACAATGAGTAATTGAGTAAATGTAGTTGCACAGTGTATATTGATATACTCTGCGTATGTGTTCAATTGGGTTCACTTCAGCTGCAAACTCAGCACCAAGCCTCCTCGCTACGTGTTTGTGTGTGTATATAAATATGTGTGTGTGTGTTCATGTGTCACCAGCCAGTGATTAATGACCCGCCGCCCTGCTTTTCTTCCACTTCCTTCCTCTCCAGTGGTGCCACACACATCATCACACGTCACAGTAATGGACGCCGGCTGCAGAGGCTCCTGCTCGGCCTCATGGTTACAAACAGACCATAACATCCTGCATGCAAACACAGCCATACATTTACATCTAAAGCTGCACGGGGAGACGCATTATGTGACCTCAGAAGGCTGAGACCTCCTCTGAACTGACGTGGAGGTCAGCTTCATGATGCCTGACTTCTGTTTCAAGAGAGGATTTGAAAGTTAATGTTGTTGAAGTAAGTGCTAGTGAGTATGAACCCTGTCCCAAACTAAATGAGGGAAATGAGGGAAATGAGGGAAACATTTTAACCACACAACTTTAAATGTGTGGTTGAAAAGACAATTACACAATATTACTTGAGGTTAAAGCGACAAAACTACTTGGTTAGGTTTAAAAAAAGATCATGGCTTGGCCCTAAAATAAGAACATGTTTCCTAAATAAAAAATACAAGTTAAAACACAGCAGCATCCTGGGTGAAAGTCCTGTGTTAGACCCATCGATCGACCACATCATTGACCCTCCATGGACTTCTGTAGATTGATGAGAAATGTATTTTCGATTAATGTCAACACTCACAGAAGTGTTTGAGATGTTTAGAAATAGTCTTACCTAAAGAAAACCGCATAGTTCCTTTCTTTTCTGTCAGACGACTTTAAAGAATATTATTTATACATTAAAGTTTGTTTAAATATCTACCAGTCTAGCTTTAAAGTACGCTTTTACAATGCCGTTATCCTCTGAAAATTCCAACAAATGCATTTCAATTGCTAAATTGCAACCAATGAAAATTAGACGGCTAGAGTCAGACCTGCAATACAATGGTATGTCATAATATATCCCTGTAAGGGGTCATGTATGCTTAACAAAATACATTTGTAATCATGTTTTTGAAAGGGTAACCCACATGAATCGACTTTTCTTGTAAATGGGCCAGTGTCAGCCAGCTGGTAAAATCATTTTATCATTTGGTGAGCTGATTTCAAACCAGTTAGAAAAGGTAAAGAAACCAAGAAGAAGTTGTAAGACCGAAAAACACAAAGCCACAGTGAACACATCTCATCCATCAAACTTCATCAGACTTTTTCAAAAACCCAGTCCTGTCAAACACACTCTGAACGCCAAAGAAAACGTGCTGCAAAAAGGCCAGTGTGTGTGTTGCTGTGAGCACATGTGTCCTGGCCTGTGTGCTGACATGCTGCAAGTGTGTGTCAGAGACGCTAAGAGAAGGAAAAGGGAGTGCTACTGACAAAGAAAGACTGGAGAGAGAGAAAGAGGGAGATAAAGGAAGGAGCAGTGGAAAGAGAAAAGGGAGCCGCAGAAAGCGAGTGTTGCATGTGTGTCGGTTCCCAGCCTGTCAGGGCCTGTCAGCCGGTGATTTATGGCACCGAGACTGGGAGCAGTCTTCTCTGCCAGCTCAGTATTGTTACAACTGACAGCTAATGAGGCCGGACGGGCTTTCAAGCACAGCACTTAACAGAGGCCTCCATCTTCAGGAGTCACAAGCTCTCCTCTCTCTTTTCTCCCCCCTTCTCCCATTTATTTCTTCTTCCATGGTGGCAGCAGTGTGGCGAGGTTCCTGTGGGGTGCAGAGTGGAGAAAATCAGGCAGGGGCGACAGAGATATATGGGTGACGCTCTGTTTCTGCCCACTCTCCTTTCTCCTGCTTGCTCTTAGCCCAGAAGCTCGGCTCGTATAAATGAGGGAGAGAGAGCCAGCCTCTGTTAGTGATGACAGAACAAATATTTTGAACTAATAATCTAACTATTTACAAATGTATATAGTCCTTTTGCACTACGTTTGATTTTGTACTTTATTATATATATTGCATGGTTGGACGAGCTCAGGTCAGAAGATTGTCATTGCCATTGTATACACTGTAGCTTGACAATAAAACCTTTGAATCTTGAATCTAATATGTTTGGAGTCTGGTATGCCTGTCGAAAAACCTGATTGATCACGATTACACTCCCTATAGTGAACAAACAAACAAACCAGTAAGGTCATCTTTTATTCATTTAAACTCATACCTGATGTTTTACGATGTAATGAAGATAAGTTTTATGGGTCGTGCAGCAATAGTCGTTGCATGTGAATGAACTGTCACGGAGACACTACATTATGCAAAACAATTCATTATTAATTTATACGGAAAAGGGGAAAACCAAAAACAATACTCTGTCATTCAAAATATCACACAAATAGCCTTTTTATACGTATACACATATATGAGCTTTAATGACTTTTATACTGCCCTCTATATTAATCCATAGTACATCATAATTCATTGTGGTTTTTGTAGTAGAAAGGACATTATTTGCTTCCAAATTTCTGTGAAGTAGAAGTATAAAGTAGCATACATTGGAAATACTCAAGTAAAAGTACAAATACCTACAAATGACTGAGGCCGTTTCTCAATCTCGAGGATACTGGCTTCCAAGCCAAAATTTCAAGGATGCTACGTCATCGAGTGCCGCCGAAGGACTGTTCCAATCTCCAGCATACTTGGAATTCCACCGAGGCCGCGTCGTTGGTTTGGGGGAAATTTCGAGGCTGCACATGGGTAGACTTTGCGTCCTTAAAATCCCCACAATGCTTTGCGCACGGACCAATTTCAAAAACCCTCGCGGAGAATGGCTGATCCGACGCAGCACACATTTAAATGTAAGTATGTAGTGGCGTAGAACATGTGTTGGTAAATATGTTACTTTGTTACATTTGTTTGTTATCACCAAAAATGTGTTCCGTGAAAGTAAAGCAAGTTCATAATTAGATAGACATCGTGAGGTATTTATTTTCGGTACAGTTTATGTTGAAACCGTTAGAGAGAGTGGCACACTTGTTAGCCTGTTCCATTCTTCTTTGTTTTCCGAAGCCGTGGCTTGAAAGCATACAGTACTTGCTTCGTTTCTGAAGGAAGTGACTTGGAAGTACGCGACTACTAAACCAGCATCCTCGCGATTGAGAAACACCCCGTATGTGCAAATGTATTGTCTTCTTCTGTGGTTTTGTGAGTGAGATCTGTGAGGTAGCTGAATTTTAAAGGTCCCCTATTATACTCTTTTTCATCAATATATTATAGGTCTCAGATATATGCAAAACATGTCTCTGAAGTGTTTGGCTCCAAACACCAAACAGATGTTACAGTGGTGTTACCTTGGTTGCTGATTGGCTAATGGTTACCAAGCCAAAACATCGTTATGACATCATAAAGTGGCCAAAATCTGATCAGCTCATTTTCAGACAGGTTTTTATATAAATGGATCAGGACAAAAAGAGAGAGAATCTTTGTTCCTGAAACTTTCAGAGTCTCTTTCCACAGAGGGGACACATGTTGATGTAGAAGAGACATGAAGAAGAGGGGGCACATGTTGATGTAGAAGAGACATGAAGAAGAGGGGACACATGTTGATGTAGAAGAGACATGAAGAAGAGGGGGCACATGTTGATGTAGAAGAGACATGAAGAAGAGGGGGCACACGTTGATGTAGAAGAGACATGAAGAAGAGGGGACACATGTTGATGTAGAAGAGACATGAAGAAGAGGGGGCACATGTTGATGTAGAAGAGACATGAAGAAGAGGGGACACATGTTGATGTAGAAGAGACATGAAGAAGAGGGGACACATGTTGATGTAGAAGAGACATGAAGAAGAGGGGGCACACGTTGATGTAGAAGAGACATGAAGAAGAGGGGACACATGTTGATGTAGAAGAGACATGAAGAAGAGGGGGCACATGTTGATGTAGAAGAGACATGAAGAAGAGGGGACACATGTTGATGTAGAAGAGACATGAAGAAGAGGGGGCACATGTTGATGTAGAAGAGACATGAAGAAGAGGGGACACATGTTGATGTAGAAGAGACATGAAGAAGAGGGGACACATGTTGATGTAGAAGAGACATGAAGAAGAGGGGACACATGTTGATGTAGAAGAGACATGAAGAAGAGGGCACACATGTTGATGTAGAAGAGACATGAAGAAGAGGGCACACATGTTGATGTAGAAGAGACATGGAGAAGAGGGGACACATGTTGATGTAGAAGAGACATGAAGAAGAGGATTTTGCATAACTAGGTGACCCTTGTAAAAGCCGTCGGCCTGTGGGTGTGGTTTTACTTCAACACCGGCCTCCTATTGGACCCTGCTCTGTAATTCAATACACAGAGTCTCTCTGCTCGCTCTCCTCTCTCATCTCTCTCCGTCTCTCTCCTCCTCTCCTCTCTCTCTCTCCCCTCTCTCCTCCATCCCTCTCTCTCTCTCCTCTCTCTCCTCTCTCTCTCTCTCTCTCTCTCTCTCTCTCTCTCTCTCTCTCTCTCTCTCTCTCTCTCTCTCCTCTCTCCCCCTCTCTCCCTCTCCCCCCCCCCCCGGCCCCTGGTTTCTTGTCAGTCGTGATTAATGGCACTAGGGCCCCGGCGCGGCTTACGCTGCCAGTTCCAGCGATGTTCCCTTGATACTTAATGAACTCTGACAAACTTCTTTTCCCTCGCTCTGTTGTTCCTCCCCTCCACCCTCCCTGTTTAAAATGCACAGCACAGACATGCCACTGCAGCACCTTGGGGTTAGCTCTGGTCCTTTCCAGATCTCTCAAGAGACCAGCGTCTAAAAATAAAGCTCAGCCATTTTAGTGTCAAGAGACCCTTAGTTGTGTATCACTTCCAGATGAGTTTTGTTTATTCACAATGTATTATATTCCTTTTTTGTTTGTTCCAAATGTATTGTTTGGCTAAATCTTCAACCAAATGCCAAAATTGATGTTTGTTGCTAATACTAACATCGAGTAACTAATATAGCCTATTTTAGTTTTCTTCTTTCTGAAAATGAAGCAGTGAAACTCATTTGGTCTGTGACGCCCTCTGCTGTTCACATTAAGGAAGTGTGTGAAACAATATTCTCACTGTCCATTCAAAAGTGAATAAGATCAAGATTCAAGAACATGCATTAAACTTTATAGATCAACCAAACCACTAAATTAAATCAGTGGAAACGAGTGTTGCATTTTACAAATTGGAGTTTACAGGTTACAATAACAGAAGGGTACATTTAGTCAAGTATTATTAAGTATCTAAGGTACTTGTACCCAAATTAAGTATTTCCACATATACTGCTTTATATATCTACTATACTACAATTCAAAGGCAAATATTGTACTTTTTACTCTTAGCAAGTAAGGCCCTACTTTAATGATTAAGATTGATCAAAATAAATAAACAAACATTGTTTTTAAACTGTATTCATCTCTTTATTCAAAATGCACATGCTGGTATTATTAGCTGATTATAAAATATATGTATTTTTTTAAAGCTATCTGCATCTGTAATTATAATATTATATGTAATTTATATTGCCATGTGCAGAATGAGTACTTGTTGTACTTTACATATGTTAATATATTGTATTAGTATGTATTTAAATAAATGCAGGTATTTTACTTGTAAAAGTGTTAGTGTGCTAGTGTTACATTTCTTAATAGTCTTTAAAGAGGACCTATCATGCAAAATGCACTTTTAGATATCTTTTATACATAAATATGTGTCCCCGGTGTGTCAGGGAACTCACGCAGCATCAGAAAATAAAACCCTCTCTCTTTTCCTCCGTACCCAAATCTCTAAAAACGGGGCTACAACGGAGCTGATCCAGATTTGCGTCCGATATGACGTAATATTAGAAACGTTGCTATCAGAAACAATGCCCGACTGTTTTGGACGTAATATGGTCGGTGTTTACATTAGCATCGCTAACACTCAGAGCTAACCTGTACTGGAGAGCATGTATGTGAAGAAGCAGGAAGTAAAAAGGAACTCACCTTGTGGTATAACCGGCAAGAGGGAAAGCATTTGAGCTCCAAACTGTTTCAGAGAGAATCCTTGATAATCCATGATATGGCGTTTCATCACGGCAGAATCTGCCGGTAGAATCTCCCGCATGAGCTCAGCCCCCTCCTTTTTTTTTATCAAATCTTTTTTTTTTTAAAGCTTTATTCCCCAAATCAGCACTTTTGAAACAGGAAGTGAAATAGAGGGATATGAGGCATGGCTAGAATGGGTGATCGGTTTGGTATTTTGAGCAAAACACTTCATAGACATGTTCTTGATATATTTTTATATATCGGAGACCTATGCTATTGCCTAAAAATAGCATGATAGGTGACCTTTAAGTTAGCTGACAGACATGTTAAAAACTAATGAAACACTGTTTAATATTGTATTAAAGTTGTTGATTTAAATGCTATACATTAGCTATACACACACTCAACATTTGAATGCCACTATAACAAAACTGTAAAGTAAGTTTTATCAATAAAAAGAGTGGAATTACTTTAATGTCAAGCGAGGTTAAACACACTGAAATGAAATACCAGCGATCCAAATTATATGAGGCTCATTAACGAGAGAATTTCAGATTGTTTTTTTTACTTCCAGACAAAATACTCAGGAGGAAAATGAGGCTGTAGCCAAGTTGAGGAAACCTTGCAACGACAACAAACAGTTGCAACAAAACAAACTCCAGTTTTGCTGTGATCAGACTCCTGTTGTGAAGACATGAATGCAACATTTCAGAATCAAAGAGGGTGTCTTTCCTTATTTTTTTTTATTATATTCTGTGTATTTTATCCTTGGGATTTTGAGCCTTCATTATAAGCAGCTGAGAGATGGCAGGAAATGATAAAGAGTGATGCAACAAAGGTCCCCAGCTGAACTCAAACCAGGGTCGGTGCTGCGTTCATGGTCAGCATGTGTCATCCTCAACTTAATTTGTTGAACAAAGTATGCCGTGTTCTTTTTTGTGTTCCTCTGTGCAGGGCTACTGTTGGCTTTCTGCCCCGTAACCAGCTGCTCTGCATTTGCCCTGCCACAGATCTAATTTGGTTTGCAGTTTTTTCATACTCTACTTAATTTCTTTAGATTTGTTTTAAGCACAGTCACTGAATGAGCCTTGTCTTGTTCACATGCAGCTGCTAGAGCTCTCACATGAAATAGCCTGGGTAATGTTGTCATGCATGTCAAGCGTGTAATTTCAATGTGAAAAATATTACAGTGGCAAATGGTCTAAAACAAAAAACCTCACAAACAACATTTAAAAAAAGAACACTATATTAAAGCATATCATGGACTGGAGAGTACTAACACAATTATGATAATACAGTATATATTATATATAAAATAGATATGTTTTAAAAGCCTTAAATGGTGTTTTTTTTTAGGATTTAGGCATTTTTCTATGTTCTATTTCTATTTTCATTCATGGGGGAAAAGAGAAGAAGAGCTGGACATGACTCAAAACCAAGTTTCAGTCAATTGTACCAAGATCTACAGCAATATGGCACAAATATTAACTTTTGTGTTTGCCTGGATTGAACAGTGTTGTGTTTATAAATCGATAACGTTCATCAATTTTGTTAAACTAAAAATGATAAATAATACAATTTGTCCTGTCTTTTTGTTGAATTGCCATTACAATAAAAAATACAATAACATATATATATATATATATATATATATATACAATTTAAATAAAATAAAATAAATAAAATAAATAAAATAAAGAAAATAAATAAAATAAAGAAAATAAATAAATAAAATAAATAAAATTAAATAAATTAAATAAATTAAATAAATTAAATAGATAAATAAAATAAAATTGAGAGACAGCTAGTCTTCCACGCACCAGGGGGCGCTAACGCCACACGTTCTACGCCAACGGTCAAACCACCGTAGAAGAAGACGGTTGCAGGTGCCTGTGGAGGTGCCTGCTTGTTTTCTGTTTGTTCGTGTCCTCTCTGCTGAAATTACAGGTAAGACCTTCTAATAAAAAATAACACTGTTTTACCATCTTTATAAACAAAGACTCTGGTTTCATCCATTCTGATTAATACTACATGGGATGATCGATATTTATCGCTGACTGTACAGCTTTTACGGCGACAGTGAAATGTAAAGTAAGCTTTGTTGTGAAATATAAGTAACTGATACTATTTTCAAACTGTCTGCAGTTGGAAAATACTCCCTGTTTTAAGCAGGACTAACATAATTCACATTATGATATCAGAGCCTCCTCCCAACGCCACACAACCAAACTCTCCTCACAGGTTTGTATATTTAAAGTTATTTTTCGGATAAGTGATCCATATCTTTGTTAATCCTATAATTTTACGACTGTATACACATCTTTAAATTCCCCTTTGTCATTCGGCATACCCGGGTTGCCTTTGAATTGAGTGTTTTTTTAATAACGTTGGACTTTGATCTGTTGTAGCTTTCGCTTCCGTGAAGCAGGGGAAGCTTTGTTTTTAGAAACTGAAACGCTTCTGTTTGAACGATGATTTATATTCTGAAAATACATGAAGATAATTTCTTCTCGTACAAGACTTCACTTTTCTTACTTAACCCTTTTGTGCCTTTTGCAGCGATATCGTTTCCAGATTTCTGAGTAATCACTTCCTCCCGTTTTGTCCATGCAGGAAGTCACTGCTGCATAACAACATGCATTTTAAAGATTATCTAACGTTTGATTATCATAGCATGCATCTCGTGTTGCAAACAAGTAGATTATAAATTAAAATGCTACTCTATCTTTGTTTATTTCTGTTTATTTAGACATCCGAAGAAACATATGTCCAGCATCAACCCAAATAGTTGCAGACCAGTGTCTTAAGAAGAAAAAAGCCACAATCCACCACAATCTTATTTATAAAAACTAAAATATCTGTATTAAATGGACTCAAACATACAAAGAGGGGTTGTAAAAACACTGCTGTCTCTGAAGGTCACCAGCTTATATCTTTGCAAATCCTTCCCAATCAAAGCAACTTATCTTTCAGCTTAAATTAACATTATCACGTTTATGTGAATGTACATTATTTTGTACATGATACCAGCAAATGCCACTTAATGTCTGACGTGAGGTTACAACGTCTTCTTCACACTGCAGCCTCAATCCTCTTTAAGGTCACTAAGTCCCAGCTGATGGCTCCTAAGCCTGCACTGAGAGGAGATAAAGAGAGCGAGGAGCCAACTGCACCTGTTCCAGCAGGACACAGAGGTTTCAGGACTCGTAGGCTTTATTTGCATATGCACAATATACAGATATATACAAAATGGGGCCATAAAAGTCCAATGCCCCTCCAACAATGCAATTAACAATGTATCGCAATGGCAATATGGACTAGTGTAATATTCAAATTGCACGAACCACAATATTTGTGCAGGCAAAATATGTGTTAGTGCCATTTTGAAAAGGTATTGTAATGTTTGTTTATTGCAAGTCCCCTTATCGTTGATTCATAAATCACACTATGGTCCTTTTTAATGTATTTTCAATAATAATGAGAATAATCACGCACAAATTATAAATTCCTCCAATATCAAACTATCCAGTATTTAAAAGGACAAATGACGTGTTAAAGGTGGGGTAGGTAAGTTTGAGAAACCGGATCGAGATACACTTTTTGTTATATTCCATGGAATGCTCTTTACATCCCGATAGCAATGAATATTTTTAGTGCTTTGACAAAAAATCCATAAAAATCTGTGGAAGCCGTAGTACTGTAAAAAAAAAGCACGACCAATCATCTGAGCCGGCTCGGCTAAAGTAACTGGATGGCCTACCTGCCTGTCAGCCTTCCATCCGTGCACAAACTTATCTCGTGCCCTCATTGGTCATGTGCGCGTTCGTGTGTGTTGGAGGAGGGGCTCTGTGAGGAAGTGGCAGATTTGTTACGGCTGTGTATTTTCAAATTCTAGCTCACTCGAGCTGGTTTCTCCAAAATTACCTACCCCACCTTTAAGACATACAAGGAAATACAAAATAAAAAAGTGCAAAAGACAAAGTAAAAAAATAGAGATTAAACTATTTAAATTGTAATACTATAAACTAGTGCCATCTGAGGGCATAGCCACCGTTAATTAGTGCTTGTAGTTGGGAGCATTTGCTTGTAATTAAAGCAGGATATGGTTTAAACAGAAAAGGGAAACTTTATACCCACCTGCTCATTTTACATGCGGTCTCCTTTTCCACCTGTCAGCAGGATGGCACAGTGGGGGGCCATATTCTCGATAATCGCTGCCCTCGGAGGAGCGGCGCTGTTATCCTCTGTGCACAAAATTGACGAGGGACACACTGGAGTTTACTACAGGTGAGACTGCAGCACACATTGTTTTCTTTAATACCTCAGACATAAGTGGTACATTTCTCCGTTGTAAAACTGAGGCTAAAGAAAAACGAGCATCTGCTTGAAATGTGTTAGCCGTTAGCAGTTAAACTGTTAAACAGAGACTACTATAAATACAATGTTAAGATTGCAAAAATAATCCAGCTGTGGTTCTGTGCCTCTGGGCCTTGGTAAGAGTATTTAAAGTGTCATTTCTTGTACTGACACGCAGTAAATATCAGAGTTTTCATAACAAACAAGATAGAAATCAGCTTCTGCTTTTCCGCCGGGCTCTATAAACAAAGTGTGGATTCATTATGATGCCATCCAAGAACAGAGATCTCTATTATGAGTGGACATGGGTCAATTATAATATCTTTCCCACTGATAAATGAGTTGCTGGAGTATGTGGGCGCAGTAAAAGAGACCTGTACTAACATCAGCAGGAGCATAAAGGACAATGGAAGCGGTGCTAACTGACTTAAATACACTCAATGCTCCACTTTATCTCTTAAATTAAGGCTACCACAAGCTTTATCAATTTGGATAAGACCCGGATCTGTAATTCATCATACCACATTTGAGAATACAGTTTTATTTATTATAAGATAACATTCCAGTAGGAGATATTTATTTTAAGATGCAGGCTCATGGTGATCCTGAAGAGATAGCAATGCAGAATGCTTTTATGGTTTTACTTGGATAAAAGCGCATTGAGGTTCACTTTCACAAGAAGGTTATGGATGAAATGTGTGTGTGTGTGTGTGTTACAGGGGAGGGGCTCTGCTGACCACCACCAGCGGTCCTGGTTTCCATCTCATGCTTCCCTTCATCACCACCTACAAGCCTGTTCAGGTGAGTCAACTGAAGTTCAGTTTTTAAAATCCCTAATAATCTGTACAAAGAACATCCATAACATTCATCTGTTTGCAATTTACAAATTATTAATCTAATATATCATATTCCAATGACTTGTATATAGACTCTCCTTGCACTATTTCCATTCTATTTTTATTTGTATGCACTATTTTAACTATTTTATCTGTTTTATTATGCACTGATGGAGGAGCCTGTGACTTAAGACTTTCATTGATATATTTACACCAGGGATGGGCAACTTTGATGGTGGTGGGGGACACATCATTGATGTACTGGCCACCAGGGGGCCGCAGATTCACTTGGAACACACACACACACAAATCCCATGTGTTGTATGTAATTATTAACAAATATACTAAGTCTGACATCTTCATTGACATTTCACAATCAATGGGAACATCCTCTAACATCTCACTAAACAAATATCAGTTCACAGAAATGTTATTTCATTTTTACAAGTGGCATGTTTGTATTGAA
This sequence comes from Gymnodraco acuticeps, assembly GCF_902827175.1. NCBI lineage: Eukaryota > Metazoa > Chordata > Actinopteri > Perciformes > Bathydraconidae > Gymnodraco > Gymnodraco acuticeps. Next base: position 3,558,831 of record NW_022991187.1, read on the forward strand.
CAGGTTATTAAACAGTGGAATAAAACTATTGGAAAGCACGGAAAATGTGTGTGTATTGAGATGAACCATAAGATGACATACACATGAAGTCATGAACACTAACCCAGACATTAGTTCTCTAACTTGAACCTAAAACACTTGTAGCCAGTCTCTGCATTCCCCTTATTCTACAATAAGGGGAATGTCAACACAGACACCTGTCAGCCCGCACTCTGCTGTTCCTCAGCACCACTCCCCCTCCCTCCCGCTGAAATTATGAATGAAAAGCGTAGTAATCATAGATAACACGGCAGGGTCCGATGATTTCAAATAAACAAAGTCTTAGTTTTAAGAATATTAAACTTGTTTCGTCAAATTCAGATGATTAAAACAACTTTGAAGCTTGTAAAGGCATAATTACAAGAGGCAACTTAACGTCACAGCAGGCATAACAACAGCCGGTGATTCTTGTGAGGGATTCCCCGGGAAACAAACACAATACACACAAATGCGTCACAGATTATTTCGCGGTATTTAAAATCATCTACGCAGCTCGCGACGTAACTAGGAGTCTGTATCAGTACTACAAGTAAAAAAAAGAAGAAAAAAAATGTACGTTGTTTATAAATGAATCTGAGGGCCGCAAAAAGAGGAGGTGGGGGCCGCATGCGGCCCGCGGGCCGCCATTTGCCCATCCCTGATCTACACTGTAGCTATTTACAAATGACAATAGAAGCCTTGCATCTTGAATCATACAACAGCCCATTCTACATGCATAATCATCTGAATCCTTAACATTAAGTACATACAGATAATGATATAGATTTGCAAGAGGAAATTGAAATTTGAGTTCAGACCTGTTGCAGGAATGTATTATACTCTGGTCAAATTACGTCACTGCTGATCTAAACACCAGATAAAACCAAATGAATATCCAGTGTGATGTTAGTTTGAATATCCTGGAATATGAATAAACCCTTATCTTAAATATCTCCTGGTCTATCAGCATATCCGCTAAACTCAGCTCTTTGATATAAAGCACCTTTGTGAAGGTTTGTAACGTAATGTGAGTTTGAGTTACACAGCTACTTACTCAGCAGTTTCTAATGTTGTAATGCGTTAATGATACTGACCAGGATTTCCTGTAACACCATTTATCCTGTATGCAAGTCCAATCCATGTTCCTGTAATTTACTTACTATTCATTTTCAAGTTGGTCTTCAGGCACAAAACAGGGACATGTATATACTTTTTAAGTACATAAATAATAGTAATGATATAAAAAAAACGTATAACAAACAGTGATGCAAATTAGTCGCTTTTCGGCGCCTCCCGCTTTTTTAACGCTGATTTGGGTGACTTGTGTAATTCGTGGAGAACCGAAGAGTTTTAGTTTTGGGGGGGGGGGGGGGGTCGGTCCGTCATTCCGACGGACAACTTCTCACTTCAAAAAAGAAGAAGAAATCTAGACCGCAAAATAATTAAACAAGCGAGTGCCTGTTTTTCCTGGCCAAGGACAGGTTCCTTGAACACAACACGAGCGTAACGTGTCTTCACGTGGTATGTGTCTCGTCTGAAAGGAGTGTAGACTGGTTAGCTAGCTATGCTAACGAATTTAAAGAGCTTTTCTACAACCAGGTGGAAGAGCTCTCTCCTGGGAGGCTCAAATAACCTCAACTCAGTGAGGTTAAGGCACACCTTGATATGATCATTATAGTTATTAGAGACATTAGAGACTAAATGAAAAACAGGTATAAAATACTATACGACAGTAACAAAAAAAGTTGTTAAAAATAACAAGAATAGAGTTTAAAAGGGGAGTGATTTGAAAATATCCAAAAAGAAGAATCTGCTTACAGTTCTGTTTCATATGGGTGTTGAGAGATGTATCCATAGATCTCCCAATGTTGCTCTCAAAGTGCACCAGATTGATGCTTTTAACTTCAATATTTAAAATCTTCCCGGGGGAGCATGACCCTGGACCCCCCTGGAGGAGGTTAGGTCCCCCCCCACTTAAATCATGTTCACATGGATAGGATACTAAATACATTTGCACACATCTTGTGTCCATATCTTTCTGTTTTTGTGGTCACGCCACACCCGTGCACATGCATGCATACGTGAGTCATGGTGAGATATCTGGATTAAGAGGTTGCTTTTTCTTTGCACAGCATGAAAGAAAGGCGAAATTAATGGGCTGTGATTTTAGTTTTTTTAAGCAGAGGTTGAGTTCAATAATTTGTACGGCCCTCGGAGGATGTTGTAAAAATTGAAAGGAAAAAGGTTCCCTCCCCTGCTGTAAATAATAATAAAACCCCTTGATTTCTAACTTAACATCTCTGTCTCCTATTGATCTGAGTATATTATAAAGAACAGTTAATTGAAGCATTATAGCACAGGCCTTTGTCAGATGGTATATTACGCTGTTTTTTTTCTGCCTCGAATAGTTCTCTCTTTTTTCACCATACCTGTGTTTGCATCACTGAACAAAAGATACTCATGATAAGATTAACTTAAACAATCATATGATGCGCTTCTAAACCACTGAACATATTTAACATTATAATAAAATAACAAGTTGACATATTGAATTTGATTTCATATTGTGTTTGATTCCCAGTCCTACCTCGATGTCAAGAGTGTGTTTTGTGCAATACTGATTCAATGTTTTATTTTGTTGTTTTTGCAGACCACGCTGCAGACAGATGAGGTGAAGAATGTCCCATGCGGCACAGGGTAGGTCTGCAGTTGTTTAATTTATTAAGTAGTATCATGTGTGGTCCCGAGCATGAATTATGTACCCTTCACACGCACAATGCATTGGGGGGAGTATTACACCATGAAATGCAAACGCTTTATCTTGTGTAGTTAATTAATGTTATGTATTTTCTTTCTTTCAGGGGAGGAGTGATGATTTACTTTGACCGTATAGAAGTGGTGAACTACCTTCATCAATCAGCAGGTAAACCCACCAGTGTACAACAAGACAGAAAGAAAGTTAACTGTAAATTGTCAATTGCAATGAGATAGAGTGGGTGGGTTTTAGAAGAGCAGAGTGGAGTTAGTTTAAAAACAAAACTGAGTCTGGGAGGTTTCTACAGGCCAGAGGTCAGGTGTTGTACAGATTGATGGCTGCTGTTAGGGAAGACTTCCTGTCTCGGTCATTGGTACAGAAAGAGCTCTGGTTACAGACACAGTATCTGCTGGAGACGGTGGTCAGGATTGTTCGTATTGGACGATAATGTACTCAGTGGCCTTACTCTCCTCCACAAATCTAATAGGGTCCGGTCTGCAGCCGATGATGGAGCCTGTGTTCTTTATGAGTTTATTAAGTCTGCTAATGTGTTCGGCTCCAATGCTGCTCCGCCAGCAGACCACACAAGTTGTTAAGATAAAGATAGGATTCACTTTATTGAGGGACAATCTTCGGTCACAACAGCATGTAAACAATGCGTCGCACATGATGTGAAAACAAAACATAAGCAGTAAATATAAACGTGTAAAATATCTACATCGTGACGGTGAAAGATATTTACTGTCGAGTATGCACCATGAAGGGCAATAAACATTAAGTGTGCAAGAAATTGTATATATATATTTTTTTCAATGTTTTCTTATTGAAGAACAGGCACAATCATACATGGTCACAATTGAGACAATGATCTTCATCCATTTTCCATCACCACCCCCCAAGGAAATTGTATTTTAAATATAAATGTACACGGTACAGTGTGAAGACATTATATACAGATGAATTATGGTTGTTAAATGTGAAAGGTAACTGCGTTGGACTTCCAGTTCAGTCCGTTGTCGAAGTGAATCTTTATTTAACCTCTTACTGTTTTATTTAGCTTTTAGTCTGCACAGTCCTCTTTGCTGTAGCGATGTCATTTTCCTCGCTGTGGGACGAAGTAAGGAGAATGTAAACAAGGAATTGGACAAGAAACGAACTAAGTAAGGAAGAAAGGAACGCCAGCGCTCTGTACTCAGAAATCGTTACAGAGCGCTGGCAATAAGATAAGATCGGACTTCATTCATCCCGAAGGACATTTTTGTGCCAGAGTTACAAAAATACAATAAACACAGCAGCATTATAATAATTAAACTGTACATTAACAGTGCAGAAAGAAGAGCAATTAAATATCTACAGGAAACATAGACGGTCACATAATTAATGTAAATATTAACAGTATTTAGTAGTGCAAAAACACGTAGTGGCAGATACGTAATTGCACGTAGAACATTATTAATAATAATGTGAAGTCTAATTGTAGATTTCATAATGTAATCCTAAACTCCCTATGATTTCTTCTCACGTCTGAACACATCTTGGCACTGGCTGACACATCAGACGTGCTTGGGTTGCAGCCGGCTCCAGCCCACCTGGATTGTGTGTGTGTTCTGTGCTGTATTTCCTAAATCGAGCGAGCCCTCATTTTCCCTTCCGTGCAGTTTTCGACATCGTGAAGAACTTCACGGCGGACTACGACAAAGCTTTGATATTCAACAAAGTTCACCACGAGCTCAACCAGTTCTGCAGTGTGCACTCGCTGCAGGAGGTTTACATCGGGCTGTTCGGTGAGTCCTGCACACTGGGTGTTAGCTAACTGCTCATTTAAGACACCTTCCCCTTTCTTTTTTATGGTCCATCTTCATAAACAGCATGTAATCAGCCTACTTGAAAGGGTTCAAAAGAGCCTACATCTTTATGTCTCGTCTAACTAGGTTGCGAGTGCCACAGACAACACCTGCTCTGCATATGCACTTCATTTAAGTGAACCCACACTGTTACAACTATCAATCTTACAAATGTCCACCGAGGGTAAACGCAGGATGTGTATGCAAGTGTCTCATCATACACCTTGCCTCATTATGTAGTAGGGCTGTGCGATCGTAGAAACAATTATTTTCAACACCCCTATTCTGTAGGATAGAACACTTTATTTATCGTTTACTCAAGTTGTGTTACAGAGAAATCAAGTGACTTATGTTCAAACACTGATGGTTGGTCAGCAGTAGTTGTGTCTTTCAGATACCATGCAAAGTTCTTGAATTTGGTTTAAAATAACCATATTGTACTTCATCACATTTAATTATGTTCTTCTTGTACTTGCATCACATGAGACAACACTTAAGACAGTAAAACTACATTTTCTTCTAAATGAACACTTTAAGGTTAACAGGTGGAAATAAATACTAGTCTGACTTAATTTACAATCCAACATTGATTTTCACATTCCACTGTTTGTCGATTTGTTTTCTTATTCAAATATATATTGACATTTTAAATATTCTTTAACAGGCCTAGTTGACTAACATTGATGTTTATAACTGCTGTGGCAGTTGACTGTAATATTCTCTGATTTTTCTCAACAAATGTTTTCATTTGAAGTCTGAAATGAAATGTCTTCGTACTCTCTTTGTCAGATAACTTGAAACATGCCGTTTTAGAAGTGAATTTTACGTTTGGTGAGCTAGACTCAAATCTGACATCTGTAGAGACATTCAAATCAATCTAAACCAATGTGACTAGGATATCTTTATTTGTATTCTCACCAGCTCACCTACATGCCTTGTGTCTCTCGTACTTTTCCCCCACAGACCAAATCGATGAAAACTTGAAGCTGACTCTACAGGAGGATCTAACATCCATGGCCCCTGGACTCATCATTCAGGTACACTGAAACCCACAAAAGCTGCTGTCAATTCACGTACCTTTTTTACAAGTGTCTCATGTCTAGCTAGCCCGGATACGTTTTGGACATTGGTGGCATGTTTCTTATTCCTCTGCAAAACTGATTAATGTGACGTTATCAGTAGTAGTAGCAGTAGCAGCAACAACAATAATATTGCTGTGGTTCAATCAGTCATTAAAATCAGCATCAGGCAAAGCAGCTACATGTGTGTACCAGGGTGTCAATAATAGTGACATTGAAGGTGTGGGGGGAGACAAAGGTTTTTGAATGACATTCCAGCTATCTGCTGCTGCAAATTGAAAGGCGGAGCGGCCAAAGGATGTATGGGCTTTGGGGATCTTTAGCAGGATGCTTGTAGCTGACCGGGTGTTGTGAGTCGGGGGTGGGCGGAGTTGCAGTAATTGTGTGAGGTAGAAGGGGGTGAGGCCTAGGAGTGTTTTGTAAACAAACATCAGCCAGTGGATGTTGCGCCTGGTCTCAAGAGAGGGCCAGTTAGCCAGAGAGTACAGGTCACAGTGGTGTGTCCTGTAGGGGGCATTGGTGGCGAAGCGGATGGCGGAGTGATACAGAACGTCTAAATCAGGGGTGCCCAACCAGTCGATCGCGATCGACCGGTCGATCGCGGGGAGATTCCCAGTCGATCGCGAGATGTGTCTAAAAATAGAACAACAATATTCTGTTTTATTGTTAATGTCCTATAACATAATGTTCCTGTGGCAGAATAATGCACTTGAACGCATCAAAGTTTTGTGATTGGCCGGCGTGACCCCATGTGTCGGGGCGTGGCTGGTGAGCAGTGGGCAGTGCACTCGTTCGCTAACGTTGTCCGTAGGAGTGACAGTCCGCACACACACAAGACCGCAATTATGGCAGAAGCAAAAAAGCCCAAATTATATCATTTTCACTCCGAGTGGGAGGATCATTATTTTTGTATCTATTCCAATTCAAAGTCCATCTGTCTCATCTGCAATGCGAGCGTGGCTTTACCGAAGACGGGTAATTTAGGAGCGGCATTTCAAAACAGTGCACAAACGCTACGAGACGGAATTCCCTCCTAATTCTGCCCTATGCTCCAAAAGGGGAGGGGCCTGAAAGGACAGCTAAATGCACAGCAGTCCATTTTCACCAGGCCCAACAACAAGAGCAAGGCTGCTACCAGAGCATCTTATCGTGTCTGTCACGTTCTTGCGAAACACATGAAGTCTTTCAAAGACGCCGAAGTTGTGAAAGAAGCATTCCTGGAGGCTACTGACGCGCTTTTTGAGGACAGTAAAAGTAACAGAAGCATTTCAACAGGTTTTTGATATAATAAAAACTCAAGTTAGATACCGTTATTAATCAGCTGTAAGTTTGAGTTTGTTTGAACTTATTCATTATAATTATTGTACAAAATGGTATAAGAATGCAAACATTCAGATCTGTTCTGTTTAAATTGATTATAGTCTATTATCAATTCAGGTTAAGAAGCTAGTGTTGCTTGCATCCTATTTTAAAAGGCATTTATTTTTATATTCTACTAAAATGCAACAAAAAAAGGGTTTGATTCTATTAATTGTGTCTTTTTTATTGCACTTTGGCTACAGATTCCTGTGTAGCTTCAGATCTGAGTTGTCTTATTAGTAAGCCTCATTTATACTTTTGTAGCAACACTATTTTTATATAATGGCAAAGAAAGGGTTCAGAGTCTTTTCTTTTTTCCTGTGTCATATGTGGCAGCACTGTTCAATGTTTCTTGAAAACATTACCCACTGTAGTGACGTGTGCATAAACTCCAACTCTGTATCAACAACAATTGTGTAACTTCAGTTAAATACTTGTATGTGTGTAGATTAGAAAGAGGTAAGATAAAGGATCTGCAGTATTTTATGAAGTATTCATCGTACAAAGGTCAGTTTTATACAAGTAGAAGTGTGTATTTACCTGGTAGTAGGCTGTCAGTAATGGCTACGCCTCTATTTGGACTGGTAGATCTCGGCAGACTGGCAACTTTAAAAGTAGCTCTCGGTTCAAAAAAGGTTGGGCACCTGGGTCTAGGGGAACTAAAATAGCACTAAAATGTGCCCTCCCCATCTTCCCACTCCCATGAAAAGGTCAGGGACAAAGACAATTACCATAAGCAGTGTAATTAATTATTCGCACGTGAGACATAGCCAACACAACAAACAACAACTTCTGTTCAAAAAGGACCCTAAACTTACCTAACCAAATCAAACAGAAGACAGGCTTCTTACCGGGCTCCTACCCCAAAACAGGAGAAATCGGGGTTTAAATAAAAGGGCTTCTTACTCACGCTTCTGGCTTGATACTTATAAGAATGTTTACAAAACCGAATATTTACAAAAGGGACAAAAAGATTGATACTTACTACTACTATCTAATTTGCCACAGAGGTCTACAGATCTACTAACTCTACTACAGGGGTCTGAACACACACACACACACACACACACACACACACACACACACACACACACACACACACACACACACACACATACACACACACACACATACCATGTATACATCACTTCAGAGGACATTACATTGACTTACATGCATTTCCTGGAGACTTATCCTAACCTTAACCATAACCAACACATGCCTAACCCTTAACCTTACCCTAAACCTAACCAAGTCTTCACCCTAAAATGAATGATTCCCCTCATGGGGACCTCCAATTTGTCCCCATAAGGGAGGCGAGTCCCCACATGTGACTGTGTAAACAGATTTAGGTCCCCACAAGTATAGTAATGCTAGGACACACACACACATACACACACACATACATACAGGAGGAGAGAAAATACATACACAACACAACATAAACACACAAGACCCAATGACTCAGGGTCATAACACCAAAAAGATACATTTCTCATCACAGCTTTATATGTATCCTCATAAGGAAACATTTGACTGGAAGCACAGCGGTGTGCACATTCTCTGGTCTTTGTTCATGGGTTTTTGGAGGAAAACTACAGAATTTCATCATAAAAATACTAAGGAAAGCACTCGGAACCAATCATTTATGTTATCTAAACATGAGTATTGCAGGATGGAATTTCCTACTCAAGGTGATTCACTGTTGAGGCACAATTTGTGTTCTAATCCAGACATACTGCTCTGACAAAGTGTCAAACAAAGGTTGGGTTTACCTTACAAAGATGTTTACCGTCTCTCTTTAAAAAGTCTCTTTAAAGCTTGAAGGCATCTAAACTCAGAATGAACTGCGGTACAGAACCAGGGTATTAAAGTTATAAATAATAACAACAAACAAATGAAACGCTTTATAAAGAGATGATAACAAAAGTCTTTTTATAGCAGTTCATAGCCTTGTATTGACTTTCACAACCTTCTGTGAAGCCCCTGTCCTGCAGAGCTTATTATAACAACACCAGACCTCTTTTTATAAAAGACAATATTTTGACTGACTTTAAAAGAAGCCTGAGTGGCCCCCCCCCCTCTCATTAAATCCTCCCACAGAGATAAACTCCCTACCCTGCTTAGTGTTTAAACGCTCCTCTGGGCTTTAATGCTCTTGCCTAATGTTTCCTGTAACTCTCTAGGTACAGTTAAAATAACAATGTCTGTTTCTGGGAAACCAGTAAGCGTACAGGTCAGAGAGTATTTACTGGGCAATAATACTTTAACATTATTACCGTATTACACAAGACATTTGAGCTCTAATTGGATTGTAAGCATTGATATCACTATTTATTTTAATACGCTACTCTATACATTGTTAAATGCATATTTGTGCATATTTTATCTGTTGTTTTGTTTTTTTCTTTATCCTAACATAAAACAGTTTTCAGGGGAAAGTATAGGTGATTATAAAAGCAAACAAAAAAAATGAAAGTCATTTTAAGACAAAGGAATATGTTGTTGTTATAGGTGAAATAAATAAGTAAAACAATAGTTTCAACATTTCTATTCCCAACTGGGGATAATAAAAGTAATTTGGCTCTCTCAGCTTCTCATTCTTCTGATATCTCCCCGGGGGTTTAATGTTTCTATAAATGTTCCTCCCGCCGGCTTCGGACTAAACTTTTTCTTTCTCTTTCTCTGATCCGCAGGCGGTCCGTGTCACAAAGCCTATCATCCCGGAGAGCATTCGCAGGAATTACGAGCTCATGTGAGTTTTTATTTTTTGTCCCCCTGCCAACAGAGGAATGTTCCCTGACCCCCGTTGCCTCTGTTGTGCAATCATTTCCCTCCCAAGTGGATCCTCCTCCCTGCCAAGTCCTGTAAGATTCTGCTGTTTCCTGTCGGTCTGTGAGCATCTCACTCATATATAATCAGTGCTCCGTAACAGCAACTGTGATAAAGTGAGGAGGCTTTCCAGTATGGCAAGGCAAGTGTATTATAAAACACATTTCAACAAAAAGGCTATTCAAAATGCTTTACAAAAAACATGAACAGACTTAAGAAAAGTGCCAGAAAAAACATTACGTTGCGCATGTTAAGGGCTCTCAAATTCTCATTTGCAGGTTCATACTTGTCCAAAACCAGAAAAGGCCCCCTTAAGATCTAAAACTCAAGTCAACTTTATTGTAAATCTTTCAGTTTCTGTGTACAAACAGAGAAATACTGTTTCCCACAATCCCGAAGATAAAAAAATACAATTGTATATTTAAATAAAAAGACATAAATACATACATATACGGAAGAGGATTAGGGCCACATGATTTTTTTTTTGGGAAGATTTGAAAAAAAAACGTTTTCTCAGAATTCTGACTTTAATCTCAGAATTCTGACTTTTTCCTCAGAACAAAAAAAACATTTTTTTTGGGAGAAAAAAGTCATTAAAGTCAGAATTCTGACTTTTTTTCTCCCAAAAACAATCATGTTTTTTTGTTCTGAGGAAAAAGTCAGAATTCTGAGATTTCAAAAGTCACTTCAAAATGGAGGTGGATGAATATATTACAGTAAAAAATGCTCATTAGTGCAAAAGAGTGCCCATAACAGCGTAGAAAGTGTCTGCTGGTGCTGGGTGTGTGTGTCTGTCTCTGTGTGTAAAATAGAGTAGCACGGGTACAAATTATAGGATAAAAGTAACAGTGCCTGATATCCAAGTTATGTGATTTACTAAAAGGCAACATTTCGACAGTAAGTTGTAGTAAGGTTCATAAAAGCACAGCGGGGAACCAGCCACAGTCTGCAAGTAAGACAAAGGAAATAATTTAGATGTTGTTGTATCAAAGTAAAGCATCGTGCCTGACTTCTAGCCAGAAACCCACACGAAGCCGAGTTAACGCAACACACATGTCTACCTACAGATGTGTTGACTAATCTGTTTCATATTAGATAGGGTCTTCATTCCCAGGAGTATCTTTCAGCTGTTCATTATCAGGCATCAGCATGACATGTGTTCAACTCTAGAAAAGCATCACAGCTTACTGTTATTTTAAATATTTTAAGTGGAACATTTCATAATCCTCCACAAAAGCTAGCTGTTGCTGCCTGCACAGCACATACGCTGTTTACCGATTAAATCTACTGGGACTTCAGAGGTACAGAGGTAACTAAACAAAAGAAGGGCGAGGCTTTTGTAGTTATTAAACCTGTGCAAACAAAGGAAGCGAGAACTACTGAAAGCACCTGCAAATGTTGAAATACTCCTGTGTAATAATCTGTGTTGTTAAGAAGATAACAGCACAGTGTTTGTGCTCCTGTAACATTTGCATAAAGGATGTTTTAAGCAGACGTTTGGGAAAACACTGGACCCTTTGTTTTGCAAATGAGCCTCATTGCAAATATACAACGATCAGTGTTTCTAGCCCCAAACAGTAACATAGAAATCATTAGCATCTTCAGACCGTCTGAAGCACCTTTTTATAAGAAGTATCTGCTAAAACTAATTTATTTTGGGATGCAGTGACAGGATGTTATGACAGTTGCGTGGTGAAAAGACATGAATAAGGTGCCATACGCTCCTTATGTATATACAATGTAAATGAAAAAATGGAATAAGACGGGCCAGATTTAATATTAATATAGTAGCACATTCTCATTAAAGCTCTGAATAATGTTTACGTGTTTTCAGACAAAGGTAGAAAAAAAGCAGGCTTTCTTATATTTAGCAAGCACACAGGTTTTGTTGACGTTTGTAATGTTAGCTAACTAGCCATCGAAGCTAACGCTGCTTTGCTTCCATGAGTTGCTTGAAAACGCTGCCTTACTTTATTGTGTTTTAAGCTGAGTTGCTTTAAATTGAGAACCTTAGGGTTTTAGATATTTTTGACCAGGAGTATTTACATACAGTTTAAAATGTATTTGACAAGGGAGTCTAGGATTAAACAAAACACACCAACCAGCTGATGCATAGTTTCTCCTTGTTTCTGTCTTTCTTTGCTCATACATTTCAGTCTTTTCTTCTTCTTGGCTATTGTCACTATAATATAATTGAATATTCATTTGAATTGTTGCCTCTTGATTAGAATTGTTATCTTTGGATACATGCTCTGCAGGGTTGCCAACTTTGGGTACCTGGCTGGAGTGAGATTTTGATATCATGGGTTTAATTACACATATGCAAGGCAAGGCAAGGCACGTTTATTTATATAGCACCTTTCAACACAAGGCAATTCAAAGTGCTTTACAAAAAACGAAAGACATTAAGAAAATGGCATTTAAAATCAGTCATTAAAAAGAAAAGATAATAAAATAAACATTAAAAGAAAAAATACATGGATAAAAGTTACAGTGCAGTTTAAGATGTGAATAGTTCAATTAAAAGCAGCGTCAAAAAGAAAAGTCTTTAGCCTGGATTTAAAAGTAGTCAGAGTTGCAGCGGACCTGCAGGTTTATGGGAGTTTGTTCCAGATATTTGGAGCATAATAACTGAACGCTGCTTCTCCATGTTTAGTTCTGACTCTGGGGACAGAAAGCTGACCAGTCCCTGAAGACCTGAGAGATCTGGATGGTTCATAATTTAGCAGGAGGTCAGAAATGTATTTTGGGCCTAAACCATTCAGTGCTTTATAAACCAGCAGCAGTATTTTGAAATCTATTCTTTGACACACAGGAAGCCAGTGTAAAGACTTCAGAACCGGAGTGATGTGATCCACTTTCTTAGTGTTAGTGAGGACTCGAGCAGCAGCGTTCTGAATCAGCTGCAGCTTTCTAATAGATTTTTTAGTGAGACCTGTGAAGACACCATTGCAGTAGTCCAGTCTACTGAAGATAAAAGCATGGACACGTTTTTCCAAATCCTGCTGTGACATTAGTCTTTTAATCCTAGATATATTCTTTAGGTGATAGTAGGCTGATTTAGTAACTGTTTTAATGTGACTGTTGAAACTCAGGTCAGAGTCCATGACTACACCTAGATTTCTGGCTTTATCTGTTGTTTTGAACATTGCAGACTGAAACTCAGCGCTAACTTTTATACATTCTGCCTTGGCTCCAAAAACCATTACTTCAGTTTTATCTTTGTTTAATTGGAGAAAGTTCTGACACATCCAGTCATTGATTTGTTCAATGCACTTACTCAGTGTTTGAATTGGAGCATAGTCTCCTGGTGAAATTGTTACGTAAATTTGTGTGTCATCTGCATAGCTATGGTAACTTATTTTGTTGTTCTTCATTATCTGAGCCAGTGGTAGCATGTATATGTTAAAGAGAAGAGGCCCCAAGATGGAGCCTTGAGGAACCCCACATGTCATATTTGTCAACTCAGATGTGTATTTACCTATAGAAACAAAGTTGTTTCTGTCCTTTAAATAGGATTCAAACCAATTTAGAACTGTTTCCGAAAGTCCCACCCAGTTCTCCAGTCGGTCTAGTAATATGTTGTGGTCAACAGTGTCAAACGCAGCACTGAGATCTAATAATACTAACACTGAAGTTCTGCCACTGTCTGTGTTTAAGTGGATGTCATTAAAGACCTTTACAAGAGCAGTCTCAGTGCTGTGGTTTGGACGAAAGCCTGACTGGAACACATCGAAACAGTTATTTAAATGCAAGAAATTACTCAACTGTTGAAAAACAACTTTTTCAATGATTTTACCTAGAAATGGCAGGTTTGATATGGGCCTGTAATTGTTCATTACTGAAGCATCTAGATTATTCTTTTTTAAGAGCGGTTTAATGACTGCAGTTTTCAGGGCCTGTGGAAAAATACCTGAGTGAAGAGATGTGTTTACTATATGAAGTAGATCTGAGGCCATGCAAGGAAAAACATCTTTGAAAAATCCTGTTGGAATAATATCAAGGCAGCAGGAGGAGGATTTCAGAAGTTGAATAATGTCCTCTAGGTTTTTATCATTAATCTGATGGAATTGTGTCATGATGTCTGAATTGATATTAGGTGGACATAGGGACAACACATTTGTGTACCTGATGCAGAGGCACTGACTGCTTGTCTGATTTTCTGAATGTTGTCAGTGAAGAAGGAGGCAAAATCATTGCACGCCCTGGTGGATAGAAATTCAGAGGCTACTGACACTGGGGGGTTAGTTAGTCTGTCGACGGTAGCAAACAAGGCACGTGCGTTGTTTTTGTTTTTGGTAATGATGTCAGAGAAGAAAGACTGTCGTGCGTTTTTCAATTACAAATTATAAAGGCCAAGTCTCTCTTTATAGATTTCAAAGTGAACCTGGAGATTTGTCTTTCGCCACCTACGTTCAGCTTTTCGACACTCTCTTTTTTCTGCTCTCACGGTCATGGCCTTTCTCCATGGAGATATCTTCTTCCCAGTCACTTCCTTTACCTTAGTTGGAGCAATGGCATCTATAACATTTTTTATTTTTTAATTAAAATGATCTACTAGCTCATTTACTGAGATGTTAGCAGGGGCAAGTGTGGAAGAAAAATTCTGAGTAAACATTTCCCTAGTATTTTCAGTTAAATATCCTATGCGCACTAAATGACTGCTATTGTGTCAGCAGCGGGACCTTAGCATATATATAGGATATATATACAATATATACAAATACACAATATTGGACACAGACTATAAAGGGCACAAAGTTTCATTCACTAATGAAAGTCAAACACATGTTTGTTTCCACTGTTTTCATTTCATTTCAAACCTTTATTTAGACAGATAGGTCCCTTGAGATCACGGATCTCTTTTACAAGGAAGACCTGCATCAATTTAGTTCCACATGAAACATAAAAACAACATAAAAACAAACAATAGAGGACATCATATTTACCAACACTTACAAACACCCATAGTGTCAGAAAGCATCTCGTGCAGACGTGCCTTAAAAACATTCAGAGAAATAAAATTGCACAAATTCAATTTGGACTGCAGGCTGTTCCAAGCAAGTGGAGCTGCGCACATAAAAGCTGTCTTACCTAAAACAGTCCTTACCCTTGGTACATCTAACAAGACTACATCCTGCGATCTCAGACAATAGCTGCTTGCAACTTTCTGCTTTACCAGAGAACAGATGTAATACGGGAGTTTGCCCAACATAGCTTTATAAATAAAAGTGTACCAGTGACTGAGCCTCCGTACAGAGAGTGATGGTAAACCTGCCTTGGTTCAGTGTACAGTGATGTGTAAGCGCTTTACAATTTGTGACAAATCTCAGAGCACTGTGATACGCAGCATCCAATTTGCTCAGGTAATTGGCAGGTGCATTCATGTACAACAAATCACCATAGTCCAGCACAGGTAAAAAGGTGACAGTGACTAGCCTTTTCCTGGCTTCAAGCGAGAAACAGGACTTGTTTCTAAAAAAGAACCCTAGCCTAAACCTTAGTTTTTTAAGCAGGTTATTGACATGAAGTTTAAAAGAGAGACAATCATCAAGCCAGATACCAAGGTATTTGTAACAGGCAACAACTTCAAGTTTTGTTCCTTGCGTAGTTACAATATCTAAAACAGGCTCTGGTGTCTTTTTAGCTTTTGAAAAGAGCATTACCTTGGTTTTATCCACATTTAAAAGAAGCTTTAATTCAGAGAGCTGAGTCTGAATAATGTTAAAAACAGCCTGTAATTTAACAACAGCCTCTTTAATGGAGGGACCTGCACAGTACATCACAGTATCATCTGCATACAAATGTAAAGTAGCTTCATCCACATTATCACCTACGCTGTTAATATATATGGAGAATAAAAGTGGTCCTAAAACAGAACCTTGGGGAACACCATTAGAAATGTTTAACCACTCAGAAGACAGTCCATCAAAGTGAACACATTGGGACCTTTCAGAGAGGTAGTTTACAAACCACCCCACTGCATGGCTGGATATGCCTATACTGGCTAGCCTCTGCTTTAAAATGTGATGATCGACGGTGTCAAACGCTTTGGAAAGGTCAATAAACAGAGCTGCACAACTCTGCTTATTATCTAACATATTCGTAATATCATTCACCACTTTCATTGTCGCAGTGATGGTGCTGTGTTTCTTTCTGAATCCTGACTGATATTTAGACAGGATGTCATTTTTACATAAAAACTCCTTTACTTGTTCACTCACAAGTCGTTCGAGCACCTTAGCCAGAACTGACCATTTTGAGATTGGCCTATAGATATTTAAAATAGTTGCCTCCCCTCCTTTCAGTAAAGGCAAGACATAAGCAGACTTCCATACTTTTGGAATTGTATTTGTGCTGAGGGAGAGGTTAAAAAGAGTAGTGAGAGGTGGAGCAATAAAATATGCAGCTAACTTTAAAAAGAAAGGTTCTAAGTTGTCCGGGCCAGCCGGTTTCCTAGGATCTAACTTGGATAATGCTTCATGAACAATACCAATAGTTAAAGGAGTAAAACTGAAAGGGTTTTCCAGACCACATTGTTCAGAGTCAAGGATTGGAGCGTTCACAGAAGCAGAAGTACAGTCAGTGACAGAATCAAACAGAGAGCCACAAGACACAAAATGCTTATTAAAGCAATTTAGCATAGTAGCCCTGTCTGATATAATGCCAGATGCTGTGGTGAGGCACGGATGTAGCTCATTTGGGATATCACCAGGAAATCGATTTTATGGCTTTCCAAAATGTCCTAGGATTATTCAGGTTTTCTGTGGTAACTGACAAATAGTACTTTGATTTAGCACTTTTTATCGACAGCTTGAGCAGCTGTCAACTCAACATTGTAAATAACCAACCAAAAACGATCGCCGGTTCATCTTGTTTTGGGCGTGAGAATAGTTTGGGCAGCGTGAGAGCATGAGATTGAGAGTGAAAACGTGTGGCACACTTCAGATGCGTGAGAGTTGGCAACCCTGTGCTCTGTTAGTTGGTATTGGGACGGTGAGGCAGCGCTCACTTTTGAAGATTTTTGGGGGGGGGATTTTGACATCATCCCTGAGGTTTACGGTAACAATTACTCACCAACCCACATTTCCTAGCTCTTTGGAAGCAGTGCCATCATTTCCCGTAAATGGAGGCACAGCATGAGCAGTCAGACGACCGCACGAGTTGTGACCAGCTTCTAATGTCAAAATTCATGTTTTAATGGCAGCAAAACTTTCCATTCAGCAAAGCTACACTTAATCTCTATCTACTGCAAATACTGCCTTTAAGGCATGAGACGTTGTATTAGGATACTTTTGGTTTCACTTTCTCATAAGTGGTTCAGTAAATGTTGACCTTTGTTTTTTCAGGCTGTGAGAAAGTGTGTGGCTTACTTGACCGAAAGCCAGTAATACAAACAGATCCCAGCAGATATGTGATTAGAGAGTAGATTGCCCTGGTTATGGAAATAAGCCCCAGGTTATTAAATAAAGCCAATTTCCCTTCAAACTAGCAGTTGTATTGTTCTAACTTTAAAAGGATTACTTGAGGGATGAACAGACAATGATTGATGTGGTTCGTTAAGGAAATCTTCCCAATGAGGCAAAGACACGAAGATGCAAAGCCAAGATTGAAAGCAGAGCATTTGTTGTCAATGTGTCCTGATGGCACAGGGTTTGGATGTGACTCTTTGAAATGTTATGCCCAGTCCAAATGCCTGCTCTTATAGGCTCAGACTTTCACAAACGCTTTCCAAGTCTCCGGGCTGTCTCATGGTTTTTTGTTCGGTATCTTTCTGCTCAGTCTGAAGTCTGAAGGTTTTTCTTTCTCTTTCTGTTTGAGAGTTGAGAATGATGTCAGAAACCAGGAATCCTAAAAGAAACACAAAAAAAGCTCCAGAGACCAAGTTTTCAGGCACATCTGTAAAAAACCAAGTCCTGATCATCTCCAAAGAACCGCCTGTGATGTCAAAGTGAAGTGTGTTGGCTTGTTCTATGTTTATTTTATGAAAAGATATTGTTTTATTGCCTATGAATAAGTACCATTCACTTCATAATTACAAAGGACTTAGATGTTTATGAAAGCTGTGATGCATTCATATTTCTATGATGTATTAATATGGATCCTAGTAAGCAGCACAAGTCCAATTGTCAAGTTCATTTAATAGTTAGTTGTTTACGGTTAACAGGTTGCACAAGCTCTTTGAAATCCTTGAAATGTGAGTTTTAAGGGGAAAAAATCAAGGGCTTTGACTTTTCTTTCGAAAGACATCTGTCATTGAAAGTGCTTGAATTTATATATTTTGAGAAATAGTAGAAAATAAAGGTCTTTGCTATTTAACATTTTCTAAATTGGCTATGTCCCACTCTCTCTTGCATGTTTCTTACCTGCAGTTACATCATTGTTTGAACATGCAACCTGGCTCAAGTGTATTTAACCTTTCCGTGTTGGGTCCTTGACATTAAGCCTGAAAAGTACTCGAATGTATTTAAGAAGGTGTGGGAACCCTAGAAAAAGGCAGGCACATACTGTACAAAAATGTGTTCGCAGGGAATTAGAAAAATCCTCAGTCAATCAAACTTTTGCCCACAAAATGATGCCGTTTATTTACCGTTCTTCTAACGAACAGTCAAGTTATTAAATATCTGATGCTTTTGAAGCATTTAGGCCTACCTCTTTAGGAGACACCATTGTTGTTTTGAACAAACAGTCGTCTTCCTGTGTCCTCACACACATAAAGCCAGTAGCTCCTCACAGTGTGCTGTTTGGTTTAAAGGTCTCCTATTATACTATTTGTAGGCATATATTATAGGTCTCAGATATACAAAAACGTCTATGGAGTGTTTGGCTCAAAATACCAAACAGATCACCCATTCTAGCCTCAAACCCCTCTGTTTCAGCCCTGTTAGAGAACTGCTGATTCTGGGTCCGTAGCTAGTGTTAGCGATGCTTGGTAATGTAAACAAAGACCATATTACTTCCAAAACGCATTGTTTCTGATACACCGACGTTTCTGATAGTGCCGTGGGCGTAAAGCCAGCCCACATTTCCGATATTACGTCATATCGGCAGCAAATCTGGATCAGCTCTGTTGTACCCCCGCTTTCAGAGATGTGGGTACGGAGGAAAAGAGAGGGTTGTATTGCCGGACACTTTGTGAGTTCCCCGACACACCGGGGACACAAATGTATGTATAAAAGACATCAAAAAGTGCATTTTGCATAATAGGGGACCTTTTTTTTAAAATACCAATGCATTACTTGAAGCATGACAAGATGGATGTCCATGTTATCTTGTGACCCTGCATTTATTGTGTAAACTTGTATTATGGAATCCAGCTGCTATGCAGGGTAAACACTTTTAACCTACATGACACAAGCCAAGCATTAATGTCTCGTTAAAGTAAACTATAGAAGCACTGATATCTGAAGTTGGTCCAGGAATTTAAAATAAAGACCCATAACATCCAACTAAAATACTAATTGTGCTTCTAAGGATGCATGGAAAATGTGCAGACCCACAAAGGTGACACCTCTGCACATGTTGAGGTTGGGAGGAATTATTCTATAAATGTTAACACACGCAGGATAATAAAAGTGTTAGATATCCCACCTAAACAGTATAAAGCCTGCTCTGTACATGCCTAGATGTGTGTGTTTTAATGTAAAGTGTGTGTTTGTGTTTTAGGGAGAGCGAGAAGACGAAGCTGCTGATCTCTCAGCAGACACAGAAGGTGGTGGAGAAGGAGGCGGAGACAGAAAGGATCAAAGCTATAATAGGTGAGACAAAGACAAAGAAAACAATGAAGAGAAGTTCATTATACAAACTATTGTTATACAAAAAGGTGCTTGTTTGTGTTCTAGAGGCTGAGAAAGTGGCACAAGTGGCAGAGATCAAATACGGACAGAAAGTCATGGAGAAGAACACGGAGAAAAGGATCTCTGAAATTGAAGGTTTGTATCCAGAACAAAAGTATTATCAGCTAAATATTCTTAAATGATCTTAAGTAAAAGAAATACCCAATCTAACTTAAATTAGTTTTTAATACTGACTAATATTTATCTTTGAGCATTCTCATTCGTGTTTGTTAATCTGTAAAGCCCACTGACACTCACGTTTTTGAGATACAGGGCTTATAAATACACTTGGATTTGATTAAAATGTGTCGAGTCAGGAGTGGTATCAAATTATCTAAACACAGCCTGAAAAAATAATCAGTTTAAAGTAAGTTAGAGCCAAAGACTGAGCAACAAGGGCCACAAAACAACAAAAGTGAAAGACATGGCTTTATCTAAACAATGCATTCAAATCAAATCAAGTTTTATTCATACAGCTCATTTTGAAAACGATTTTTGGTCGAGCCAAAGTGCTGTACATGCAATAAAAACACTTTACAACAATAGCAAACAGAAGACAACAAATTACAACAGCAAAAATCACACTCAGGTAAATGTCAGGAGTCGTGCTCCGCTCTGACTACAAGGCCAGGGAGAAGAAGTGAGTTTTTAGTGTTGATTTAAAAACCCCTAGGGTCTGGGCCGACCTCACATGGAGGGACAGAGTGTTCCAGAGCCTGGGGCCAGCCGCTGCGAAGGCTCGGTGCCATCGGGTTTTTAGCCTGGTCTTGGGCACTACCAGCAGCAGCTGGTCAGCCGACCTTAATGCTCTGGCTGGGTTGTAGCGATGGAGGAGTTCTGCTAAATAAGCCGGAGCCCATTTAGGGCTTTAAAAACAGATAAAAGGAGTTTAAAATCAATTCGGAACCGAATTGGAAGCCAGTGCAGTGAGGCCAGAATTGGGGTGATGTGGTCACGCTTTCTGTGGCCAGTGAGAAGACGCGCAGCTGCGTTCTGCACTAGCTGCAGGCGTCTAATTGAGGCCTGGTCCATACCCACGTATAGAGCGTTGCAATAATTCAGCCTTGTGGTTACAAAGGCGTTAATACCCCTTTCTAGGTCTTTAAAAGATAAAAACGACTTGGTCTTGGCCAATAGTCGTATTTTAAAAAAGCAGGTCTTGACTACGCTGCTGACCTGCTTATCACATTTTAAAAGCGCTAGTGAAGGTCACTCCAAGGTTCAGGACAGAGGGGAGGATGTTTGTATTGAGGGAGCCCAGAATATCAACCGGGGAGGCTGGAGGTTGGGGTCCAAAAAAGATGACCTCAGTCTTGCTCTCGTTGAGGTTGAGGACATTTTGGCTCAGCCAGGATTTGATCTCTGTTAAGAGTTGTTAGCTATAAAGTCTTAAAACGTAAACAGAACTTATTGTCGGATAAATGCAGAGAAGTGAAATGTACAAGAGGAGCATCTACAAAGAAGAATTGTAATCTATCATTAATTGGATCTCAACATTGTTTCCATAAATGCACTTTCCTAAAGTACCCCAGTCAGTCTTCACATGTTACAACAGGAATAATGGCTGTTTGCTAATTCTCTAATCCTGTCATCATGTCGACTCACTGAAAAGATCGGAGGGTTATGAAACAACTGTCATCACAACATGTGCATTTCCTGCCAGGGCAAGTCAAATTCCTTTTAAGACAAATAAGCAAACATGCTCAGCGATGTGGCAATTTCTTCACAAACAGTCAAAAGATAGAACGAAGGTAATCGGGACGCCCCCAGTATTTATTTATTTAAAGATATGTGTTATACTAACCAGATCTAAATGAATCAAACCCTAACGACTGCATTTTCCCTAAACATTGGTTTATAGACAAGATATGATAAACATGTATATAAGGGGAAAGCAACGGTACAAATGAAATGCATTTCAGAGTAGAGTATCATGTTTAGAAGACCCCAACTGTTTAGAGCAGTGGTTCCCAAACTTTTTTCAATAATGTACCCCCTTTGAAAAAGAAATGCAGCCAAGTACCCCCTGATCAGCGCAAAAACAATTTGTTAGGGAACAAAGCCTATATAAAGAGGTACAGTGCAGTGCTGCACCATCAGTGTCTGATTATTAAAACAACAACCTTGTAACTGAGAAACACTTAAATGCTACATTTAAAATGTTTACAATCCATCACTAAATTCATGGCAAACCAATTTTAACATCATGCAATAACACTGAGACGACATTAGTTGCATTGAACTGATCTTTTTAAGAAGTTGTAATTACAATGTAGTGAAACATGGGCTTGAGCTTCACTGAGATCTTTGTCATTCTGACGGGGAGGCACCTGCAGTTATTACACTTCACATTTTGAAATATGTGTAAAAACCCACACTGCTCAAACTTCCTTACTTTTCCTAAAATTGGTATATTTATTTATTTATTTTGGGGCGTGGGGAATGAAGAGAAAAAAATATATGAGCATTTTATGAGCATGGGATTTTGACCCCTCATATAAACATATGCATAATGCTGCGCTATACCTTGCGGCCACACGCCGTTGCCAAGCAACGCTTATTGTTTAGGTCTTTTGATAAGCAGGCAGTCATATCATTAACTAGAACTAGCTAGATCTGATTTGGACATAAACGCGAGGGAAGTCTAACCGGACGCGAGAGAGAGATCAGAGATCATATCACTAAGAGTTAGACCTAACACACTTAGCTAGTGTATCTAACTACTAGCTAAACTAGTTATATATGTATTCTTTACTGTCGGGTCAGTTATTACAGGTTCAGCGAGCTGCACGAGACTGACGGGCTGTCAGGAGAGGGAGAGGAAAAGAGAACACCCCGATTATTGTTCCCATTTTATTATCCAGAGTTTCTGTAAACCTTTGAATAAAGTAGTTAATCTACTATTAGTAGTTTGTTTAAATGCATTAATTATGTTGTTTTTTCATTAACATAAAATAAATCTCACGTACCCCCTGCAGTACTCCAACGTACCCCTAGGGGTCCGCGTACCCCCATTTGAGAACCACTGGTTTAGTATATTCAAGCTTTGACATATGTTATTACATACATGCAAACTAGTCGCTTATCTGCAAAATTCACCGTTTTGAATCAAAATATGTCAGTGAATCTTTTTAGAGGGGCGGGGCTTGCAAGTGGCCAGCACATGAACTTATGGACTAGAAGTAGAAGATTTTATGTAAGGCCAAAAGACAGAAGAAATCAACTCAATTTGGAAAAACAATTTGTTGTTGTTTGTTTTATTTTCTTGCCCCCAGACCTCCGTTTGGTTTACAAACATGTCATCTTTTTTACATCTTTTGTTTGCATGTGTTTAAACAGCTGCTGTTTTAAGCACTTTTTAAAGACAGACACATATAAATACATTTGGGTTATTAATCTGAAGTCAAGGATTATGAGTAAATCCTCAAGTGGTTTTCAGCAGCTGTGTACAATCAGAACCGCTTCTTTCCGAGTGTGTTTGATTTCAGTTTTCTAGTCTGGGAAACCATTTGTTTGTTTTGGCTCATGTTTGTAGGTCGCAGTATTTACACCAGCTCCCTCCTCTCTGAGCGGCGAAGCAGCTTGGACTTCTGTTATTACACAGAACTCAGACTGTTTGTTTCTGATTCACAGATGGTGCTTTCCTCGCCCGGATGAGAGCCAGAGCTGATGCAGAGTTTTATACGTCACAGAGAATGGCAGAAGCCAATAAGGTAAATAGATTACACAAAAGCGCGAGATGTTATCAAGGATAACGTAACACGATAGTCAGTCTTTCTCCCAGCAGTTCCATTTCCGGTGCTGCGGCTGGGCAGCAGCTGTGTGTCTGTGCGCGGCGGTACATTTGAATTACACCGGGCCAGCGGCACACTGTGAACTGTCAGGAAGACTCGAGTCTAACTCATGGTCTAACTAACCTTATCCTGTCCGTCAAAATGACTGACAACGAAAAAGTCTAAAGCCACCACTGCTTGGGAGAAAGAAACGATGTGATATTTGGGCCCATTTTCGCTTCAATGAGGCGGAGAAAAAAAGCGAATGCATTGTTTTATCAGAAGGGAAGCAATGTGGCCAAAACACAGGTAACAACACCACAAACCTGAGCAGATACTCTCTGCAAAGCTTCTTAATCATTCAACCTGAGTTTTTCATCAAATAAGGACAAGATATAATCCTATTTATTTATATATACTAAAATGACAAATTATTGGTTTTGACTAGTTTGACTGAAATGTTCTATATAATCTGATGACTAAAAAAGTCTCAACAGTTTTCATTGACAAAAAGTAGACTAAAATAATTAGTTTACTTTGACTAAAATATGACTAAAATGCTCAGACTTTTAGTCGACTAAAACTTGACTAAATATGACTAAAAGGAAATTTAACACAGGACTAAGACTAAAACTAAATAAAAAAATAGCTGACGAAATTAACCCTAATTAGTAGTCTTGCCTTTGTTGATGGAAAGCTGCTAACAAAGCTCCACTTATTGTGTGATCACATATCTCTTATTTCCTGTGAGTCACCTGTTATTTAGGCGGCACAATCAGGAAACACTGTTTTTAATCAGCAGTGACAGGTGAAAGTGAAACAGTATAATAAAGCAGATAAAAGATACAGGATATAAAAAAAACAATGAAAACACCCATACCACCATTCCTTTTAGTATGACAGAAACATATGTCCTCATACATACTATGTCAAATGCAGAATGCCAAAAAGTACTTAAAGTCCTTCTGCATCTGGTCACAGTTTGCATACAGCATGCTATTTTGG
The DNA here is from genome assembly GCF_902827175.1 of Gymnodraco acuticeps. Lineage (NCBI taxonomy): Eukaryota > Metazoa > Chordata > Actinopteri > Perciformes > Bathydraconidae > Gymnodraco > Gymnodraco acuticeps. The sequence goes on from NW_022991187.1 coordinate 3,583,332, forward strand.
CTTTTCTGACCCACAATCCTTTGCACAGGGGCTATACTGTATGATCAAAAGGTTTGACATACAAAGTAGTATGTACCAAAAGCATGCATACTCCATGGAAGCGTACATACTTAATAAGGTCAGCGGCAGGACATACAATAAGTAAAAAATAACAAGTGTGTTATTTGGAACGCAGCCTAAACTCCATTCAGTTAACAGCTGCAAAAATACTGAGAGCTGAACACAATCAGAAACAGAATACCTTTATTCGTCCCACAGAGGGGAAATGTACATTTTTAAGAGAGTGCTGCGGGTATTTGTCCTCAAACCAATAACACACAACAGAAAACGATCTCAAACTGCAGCTGAAGCACAATGACGTAAATCTTGTTCATTCTCCAGGCAAGATTTACTTTTGTGCATTTATTTTCTCAGGTTTCAACTAAAGCAAAACAGGAACAATGGCTTTTACATCCTCTCTTGCCCTGGTAAAAAAACAACTTTCTGGTGCCAAATTCCTCCTCCACCTTTCCACCAATAGATGCTCAAATCAAGAAGCTGCCTTCAAAACAAAAACATCAACAAGTAATCCGTACAAACCAGAAATACAACTAATGTTTAACTCTTAGGTATTAGAAAACATTGAATGGCTCCAGCAGAGGTTTTTAAAACCATCCTCTCTGATCTCCTGCACCGCATGAGTTTATTCTCTACCCACTATTTTAGCCCCCCCCCCCCCCCTCCTCATCCAGGACAGACTCTGCTTCGGACAATCTTGCCCTAATGTACATTTCCCAAAGATATTGAAGTGACTGTTATTTTGTATATATGGATTGTTGTGCTTTTATTTATGTCTTAATGTGTGTATGTATACATGTGTCTGTTGATTGTGTGTATATATAGGATATACATATTTTAATATGTATTTGTATTCGGGGTTGTGAGAAACGGTATTTCAATCAGGAGAGACAAGTTTTCTTTTGATGTAACGATATATATTTATTGCCGGGAATACACAGATGCATGTCGTGGTGTTTGGCGATTAGACCCCGTTGTGCTGGAATATCATTCGGGAGGGGGAAAACCGAGCCGATGAATCCCCCCCTGGGGTCTAGACACTGGAGGGCATGAAAGGATTGATTGAAGTCGGTCTGAAGAGTAGTGGTTTAAGCTTGACCCTGGATTTGGAAGAAAGGAAGGTGGAGGAGGGCTGCGTTGAGTCACCTGAAATGACAACTGTGAGGAAGGGGAGAGAGCAGATTTCAAGGTTTAGCAATGCACTATGATAGGCTTGTGGGAATAGAGGCGAAGTGATAGGTTTAGCTGGAGAGTGACGCCCCCGACGGTCTTCCTGGTTGAACTTGCGCTAAGCTTCATTTCAATCTCTCCGTCTGTACACACAAACTGAACGATTGACAATAAAGTTGACTTTGAGACTGGAACCGGAAAGTCCAGCCCGCTCTTCTGTAAATAAAATGGTGTTTCTCTCCCGCAGCTGAAGCTCACCCCGGAGTACCTGAAGCTCATGAAGTTCAAGTCCATCTCCGCCAACAGTAAGATCTACTTTGGGTCCGAGATCCCGCACATGTTCGTGGACTCGGGCTCCGCGGGGGGGTCAGTGAAGGCGTCTGCAGCCATGGACATTGTAGCCGAGCAGATCATGGACCTGGATCACTAAACAAGAAGTACCGAAGCCCTCAGGAGGAGGTGGAGGTCTGTCTGCAGGAGGGGGGGGGGGGTCTAACCCCCTGACCCAGAGAACTCCTGCTGAACAGAGCCCGTATTTCTCAAACACCTCAGAATAACTGCTAGATATCACACTGAAGGTTTTACAAGGATTTGATATTATTCTCCTGCAGCAGAGCACAGGACTTGAGTTATTTCAGGTTTGCATACACTTCTGCATAGTTCATAGAGATGGTCTGGAATCAGTCAGTTGGGTTGCAGATAAAGCGGATGAGATAGCATCAACTGTACGTGTCTAATTAGCTCTTTTTAGCAAACATCTTTTCATATGTGCATCTAGTGTACACAGTTCATCAGGAAACAACAAACATCTGGAATGCAAAACTACGTATGCAACTACTGATTCTTAAATGACCAATTCATCTGCCAATATCTTTCTCAATTTATCAAGTTTTGTTAAGTCAAAAAAGCATTCTCAAATTACTTGTTTTGTTTGACCAAAATACCCATAAATATTAGTTTACAATGATTCATTACAAGCAGGGAATCTTTTCAATTTAGAAGCGGGAATAAAAAACATTACAGTTGTTTAAAAATGACTGAACTTATTAATAGATCAAAATGGATGAGTTATTTCTGTAGATTGTAGACTTTCTGTTGATTGGCTATATTTAGACAAATAGTGACTCTTCATGTCGTTTATATTTGTCATGCACCCACATGCATGTGTCCAGAGCATTCATTTGAAGCTGGGATATTTGTCATGTAGGAATTATTTTAGGTGCAATGAATCTAATCAGTAATTGTTCTTGTTGCATGCATTTGCCTTTTGCTAACCCCTGTCCTTTAGTTACATTAATAATTAGCAGATATACTAAATCTATACATTAAATCCTAAACAGTAATAGTCAAGATCAAGAAAGATATTAAAATACTGGTCCCTGCTGCTCAAAGGAAGGACCACATGTGTGTCTCTCTGAGGATTTTAGACTTCCTATTCTGAACGGCTTGAAAAATACGGGCCCTCTCCAAGTAACCTCGTAGACGAGAGGACGAAGGAGCTGCTCGCTGCTGCCTGTCAGATGCCACGTCTTCTGAGTTTGTGCAGCTGTCTGCTGTATGTGTGTAGCACTCTCTCCGTTCATTCAGCGGGGAGAAGACATCTGTGCGGCTGCTTATGTTCACTGTTCATCTCTCTTTTGCACCAGTTTTATTCAAATCAGCGCCCACTTTAAACGATTTATCTTGCGTTATGACAAAAACAATTTAACAACTTTTGTACTCCAGTTTTACAGACGTGACATAAGCTTTTCTCAAAGGGTAATTTTCAGCATTTTTGATGATTTAAAATAACTATTTAACGTGTATCCTGTAGGAGTAGTTACAGGATATTTACAGTAGTGAATCGGCTTATAATTAGATGTATACTGAGGGACTTGATGTGGAAATAGTATGTAGAAATAGTATGTCGTAATAGTATGTCGAAATCGTCTGTCATTTGTCAGTTTTGGAAAACTCATAATCTTTTTTATAGAAATCTTGGCTTGATCAGGACCAAACATGTTCTCAGTCTTAGGTTACTAAAATGCAAATTGTGTCTTAATGTTGACAATATACATTTTCTCCCAGCATTTAGCAAATGTTAAGTTTGACTGTTTATACTGAGGGTTGTGGCATTGCACAACAAAGAACACATGGTTGTGAGTTACCCTAACCCTAAGTGATGTGTTCACAGAAACAAATTAGCTTCAAAGTTGTAAAATGTGGATTCAGGCTTTGTGGGAAGCTGCGTGTTCAGGCATCGAGGCTGCCACTTAGTTTGTTGAGCACACACTTTCCCACGAGAGAAAACATTTTGGAGTTTGAAGCTAAATGTCCTGTGTCCAAAATTAACCTACACCCAACTTCTAAACAAACAGTTGTTATGTGTTATTGACCCTGCTCTTTGTTGTCGTTTGAAGCTAGTCTTAAAGTCCCTTTCCGTTTTTGTTTTAATACAAATGTCTCTTAATTGATTGAGATTTAACAATGACTTGAAACGCAAAGGTGTTTGCACTGATTTCAATTGTAAATATGCAATCAATATATTGTTATTTGGCAATAAAGAACTGTGGGTTATACTTTGACTAATTAATGGCATTATTAAGAGTTGTATTTACAATGCAGGTAAAATGGGACTTGTAGGATGTGTCATTAAAAGTGTATTCAAACTAGGGCTGTCAGTCGATTAAAATAGTTAATCGCGATTAATCGCACATTTTTGATCTGTTCTAAATGTACCTGAGAGGGATATTTTTCAAGTTTGTAATACTCTTATCAACATGAGTGGACAAATATGCTTTATGCAAATGTTTGTTTATTATCATTTGAACAATGACAAATATTCTCATGAATATTAAACACAACAACCTCTGAACATTAAAAATATCCGCCTCAATTCAACCTGGAACCTCTCATACATTACATTACATTACATTGCATTTAGCTGACGCTTTTATCCAAAGCGACTTACAATAAGTGCGTTCGACCAACAAAATACAAACGCTTAACTTAACAGCCCTAAACATAAACATGTTGTATCTAAAGAAGTGTTGTAATTGCGAGTCAGATTTATAAAGAGGCCCTGGTGTGCTTTTTGGGGTTTTCCCTCTCCTGTATTTGTGTGCATGTAAATGGTCTGCAAAGGACTAAATCCCAAAGTTCCCTCCAGAGCCAGAGGGACAAAATACAATAATGAAAGCTGAACATTAGCATAATAAAACCCCTTTTAAAAAAAATCTGAAAAAGGTAGTTTGGAGTAATAATTAAACCAGTTTGAATTTAAATGTTATACACAGCAATAATCCTATTAGATTATTTAACATGTTGAGAAAAACTGTTCTTTTGAGCAACAATGAAAGTTTACCGTTTTCATTTCCTAACACATCAATTTTAACTTTTTTTGAACAGGGTTCAGGTTGTGAAGGGGTGTGGCAACTCTTATCTGACACACACTTTAAAACAGTAAACGATATTTACATTGAAGACTAAAAGAGTATACTGCTAACATATTGTCCACATCTTGATCTGATCGAACATATCGGGGTACCAACTTCAGTCATGCTTTATTTCACATGTGTTTCCGATAAACATGCATCATGCACGATAATATACCAGGAAATACTATATCCATGAGTCACAGAGACGGATGCGGCCATATTTGGAGTTAGTTATTGGATCAATGGATTTAGATGTCCCTCTTTCTATGAGTTGCTTCTGACTGTTTCCAACCTTTTGCGCTCAGACCCACAACTAATAGTTACTCATGAATGACTGGGTAAAAACGTCTGAGCCTGCTCAAGTGAATGATCATATTGAGGAGTTCCTCCCATCAAATGTAAGGCTTCTTTGCAAAGTTGCACCCTGTAAACTTAATTATATATATTGTATATTGAAACCTTTATAACAAATATTGGAGTTATTGTTCCGATTTTACTTATACTAATATCAAATTGTTGTTTTCCAGGAAACCACAAACTAATACCTTATTAGTTAAGATTAAGATTCATAATGTAAGTGTTGATGTGATGATGATTTTAGATTAGAACATGCAGGTGGTTTTAATCTTGCCAGTATGAATGACAATTAGCTATATTAAGATTGACTTATACATCATAAAACTAAGAAAATAAAGAATATTTTGTACGAAAAATAACCAAAACAAATTAATTTTGAAGGACTAGAGAAAGTCTGTAAACTCAATTTAAAGATGTTTAAAAAAAAGTCCCATAGAGCCAAAACATATGGCTTTAATTTGAAATAGAATTTTGTCATTTGTAATAAATGATTGATTGCATAACTTATTTTGCTTTAAATTGTTTACGCAATTACTTTCATTTGTGCAAAAATGAAGCGTTTTGGGTTAGGAGCTATAGGAGCCTTGCTCAAGGGCACCAGTTGTAGTAAAGGAAAACTCTTCACTGTCCTCAACCACCTTTATCCTGCAGGTCAGAGGGATTGAACCAACAACCTCCTCTTCCTTTAGCTTTGTGTTTTTCTTTCTACAAGAAGCACACGCATTTCTCCACTTGGATCAATATAGTATGTGTCTCTCTTTACCTGAAGGAAACATCTCTCTTTAGCTGCAAAATGGTCCACTATGTTCACCAGCTAGTTGCTAACTGGCAGTTTTAGAGCTTTTTAACTCAAAACAGCTGCCTGCTGCAGTCGACAGATAAACAATGAGCTGAAACTCAATATGAAGCTCCTGAGAGCGGAGCAGCAGCAACCTCCTTTTTCATTTGGTTCATTGTCAATATAAGAGTTTTGCTTATAGCTGCTTTAAAGTCTTTACTACCGTTTGACTCAGGGCAGAGAGTATTATTATTCATGGGGGATTACTCCACTTCACACTTTTTATTACTGTACCGATCCCACAGTTTAACTCATTATTTACAGTCAACCAGGGTCGGCGTCATGGGGGGTCATTCGCGGGCCCTGCCCCCCCAAATGAGTCACTGTGCCCCCCCAACGCAGGGTGGGCAAGCCTTATTGCCACTTTGCCGTTTTTTTTTTTGTAATCATATAAGTTAAAACGTTTCCACCAAAAGTTTTTTGTGTGAAATACATCAGAAATAAAGAATACACATTTGTATTCTTTATTTATTCTTTATATGAAACACAGCCTGAGGTGTGCTCACTGCTGCTCTCTGATTGGTGTGTTGCTTGACCAATGACCCCGACTTTTGTTTTGTTATCATTACGTGGCTGTGTGTTTAGATGAAAGCCCAGTGGCGATCTGTCCATCTGTTACACTGATTATACAGTAAAGCCATCGAAAATAATATGATATACAGTACAGTACAAGTACATGGGTCTCTGTGTTTCATTTAAGCTCGGCTCTCTGTGTGTGGCACGAGCGCATTTTGTCAGTGCGCGAGCGGTAACGTGGAATATTGTTGTTAGCATCTGGTTAGCTAGCTATGCTAACGGATATAAAGAGCTGTTTCTACACCAAGGTGGAGGAGAGTCCTCTCCTGTCAGACTGAGAGGATCTTATAACGTCAGCTCAGTGAGGTAAAGGACTCTCAGTGTTTAGATAGTTCACTTTAGTGTAAGTTATCTCAGTGGGTCTCAAACGGTTTGGTGACCATTTATGAAAACAAGTATTTGCGAGGAATAGGCTACCTTTATATGATCATTATAGTTATTAAAGAACAAGAGAATAAATGAAAAACGGGTATGACCTACTATAGGACAATAACACAAGAATACCATTTAAAAGGGGAGTGATTAGTAAAATATCCATAAAGAAAAAGTAAATCTGTGTACAGTTCTGTTTCATATGGATGCTGAGAGATGTAGACTATCCATAGATCTCTTCATTTTGCTCTCAAAGTGCACCAGATTGATGCTTTTAACTTCAATATTTTAAAAATAATCTTCCCGGGGGAGCATGCCCCCAGACCCTCCTAGAGGACGTTAGGTCCACCCCCCACCTAAAACATGTTCACATGGATAGGATACTAAATACATTTGCACACTTTTCATATGGTGGCCTATGTCCATATGTTTCTGTTTTGGTGGTCGTGCCACAACCGTGCATGTATGCACAAGTCATAGGTGCGCTATACAATAGCACTACACCCCTGCAATGTGTGTGAAAGACAATAAACTTTACAGCATGTTTTTTTTAATTGAAGTTGCGTTGGTGTTTGTGTGTTGGTTGTTGACGGCAGTATGTGCCCCCCCTTGGTAAATGATTGCCCCCCCATTTGATTTGTTCTAGAGCCGACCCTGCAGTCAACTGATTGGGAATGTGGGGCCCTGGGGCTTTAAAGGGTAGGTAAGAATGGAGAAACCAGCTCGAGTGCGCTAGAATTTGAAAGTACGCAGCCGAAAAAAATCTGCCCCTTCCTTCAGACTTCCTTACAGAGCCCCTCCTCCAACACACACGGACGCGCACATGACCAATGAGGGCACGAGATAAATTTGTGCACAGATGGAAGGCTGACAGGCAGGTAGGCCATCCAGTTACTTTAGCCGGGCCGGCTCAGATGATTGGTCGTGATTTTTACAGCGCCACGGCTTCCACAGATGACATTTTTGTATGTATTTATTGTCAAAGCATTTAATGTATTCATTGCTATCGGGATGTTAAGAGCATTTCATGGAATATTACAAGTGTTTCTGAAGTGAATTACCTACACTACCTTTAACTGAGTGCTAATCCAGCCTTGATGTTAATAATCACTTGATAATACTAATACTAAAAATGTGGTTTCACACTTAATCACCTTGTTGTAAGAAATGATCTACAAGTTTAAAGCAAAGTTGTGTTGTTTAATAAAGAGTTAAATCATTAAAAATAATTGTATCTATTTTCAGCTGGAAGGCCAGTTAACCCTGCAGCAATGTGTGCTAAAGAAATCTGAACCTCGATCAAACAAATGACAACACTCTAAAAGTGAAGAAAACAAAGGAAGGGGAACAGCGTGATCACATTACAGTCAGACAGGCTCTATTGAAATGGTGGGGAAGTACACATGTTAATTATAACAAGCAACATCCGTATAATAATTTGTCACAGTGGCACACTTCTCTGTCGAATGCTAGAGAACAGAAGTTAGCCAGTATTAAAGGTTTGAAACAAAGCCGTGCAACCACAGCAAAGTCAAGTTTACATAGAACTGAATGACACTTAAAATATACCTTTCCACGATAAATTAATACCTTGGAATAAAGAGGTTTTTTTTAATGGCACAGTTCAGTTTCAGTCATTTTTATTTCACTTTTATTTATTTTTCTCCTTGAAACTTGTCTATGAAGGCAAGTGCAACAAGAGTTTCAAAATGCAATCATTAATGGCATTATTGAATCTTAATGAAACCCTCATTACTTCATTATTATTATTCTAACTTTACTCAAGTGTATTTTGTAGAGTTGTACAGTTAAAACTGTATTCTTCATAGGTTCTTTGTTGAACATTTGTTTTTTTTGAGGACTTTTATCCATGGTACAGGAGTTACTGTCTCATTTCATTTTCAAATGGTTGTTTTCCAGGAAACTCTGAACGAATTTAAGCTTTCGTTCGCTTTTGATTCATATTGAGCATAGGTATTGAAGGAATCCTTTCTGGCATCTTATTTTTATTTGTGTACTTGTCATCATAAGAACAAGATGTAGTACAAGGAGAACAAATACGCAGCTGTGAAATCAAAAGAAACGAAAGAACAATGATGGGAAGATCATTGAGATGTTAAAATGTGTATTATCCTTCTGCATCATTCATTCATATTCTGACAGTTTGTGAACCAATCCTCTTCTGTCTATTTTCCCTTGAGACATTATCCAAATCTAAGTTGCCACTATCTGCAACCAGCAGTGTAATCAGAGCTCACCATCACTGAGAGAAAAGCTCCCAGAAAGCCCCTGTGTTTCCAGCAGCGTGGCATGGAAGTGGAGCGTGAAGCTGATACTGGCATCAGGGGATTCCTTCATGTATTTAGTTACCTAGAGTCAACATTAAAAAGAAATAGGAGAGCAAAAGACACTTAAGATTTGCTTTGATTATTTGCACAAGTAAATATGTGGAATCAATTTTCTTAATTAAGTAAACCTGGCAATCTAAGTACTCTGTTTCAGGATAAAGTCCTGCATGCAAAACGTTAATGAAGTAAAAGTACGGAAGTATTGGCGTCAAAATATATTTAAGTACCAAAAGTACTCATTACTTTACGCATAATGGAACATTTCACAATCATTTATGATATACAAATTATGATTATTAATTCAATAACATGTTTACAAAAGGTAATTTTAAACTGCTGTGGGATATTTTAACCCATAAATGTTTATTTATTGTTCATTTCTTTTTTGTTTAAGATAATTACAGTAATTGAGTAAATGTACTTTGTGTACGACTGCGAACAAGACAGGCGAGCCGAACACTTAAGATTTGCTTTGTATATTTGAACAAGTGGACTCAAATGTTTTAATTTAGTAAATATATTAAATTGTAAAAAATACTCTGTTACAACAATCCTGCATTCAAAGTCTTACTTAAGTAAAAGTAAAAAAAAGGATTGGCTTCAAAACTACTTAAAAAGTAAATGATGTGTAATGGCCCATTTAAAATGTAATCGTTTAAATTATATTACTGTATTATTTATGCATTAATGTGTTCATCACATCTGGTTAAGGGGGTGCTAAAGCTGTCAAGTGAATTTAGTGTAGTAAAAGTACAGGACTACAAAGTAGTATAAAAGGAAAAAAGTGAGATTACAAGTAGGGCTGGGCGATTTGGCCTAAAAATAAAACCTCGATTTTTTCTAACTAATGGACGATTTTCGATTTAAACCTCGATTTTTTTCTGAAATGATATGGATCCTCCTGGATGTGGTGAGTTAAGTATGGCGAGTAAAAAGAAGAATAAAACAGATGGTTGGAGTGAAGATGTGAGGACTTGACATTTTATTTTGGGATCATCCACATTTCCAACAAAGGTTCACGGATGAAAAAAATGCCAATACTGAATCTGATGTTAGAAATGTTGACTGCATCTGGTTTCATTTCAATTTCAACATTTCTATTATTTCCAAATGCACCTGCATGGAAAGAAAACCTATTAAATATCACTGTCCAGAATAATTTGGGTTGCATATTTAGTTATGTGAGAAAAATATACATTATACACTTTTGTCAATCATTTCAACAAATCATATCTCAAAGAAAATTAAAAGAAAGTATAAAGCCTCATATATCTTTGAAAATGTAAAACTGTTTTATGAAATATGTTTTTGTTATGTTCCAATACAAAATATAAAGGCTATAGGTCATCAGTTAAACATTTTAAAAAATAAAATATATATTGTTATATGTTTTTAATATAATAGTGAAATAGAAAAACATGTCCAAAATAAATCAGGTTACAGGATGTTGATTTCAGGAAAGGTAATATTGGGGTTTGTTATAGCTTGCAGGAAGTTAACCATTAGAATAATTGCAATGCATGAATTCCAGGTTAGTCTTGCTGTTGGCATCAAACAAAAAAATCACTTCAGACTGGTTTCATCATTTAAAAATATCATCATGTTGAATGATACAAATACAACAAATAATGATAATAAAAAAATACCCTCAAACAAAATAACATCCCTTTAACTTTCTAGGAAGTTTTCTACAGGTTTTTCGCGAGGAAGACAAGCCTGTCTACTGCCTCTGGCTTGAGGCATGCTCTTTGGCATGTTACAATATTACCCCCCGTACTGAAAACCCTCTCCGAAGGGGCACTTGTGGCAGGAATGGAGAGATATTTCTTGGCCAGATAACTCAGTCTTGGGAAGTTAGCTTCATGTAGCTTCCACCACTGCATGTCTCTGTCGCAGGTGCTGGAATAAGTTGGTTGTGTTCCCATGTTTTGCAGCGATCGTCTTTCTACAGACCTTACACAGAACAGTTGTTTGTTCTATGTCTGACTGCTTGTACCCGAACCACTTCCATACAACTGAACTTACTGAAGTGGTACCTTTTTTAGGAATGAGTTCTTCTTCATCTGTGTTCGTGGACATTTTTATGCTACGTCTGTCGTAGTGATGTGTCGGTCGCGAACTATTTAAGTGAACGACGGGAGCCGGCTCTCGCCCGCGAACGAGCCGTTTTTTTTGCGGAGGGATCGGCATGAAGGCACATTATGCAATGTGCAATGTGCACATTATCCCGCTTATTACATGGCCAAATTCTCAGCAAAGTAACGACATGACTCCCAATATTAATTGAAATGCTTTTATGGATTTAGAAAATGATTTTATTGATTTAAAAAATAGTTTTGTATTGATTTAAATTGACATGCATCCGCTAAGAAAAATAGTGCGTTGTTACTGTTTGAACTAATGTAGCAACGGCAGGAACTTGATTACAGATCCAAAAAAAAATCGCGGTTTTTCGGTTTAGCCATTTCACAAACCGTAGGAAAGTAAAAATGCGATTAATCGTGAAAACAGAAAAAATCGCCCAGCCCTAATTACAAGTCCCTTAAATGGTGCTCAAGTGAAGTTATTGAGTAAATGTACTGTGTAACACACTGCATACAAGACGTGGGCGAGCAAGTCACTCATAAATCGCTTTGTATATTATGTGTTCATGTGGAGGTGGGGCTCCTCCTCCACCTCTTCCTCCTCCTCCTCTTCCTCCTCCTCCTCCTCCTCCATGTGAGAGAAAGTCTTCCAGCAGCAGCTCTTTCAGGAAGAGGTGAGGCAGCACCCGAGGAGAGACACATCACTCACCTTTTTATAAAATATATGGCGATAAATTAGATGTTATCAAGGACTCATCTTTATGGGAGGACATCAAAAAGGAGATATGTGGATACAGAATTGTAAAGGATATAAAAACAGCTTGTTTTAAAAGTTATCCTTAACTTACCTTTTTGTAAAACATGTAGGCTATGGCAGAGATTTGACAAAGGACTGATCTTTCTGCAGGTGCTTTAAAGGTGGACATCTCTTGAGGATATCGTCTATAAACGGATTTTTAAAAGATTGTTTCAAAGGGACTCTTGTATAAGACTTGGAGGACGCTGGAGATGCAGCAGCTGGTGAAATAACTCCGTAATGCTCAACCCCCCCTCGGAGGCTCCCGTGCTGCAGGGTCTGTGGGAGGCGGTCCAGGCCGGGCAGCGCGAGGTGCTGCTCTCCCCTTACCTGCCCGCCTCCTACGCCTTCCTGACGCACGTGCTCCTCTGCACACCTTTCCTCGCGCTGGACGCGCTGGGCAGCGTGTGTCAGCGGGTACGCTCGTGGAGAGTGTCTGCAGGCTCGGGCCCCCCACCCTCGCTCCGCCGCTGGGGGGAGTGTTTCCTCCGCGTGCTGAGCAGATACCTGAGCTCCGTGCTGCCCGCCACCGCGCTGCTGCACGCGCTGTGCAGTCCCGCGGTGTTCCCCCTGCTCGCGCCCTCCTGCTGGGAGCTGTGCGTGGAGGTGTTCGCGTGTCTGCTGGTTTTTGATACGCTCTTCTTCATATCTCACGTGGCCATGCACAGGTGAGCAGTCTGCAACATCTTGTCAGTTATTCCAATGTTGATCAGTGATGCTGTTGTACCTGATACAACATGTGCCTCTTAGATGTATAGAGTAGAAACATATGGAGCATAAAAGGGAAATATCTAAGTAAAAATTATATTCGAGTACAATATTATGTAAGTCTACGTAGTTAATCAATAATTATTTTTTGTAACAACCTGCACCTAATGTAACTTGCAATGTAGCCCACATTACAAACTTGGACTTTCACTTTTCATAATTATTCATATATTGATGTAAACAGTGAATCAGTTTTGTCCCATGTCCAGCCACATGTATTGTTATTTTAAGTATTTAACGAAAATAAACAAAATAAGCCTGTGTTAAGCCATACGAGTATTCATTTAGTTTCATGTGACTTACCTATTTCTGTAAGAAGCAGAAAAGGGTAATTTAATTATAGGATTATTTAAAGTCTGGGGGGATAGAAAAAACAATATAATACTGTATCAGGTAAGGAAGAGTTCAACTATGCATGCAGTTTGAAGTGTATATAAGCTGTAAGATTATCTTGGTCTATAGTGCATTACATTATTGACTGCTTTGGTGCAAGATAATGTATCTCTTATGTATTTGACTTCAACCATCTCTGTGTCTGTGTTTTATCGATTCCTCTTTTTCTTATTCTTTAATGTTGTGAGTGTTATCCACGACAAGTTTTGTGCTGATTATCCCCAGCAGTGAGAGTTGAACATATTTATGTATAATAGACGTGAAAAAGTGGATTTTCCATAATAGGTGACTTTTAAATAGAGCGGCAAGTTTAGGAGAATGTGTTTGGTTGGTTGTAAGAGGGACGAGGTGCGCCTGAAGTAGCTTCGCCCCATTTTTGTACAGATTTTCCCCAGCAGTGAGAGTTGAATGTGTTTGTGTGTATCTCGTCAGGGTGCCCTGGCTGTACCGCAGGATCCACCGGCACCACCACCGGCACCACCTCCCCTTCGCCCTGGCTGCTCAGGACAGCTCTTCTCTGGAGCTCCTGTCCCTGCTGCTGCTGGCCCTGAGCAGCTCCTGGTTGGTCGGCTGCCACCCGCTCAGCGAGGCCGTCTTCCACCTGCTCAACAGCTGGCTGGCGGTGGAGGACCACTGCGGATACGACCTGCCGTGGGCTCTGCACCGCCTGCTGCCCTGCCTGGGAGGAGCCCCCTGCCACCAGGCCCACCATGCTCTGCACAATGTCAACTACGCCCCCTATTTCACCCACTGGGACCTCCTCTTCGGGACATACTGTGCACCAGAGCAGTATCTACGTAAAGAGAGATAAAACTGTTGCCTCTGCAGAGATGGCAAAAGTATACACATCCTTGTTGGAAGTACAGACTAAACTTCTTTACTCAAGTCAAAGTAAAGAAGTATGAGCTTTGAAATGTACTTCAGTAAAAAGTACCCATAACTAGCAGCTGTTTTAAAGAGTACGTGACCTCCCTTTATATTAATAGAACAATAATGTCATTGTTAGCTAATGAATGTTTCCATGCTGAACAACGGCAACATGACAACGTTTCCATTGGTCCCTCTTCTTTAGAGAAGACCAGGAAATGATGGATACACGGATCGTGTTCAAATCAATAGGCACGCAATGACTCTAAATAATAATGACCACGCCACCAAACACACATTCAGACTAAAGGAACCAGCCTGTTTGGGAAATGTGAGAAGTAGAAAGTACAGGTATTTGTGTGTAAGAAGTAAAAGTAAAAAGTTGTCAGAAAAATAAGTAGTGGAGTAAAGTACTGATACCAGAAACATTTCATTCAAAGCTGCCAGGATGCACTAAAGGCTGTTTTCTGCAGATATTTGTTCTTTTTTTATCAGCTTTTTATACGCACAATTTTAAATCACTTTTTATTTAGTGGACATTTTTTTCCAAAGTGATTGATAAAAGCTGCATTGAACCACGAACAAAACAAACTCAGAACAAGAAGCCTGCAAGTACAATAGCTTTCAAGGAGCCACACTTGTTTAAGTGCTAAAAACACAGGGATTTGTCATCCTATAGTTTACAAAGGAATTACCTTTTCGGTTGGATCCTCCAGAAGCAAGACGTTTTGAGAGGTGTGACCACAAAATGACATTTATATACAAAATAATTGAAACAGTTTTAATCACTCAACAAGACTACAAACTATGTTTCCTTGTTAATTATCTCAGAAGCAGATAGCAGAGACTTTGGAGTCGAGAAATTGTCTTGATTTTTATCACCATGACTTGTGGCTTTATTTAGACCTCAGCTTTTTGACGTGAAAATACTTGACTCCTGCCGCCGAGCGCAGGAATACTAATAGATTATATGAAATGTGTGCGGGTCAAAAAATGGCATTACACTTTGTGAAAAGAGCAATATTTGTAAGCAACAAGTAGTATTGTAGCAAGACTAAGGACTCAAAACTCAACGTTTAGGACTCTACTTTGTACAGTGTGTACACTTGAGACGTACTTGTGAGTTGCAATACAATGACTGGACCCCCCTCGGCTCAGGAGTCAATGAGTTCATGGACATACTGTACATTGTGCAAAATGTACAATGGCGTTTTCATGCTCAAATCTACAGCTGTCCTATATCAAGTGAATGAAGCACGAGATGAGGAGAGTGCAGGAATGACACAAAACATCTAGACAATGGAACAATAAACAGATGCCTGAACTAATGTCGTAATAATTTGCCCTTTCAACCGAGGAGTGTTTTTGGATGGATTTATATACTTTCATTTTGTAGGCGTAACACATGCCAGATTTGTTTAAATGAATGCTGTTCTTGTGTTTGAAAAGTAGAACTTTGAGTGAGTGTCTGTTCATATTCTCAGGGGAGATTCTTGGATGTGACTATTGGATACTCAGCACATAACAAACCATAAAACCACACATTTCTGATCGTATTAAACAAATAGTGATGAAGAGATATAGCTCTGTTGTCAGTCTTTATGCTAAGCTAAGCTAATTGCCTGTTGGCTGTAGATATTAATTGAAAAGATCAAACATCAAACGCTTGCCAATGTGGAAGTACCTGCATTCTCTTTAATAACCAGCAGGGGGCGACTCCTGGTTGTAAAAAGAAGCGCAATTGTATGGAAGTCTATGAAAACATTTACCCAATTTCTCACTTGATTTATTACCTAAATAACGATTTTGCTAAAGAGTGCTTTGTTCTCAATCATCAGTTTTAAGTCTCCTTCAGTAAACCATGATTAAAGTATATATTTAGAGTACAATACACAATATAGCAGGGTTATGTTTTAAGGCTTGTATGTGATTGACAGATTACTATGAAGTTTGTGTTGTATGTCTTAAAACTTTAACCCTTTCACTTCATGCAAGTTAATTCCAAAGTTGTAGTCACCTTACAGTAAATGTCCTCTTCAGCTTTCAGTTCCACCCTTTTGAGTTGCTACTGGTGCCAAAAAACGGAGAAATGCAAAACAAGGAGGTGACAAAGTCGACTTCTTATATGGTTCAGATTTGAGTTTAATTGATCTTGTTTTCCTTCTCTTTACAAAACCTTTAAAAAAGTAAATGTCTTTAATATCACTAAATGACTTCTGAAAAGGCAAAGTACATCTTGTGTAAAGCTTTTGTTGGAAGAAAATGTCAAAATGTAAGGTAAACACTCCTCTTTGAGCCAAATAATATGTAACGTTTGTATATTTGTGTGATAAGTACATTGTAAAGATTCTCTAAATGCTTATTTGGTTGTTTGTTCATGAGAAAATATATGAAGGCATGACTGAGTTTTGTGATGTGTTCTTGTCCGCCTTAGGTTCAGGTTTCTGTTGTTTTGTTCTGGTCAGTGATTTTTATACCCTGGGCCTCTCACGTGGCTATTTTTGTAAACTGGTTCCATGTGTATTTCACAGAGTAATCAAAACCACATGTTTTTTTAGATGAGAAGCCCTTCACTCATTATTTACAGTTTTAACCTTTGCAATTAGTTTTTGAAGCGAAGCATTGTCATCACCTAACAGCACTCTTGGGGTCTACTTTCTAAAGTATTCAGCTGGGGCCGTGCCAGATTATTTGTGATTTATTCATGCTTTGTGCACATAAAAGAAGGATAGCAAACAGCTGCAAATTGCTCAAGCTTCCTTCACTTCATCACAGTAAGATACAACACGTAATGACTCCAAATACAATTAAAGTAAAGAGATAAATGTTATACATCATTAACAGCTATGATGTGCCTTTTTGAGCAATATTTTAACAGGTTGCAACACTTACTGTTTGTATTCTCACGCAGCAGCCTTCTTGATAACAGCTTGTAATATTTTTTTACGGTTTTCTTGCAAGTTAAAGTTATTACTTTTAATGGATGACAGTTGACTTGTAGTGAACACATTGTTTTGAGAAATTAGCCTAGAACTATATGAACTGCTCTGAACATCTGTTTTTCATTACTGGCTCTTCCAATAGCCCTCAGCTTTCTGAATTGCGCAACATCAGAGTCAAATGCAAATGGCTAAAAGGTGTATAAACATGTTGGGGTACATATGGTCATAAAGTGGAGCAGAAGTGCACTTTTTCTGGGAAAACATAGAGATCTGAGAGAAGAGCGAGAGGTGAGTGCTGTGGTATTGCGGAGAGATGGCATGATAAACATGTGACCCAAACGGAAACAATCAGGCCTTATTACAGACCCCACGTCAGAGCCAGGGCGAGTCATGCAGCTTTGGATGACACACACCAAAACACACGTTCACAGCGAGACATGCATCTACGTTCTGCAACGTCATGATTTTTAGGCATTTCCAAAGCGGTTTGTACAGCCTGTACAATGGGTATGAGCTCAGTTTGTTTACTTGTTGTGCGGTGTGCTCCTTAATTTAATCACGTAGGCTAAATGCTTTACCAACAACTCTGGCATTATAAAAACAAAAAAGACTAAAATCCTTGCAACGGACAGAGGCATGTCAAAACAAGAGATAGGAAAAGGCACAGAGAACTATCCAACAGTCCTTATCAACAGGGCAAATTCAAAATAATTTTCATTTCATCATGTTTCCTGAAAGTTAGCAATTCAGTGTCAAAGGCCAGATTCCTTCCACCACTCTGTAAATATTCAATTAGTGAGCTTTACAAAGTCTGAGTCAGTGGCTGAGGTTCTTGCCCCCTGGTCTGTATCCATTTTTAGACGACCCCTGCTCTCATCCAACCCAGTCTCACGGTATTTCGTGTTATAGTCACAACATTTAATCTATCTATTTTTGTCGCTGCTTTTAATTGAACTATTCATATCTTAGACTGCACTGTAACTTTTATCCATGTACTTTTTTCTTTTAATGTTTAATTGACAGCACTGTAACTTTTATCCATGTATTTTTTCTTTTAATGTTTATTTTATTAGCTTTTCTTTTTAATGACTGATTTTAAATGCCATTTTCTTAATCTCTTTCATTTTTTGTAAAGCACTTTGAATTGCCTTGTGTTGAAAAGTGCTATATAAATAAACTTGCCTTGCCTTGCCTTGCCTGCCTTGCCTTGCCTTGCCTATTGATTCGTGTTCACCAACACGATTTTCGCCTTTTTTTCGTGTCACACAGAACGATTTTAAAAGCAATGTATTTTTATTGGTAGTATGTTAAGCTGTGTGGTTCATAAAAACATGTTCTTACTCAATACTCAGTATAATGTCTGACTTTTTTGCCGTCCGTGAGGAAAATAAATGGGGCTCAGCCTCAGAATACTGAAATCGGTATTTTTAAATCTTTTTTTCCTTCTAATTTGTTATTCTTTTCTAAATAACACACTGTTATTTACTCACCAATAACACACAATTATCCTTGTTTTTATTTATTTGTTCTAATCTTTGTTCTAATCTCTGGCTTTTTTGGCGTCCGTCAAGAACAGAATTTCAAAATAAAATAACTGGAAACAGATACACACCCACTGAACTGATTACCCAAGATCCTCAGCTATGGTTTAAGCTCAGTGATTGGATTGTTTAGCCGCAATGCACGTTTGCATATGGTGTTTATATGATATGAAATCCGAAAAACATTTAAAAAAAAAAAAAACTTTATTCCGAGTGTGCTTGCTTTTCTCTTTGGAAGTCATCACATAACGGCATTATAATACACGGTTCAGCTGCATTAAATATGACACATCTGCTGTAGTTCTTTATTTATGGAGCCCTGATTAGGAGACCTTTGGACAAACTGGAAGAACTGCCACGGAAACTGAATACTTGACGTGGATCATAAATATATCAGCAATTAAACCACATCTTCAATTTCTCTTCACACAATACGTCTCCTTGCAGTATCAACACTAATTCGGCTGACTTTTACATTTGATCTAATTCATAGATAGGTTATATTTACACCATAACGGTGCTGATAGAAAAGGACTGTAGTTTTTAAAGATATTACTGATTTTCTTTAAATGTAAGAATGTAAATACTAAGTCTGAAATAGTATAGCAATATGCTGTAAAATTATGTGAAAGCATGCATAAAACTACACATCTTCAGAAAACAAAAGTGTCCTACACTAATAATACAAAGTTATTATGGCTGTGTGTACCTTGTGTGCACCGCCTAGTGGTTAAAGCACGTTATTGAATTATTGTGTTTTATTTGTTAAAAATATTAAGAGTACATACTTTCATAGGGAGAAAGTATAAATATAGAATATAAAAAATCAAGAAGATACTATAAGTGATCTCTACAATAAAACAGTTTAGTGCAGAATGTACAAAGATATTAATAGGAGGAGGTGCAAAACAGAAAAACGAATTAACCTTTATTTAAACATTAAATAACAGATTAAGGTCTTCTTTTAAATAAGAAAAAAACGTTGGGGGTATCTATCTACAGATAAATATTAAGCCTGACAAAGTACTTAACGTCTAATATATTGCTTTCCTGCAATGTTAACTATGTTGAAGCACTTATTTTAACTGATATTATACATATTAATTATACTCTTATGTAGATAGAATAAGAAATGTGCAGAATATGACAGTTTAATGGTGGAGGTACACACATATTGATAGATGTCTTGTAATGCACTGTTGAGGAACCTGTGACCCAAGTGTTTCATTCATTGCATAACTACACCGTAGTTGTGTATATGATATGTCAATACACCTTTGAAAATCTTGAAATGGATGTGCAAAATAGCCATAATATACAGTCTTTAATGAACTATTAGTAGAGAATAACGAGTAATGAATATACTTTATTACTCGTTTCCATTCATGTCAATTGAAGACACATGTTTAGTCTTCTCAAGCACCAACTATCAAATATCTCTCCTGATTCTTGGCACTTGACAATCACCTTACCTGAATTTTACTCAGGTGTAACTAAAGTCTGATTTAAGGATTGTTTATATTTCACATAATTAATCAGAATCTGCAAAGTAACTCAAATAAATGCAGTGGAGTAAAAATACCAGGTTAACCTCTGAATTGTAGTGGAGTAGAATTACAAAGTAACAATGAGCTGTCATGTGGGTATATATTAATGCTGCGCATTATGGACACAAGCTATTTTCACCCATTTATTAATTATATGTTTTACATTTGATAACACCAATGTGTTTAATACTGGCAACTTCTAATTGTGGGAAAAACGAAAACGTTCAGTAGAGACGTCCCATAGAACATTTTGCGAAACACAATAGCCAGCATGTGTAGTTCTGGGGGGGCGTTCGATTCCAGTTTTGGATAGTCTGGCGTGGTTTCGTTCCATTTCACACAGCTGTTTGTCGCTATGACACATATTGTTTGACTGTATGGGAAATCAGTGTAGCACATGCAGCAGCAAATAAGAGGTAGCAGATGTGTTACATTATCATAATGTTCTAACAATATACACATTGTTTTATGATTGCATAAGTTATATTTATCCCACCTTTAACCTAACATTTTTGACAGAATTATAATTGGCCATGGGTTGCAAAGTCCTTTTAAATAAAATCTACTTATTGGCTTTATGGCTGAAAGTTAGATGAAAAAGTGCAAGCTAGCAGACAGTTACTGTAGCTTAGCTTAGCATAAAGGCTTTAAAGGTCCCATGTCATGGCCATTTCTACTGATCATAATTCCATTGTTGAGGTATAGGCTACTACAATAGATTTATACTGTACAATTTTCCAAACTCACATTGGTTTCTCATACAGCATCTCTGTAAAGTATGTGTATTCACTCTCTGTCCTAAACAGCTTGTTGGAGCTCCTGCCCCCCCCCCCCCCCTGTGAGCCCAGTGTGCTCTGATTGGTCGGGACGTTGAGAGGCTCGTTGCTGCGATCTGCTGCGAGGAGCGGAAGCCTGTCCGCTCCACGGAGCAGATCGCAGCAACGAGCCTCTCGGCGATACAGCGAGAACAAGCTAAATTCATCCTGAGCACACACAAACACTCACAGCCGAAGTAAAAACAATAAGTGTGGCTTGATATTGAGTAAGAAAAAGGTTTATAACGCTGTGAATGGGTCTGCGGAGAGCATTTCTCCACGATCCCAACTTAGTTGCCCGAAAAACGTGTACCCATTTAAACAGTTGTGGTAGATACCTTGTTTGTTTTAAACATCATAAATACACAAACAACAATGAATACTTACAGGTTGTGTACCCGAATCTCCCGCTGGTCCAAACAAAGTAGGAACAGCATCGTTCTTCAGTGCCCTACGCTGTACATATCCGGCATGAATCGCTGAAAGGTTTGGGAAGCTTTGTTTCGTGAAAGGCTGGCAGAGAGTGTGGCCTCTGGGTATCTCCACGTCAGAGTACCCAGGAAGAAAATGAGAAATCTCCAACGAGGCGTTTTGGGGAGGTATTTTCTGTGTTAGAGTTTTACTCGCTACAGGGTGTACTTTGAGGGTTTTTGACTCTGCAGACCGTTTACATGCATAAACACCTTCATAACACACAAGGGGACGGGTAATAACCGAAAAGCATGACATGGGGCCTTTAACAAGGTATTCACAACATGCCCATTAGTCAGTCTACCTACAGTTACCTATAAAGAAACCATTTTTGAGAAGCCGCTTACTTACATTCACTTTGTCTGACCTGTAAAGCTAGGAATGTAAACATGAAAACAACACCATTTTTAATTAGTAGGTTGTTGTTCTTCAATGTTGAAAAGTATTTCAGACATACATAATTTCAAAAGACAGATCTAAAATGATGATATTTGAGCATTAAATAATGTAAACAACCTTTTTTCAATGCTAAATCTGCTATTTTATCCTGCTAAGCTAAGCATGAAGATACTTCCCAATATGTCAACAAAAAACGTTATGTCTATCTTCATCTTTATCCTATGCAACCTTAATTCTGAATTGGCATTGTAATTTACCAGACAGAGCAAAGACATCACACTTTTAATAAGTATTTCTATTACCCACATTTTTAACAAGATAGTTTACACATTTCAGAGCATGAATCTGATCTGAATCTTAATTTATCTTCAATGTATGTTGGTACACAAAAGGAAAAACACTATGCCCTTACAAGCTAGTTCACTTTCATAGAAAAAACTGGGGAAACTGAAGCAGATACTGGATCTTTTTTTGGTTTTTCGTTCACATTTTTCCTTTTGCGAACAGGTTTTCCATCAAAGCTGTCTGCATCTGCTAGCTGTCAGCCATCCATGTTGTTCATTAGCGAGCCACTCCACTCAGTTTCCCATGGTTCTTTGTTTGTGTGTCATGTATGAACTATGACCTGTGAGCTGATACTGTCGGACTAAATGATCTGAATGTCAGCAATGCATTGTATCAGCTTCTTTTTCAAATAATAGAAAGGAAAGTTGACAGGACAATATGATTGATAATGTGGAAAAATAACTGAAAAAAACCATTAGCGTGGCATTTGACCCACAATATTAACATTCACCTTGATGTTAGATAATGACATTTCTTGGGTGACTTCCCTTAAAGAAACAGTAGGGGTCAGGGTTTAGTTCACAGTTAAGGAGACTGTTCATGTTGGATATGTTAAATATTTATTGTTTTAAGAAACTGTTACCATTTCTCTTCCCAACAGAATTCATATTTTTTCTGAAAAGGCATTGACACGGATAAAATAACCTCTTAACATTAAGTAACTTACAAATGTACATACAAAGTTATCTACTCTGTTGTAAAAAATAATAAATTAGAACAATAAATAGTGTTATTTGAGACAAGCAGCAGAGGTACCGAAAGTCTTTTAAACAAAGTATTTCTGTGACTGCATTTCCTTCGGGTTGTATCCATTACGGTCACATGATTAGGTGCCCCCAAGTCCACTCTTGATTTTCGCCGGCAGATAATAACTGTTCAAATAAGACAATTTACCATAAAAGTGATGGAAGGGTCAAATGATGAGTTGGAGATATGTTGGCGGCACATTGCTATATCACAGAGTTGCAGTTCAGATTGTTTGTTGCCCAGGAATGTGGACAACCCCTGCCCCTATGTCCTGTCTGACTCCCCCATCCCACCATCTTAAAAGTTGCCCAGAATGCCGTTCAGTTCTCCAAATTGAGTGTTGTTTCTCAACCCCCCACACCTTGCTATCACTGTAGCTCGGGGGGGGGGTGGAAAAGAGGCATGTGAAGTGGGAAACAGGATTGGGGTAGATAACCCTGCCACTAGGAGCCTACGTATCAGGAGGCTGCAGGAGGCAGGAGGTCGGACCGCAGAGTTCATGTCTTGTCAGGTTGCCTCAGGGGGGGTCATTCCACTGCGCCAGGACACATGAAGTGCTGATTAGTGTTTGCATCGAGTGGGGAGGCCAGAGATAAGTGGAGAGGAAGACAGATGTCAGTGGAAAAGAGAGGGAGGGGGATGAATGGCCCGCTGGTTCCCACCAGGCCTCCTCACTGTAGGATGTGAAATCTTGTGCATTTTCTTTCTATGACGACGCACCTTGGCATCCCTACCGGCAACATGTTGACTGTTGATCCGCAGCAGACTGTCTTCATTCTGTCTGTTTCTGTTAAGCTGTTTAAAACAAACATTTTCCACAATCATTAATTTAGGAGCACACATAGTTTCATAAATAGTGAATGAACGATGCCAGTCTCATTAAGTAACTCGTGCAGAGATTCTTGCCAGACATTTTTGGCTAACCTCCCTTTTCAGCTTATTGTTGTGTCTTTCCTCTTATTGTAAGACTTCACGATGAGTAAAACTCCCTCAAACCATGGACTATCTGCAGCCACACTCAGCCACCGCCATGCCCTCAAACTTGTACTTGTAGGTGACTATGCCTGTGTCGTCCAAGTACAACAGGGAGATGGGGTCCAGCTTGGTGGGCACACAACAAGCCCTTGCAGCCTTCTGAGGGCTGTTGATGTTGATCAGAGTCTGGACTATGGCATGCTTTGTGGGCGTGACATGCTTTGTCAGTGGGAATGAACAAACGCCAGTGCACTCAAAGGCATCGTAACCAGTCGGGGCGAGGATCCAACTGTCCCATCCAATGTCCTTGAACTCTACGTACAGAGATTGTTTCTTGCAGTGGTTTCCCTTGGCATTGCGACGAATGCGAGATGCCGTGTCGTAGATCAGATTGGAGCGCATTTGGATTAGGTCCTCTTCATCTGGCTCTGATTCTTCATCCCCATCATCCTTCCCCAGCTCCCCCCACAGATCGTTCAGGCCCAAGTCATTTTGAAGAACCATGTTTGAGGTTTCGTGGTCGATCATCTCGTTCAGCTCGCGTTTGTCATCCCGGTGATCGGTACTTTGGTCATCAGAGAAAACAATCAGCAAAGGTGTGTGTTTCTCCTCAGGGCTGGTGTCGATCTGCATATCCCCTTCAAGTCCGTCTTTGTTGTCCTCTGTCATGCTTTGAACATTTTCCTCATTAGCCATGCTTACAATGTGCACCTCCAACCGATGCGTGGTGCCATAGTCCAAATTACGCCATCGTTGAACAGCAGCAGTGAGGTCAAAGGCCTCCCAGCCGTTATCAGTGCCGTAGACCTGCCGTGAAGCCAACTCCACCAGCTCTATCCGTTCTTCCTCCTCTTTCAATACATCTCCTCTCAAAGTATTGTCATCGGTCATGTTGTCATCCACGATATGTGAATCCAGCTCATAGATCGTCACCTTTCGGTCGACACCAGCATAGAGGTGGCGGTCAGTCTGGACAAGTGTGTAGAGGCGAAGCTCTGCCGCTGTGATGCGTTCATGGTGGGGAACTGACACATTAAAGAGTAGTGGGTGACGCCTCACTCCTCCAACACCCACACCACTAGGAGATGAATCTAGGGAAGATAAATACATTGTCAAAGTTGAGCTTTGGTTTAATTTGTTTCTTTAATAAGGTTTTCAGCTGAGTTTTGCAAAAATATCCTAACCTAATTTCATCCTCAATTTCATTCGCATTTGGAAAAGATTAAACAATGATATTTATGTAATTGGAGTTCCATTTCAGAGTAATACTTTTGACATGTTTTGACATACTTATCAGTGCAAGGACATTGCTTTGCACTGAGAACTAACAAGGAACAGGGTCATGACTAAGGCTTGGAATTTAAAACGTATCTTACTATATAAAATAAATAATACATAGCAGCAACGAAGAAGTAAAAGGTGGCTCTTAAATTGACTCAATCTATTTGATCAACAGGGGCATTATCAAATGGAGCACTGGATCTTTACCTTCATTTTTGAAGCTGCGGATAATGTTGGCAGTGGGCATGGCAGTGCGGTCATTAGCAAAACGGTTGTAGAGCTCCATCATGTACTCAGGTGGCTCTTCCCTTGTGCTTCCAGGAGGCAGGGGCTGAGGATCCAAGCCAGACAGATTAAAAGTCCGCAGAAACTGTTCCTTCAGGCTCTGCAACAGGCTCTGCATGCTTATGTTGTTGTCCTGCTCCAGAAGTGATGTATCCACCACCCCTCCATGCCCGTCTGCCCGATGCCTCTGATTGGTGTTGGAGATAGGGCTGCTCAGTCCACAGAGCCCCTGGAGCAGCAGGATGGAAAACAGCACCAGCAAAGTCTTGGAGCTGCAGATCGTTCCCAGTTGAGAGACCCAAATGCTCGCCATGGGAAAATCTGCAGCTTTCTATTTTATGCCCTTTGGGGTTAGATAAGCTGAGGCACCAGTAAAACAAAAATAATTGTGTTTTCTGAACGCCTTAATCCAAATGCTAATCGAAATTGTGGTCAGTTCATCTATAGGCAAAGAAAGGTCTAGATCCCTGTCAGTAGACGTTAGTGGTGTTGACCCTCGCACTGACTGCTCTCTTCCAGATCTCACAGCATTTATTTCATGCACACCTTTTGATGTCCTTTACAAAAGGGTTGCAGTTCCGGTGACAGGGTGGCCAGGGCTTGGCTTTGTCCGTCCGAGTCATCTCTGTTGTGTCTTCTCCTGTCTCGGTCTCTCTGTGCTCTGCTCTGTTCTTCCCAGCTCTTTCTTTTTGTCCCTTATCTATGATATGGTGGGCTCTGCATTGCTCAGTGCTTATGGTCTCCTTTGCTGGTGTGTGTGTGTGTGTGTGTGTGTGTGCACGTGCATGTGCGTGCCTTTAACTTTGTGTGAGGCACATGAGCGTGTCTTATCTCACAACTTCCTTAATGAGGATTTTGTAAACACTGTCCTGTAGCCTCTTCCTTGTGGAAGCGCTATTTTGTTTGGGTGGGTGCTCCAGGGTTGATATTCCTCATTTGTTTATTTGCTTTGTAAATGGTGGAGTTCTGCAAGCTTGACCATTTCTTTATGACAAAATACATCTAGGCTCTGTTGATATTGTTGAATGTAACAGGATGTATCTATTAAATGATATTTGTCCACATTGAAATGGAAATGCAATGAGGTGTGAGGCCTTAATGATCAAGGAGGAATGATACAGAACTGACTGTGAGTCACAACACAGTAGTACAAAAAAGCATTCTTGTTCCCTAATGCTTGCTGAAATGTTTTGTGTTTACTTCCTATATTGGTAAATTGACTGTGTCTGGGCACAAGAAGTGCTACTTAAAAAATGCAGAAGCTAGAACATACAATGCAATCTACATCGGTTATCCATAGAAATGCATAATCATAATTGTTTTAATGTACCTAGGCACAACAAGGGCTGGCCCCACTTTACATTTCTGAATTGTTATGTTCCCTCGCTGAGATCATTTAAGTTTATTGACCTATAGACCAAAATGTTTGCTTAAAACTTAAAAAACACTACTGTAAGGTATATGTCATTTAACACTCCGTTTTATCTTATGACATTTGTTATATATTGTAATTATTCCTGCATTTATTATTACAATATTATGTTCCTGCAGTAAATCAATCTCGCCCTTTTTTATTTACTTGTATGTATTGGGTATACTGTGTCTAGCATTGTTGGAGGTGCTTGAGATTTACGACAATAAAGCCTTTAAATCTGGAAGTAAATGTGACTGTTGCAGCTGTGGCTTTCACCCTTAAATCCATCTTTTCCTAGTTGTAAAAAACACTGTCAGTCAGTAGTTTTAAGAAGCAAACCCACCTGTTCATTCAGTGAAGATTTAACAGGTTTTTTTTTTATTTGCTATTTCCTGTTTTACTTTCTCTTTTTTTGTTAACGTTTGCATTGTTCACCACCTAGTGACAATGGTTCCCAAAGACACTTTGTAAATACACGGTACTCACTTTCACTGCTACCAACATGGAGTCAAGGGGCTGGTCAGATGTTTTCTGATCAGATTAATAACAACTCTTCAAATAAATCTACTCATCGTCACCTGAACCCTCATCCCACTACACAACTGTCCTTCATTCCTAAGCTTCTTTGCATGACCTGCAGATACACTCCTGATTGTGGCGCGTCACAGAGATGGGAAGAAATGAGCTTTTCCTGCCGCTGCCACCCATCTGCCAGGCTGACAATTGACAGACGTGCTGTTATCTTTCACTCTGTTAAACACATCTTCCTGATGACCGTAAGAAGGCTGGATAATGGAAATGTTCTTTTGCTCAAACACACATTCACGCAGACAGTCCCATCCATATGGTCTGTATTATGGTCCTAAGGGTGTAAGAAATGTGGATGTATGGGAAAGAGCTGCTATTTTAGGATTGATCCTCCCCACATACAGTATTATGTGCTGATATTAAATATCTAAATGTTACGGTTTTCATCTGTGTTTCCCCCACAATGGTATGTTTTTTTAGGATGGAAAATGAATGAAAAACTAACAGATGGTAGGGGAGAATTTCTATATTCAATTTCCTGTCCTTATCACGTGGGTTTCGCCACACCCCCATCTCTTTAGGAGACTGTAGCAGTGACCATCAACTGGTGGCCCGCGGGCCACATCCGGCCCGCCAGACATTCTGATCCGGCCCGCACGGCGGGGGTGACTGTGGCGTTGGCGGAGTGGTTAGTGCTTTTGCCCCCCACTAATTTTTTTTTACAACGTCTCGTGAGTAATATGCAGTAGCGGAGTCCAACAGCTGCGGGACAGTAGCCTGCGTACTGCGTAGCCTTCCCTGCCCTGAAGAAGAAGTGATCATAACGCCCTAACTATTTCATCTCTATAATGATAAATAGGCTTGTAAGCTCTCAAATAGCAAATTAAATATAAATACCTTAGAGTGCTCCCACTTTAGAGACAGGAGTTGTAGCCTAAACCATTTTGTACCATTGGCTTTACTTGTTATGCAATATGTTAATATATATTTCGTTTCAGAGTATCTTTGTTGCTATGTTAGCAAATGTTAGCATGCCAACACACTAAACTAAAATGGATAACACCTAAAAATACCTGATGTTAAATATCAGCATGATAAGTGTGAGTAATAGGTATTAGCTTGTTAGCAGGCTGATGCTAACATTTAGCTTCAATCCGCATGGATACGCAACCCAGTCTCATGGCATGTCGTGTTCACCAACACGATTTTTAATCTATTGATTCGTATTTTCCCCTTTTTTTCGTGTTGCACAGCACGATTTTAAAAGCAATGTATTTCTACTGGTAATGTGTTTCGTGCCTGCAGCACGTCTTTTTCTCCGGTCAGGTCGTGTTCTTACTCAATATCAAGCCACAATTATTGCTTTTATTTTAAATCGTATAATTTCGGACTTTTGTTGCAGTCTGTGAGGAAAATAAATGGTACTCAGAGCCTCAGAATACTGAAATCTGTATTTTTAAAAATCTTTTTTTCCTTCTAATTTGTTATTCTTTTCAAAATAACACACTGTTATTTACTCACCAATAACACACAATTATCCTTGCTTTTATTTATTGGTTTAATTCCATAATCTCGGGCTTTTTTGGCGTCCGTCAGGAACTGAATTTCAAAATAAAAATAACCGGAAACAGACGTAGGCATTTCGAGTGATTACCCAGGATCCTCAGCTATGGTTTAAGCTCGCTGATTGGATGTTTTAGCTGCAATGCATGCTGGGATTTGGCGTTTATATGATATGAAATCCGGAAAACATTTTAAAAGAATAAAATAATACTTAATCCCGAGTGTTCTTGCTTTTCTCTTTGAAAGTCATCACATAACGGCATTGTAATACACGGTTCGGCTGCATTACATATTACAGATCTGCCGTAGTTCTTTATTTATAGAGCCCTGATGAGAAGACCTTTGGAAAAACTGGAAGAAATGCCGCCGAAACTGAATACTTGACGTGGATCATAAATATATCAACAATTAAACAACATCTTCAATTTCTCTTCACACAATACGTCTCCTTGCAGTATCAACACTAATTCGGCTGACTTTTACATTTGATCTAATTCACAGATAGGTTATATTTACACCATAACGGTGCACAGCTGATAGGACTTGTAGTTTTTAAAGATATTATTGATTTTCTTTGAATATAAGAATGTAAATACTGAGTCTGAAATAGTATAGCAATATGCTGTAACATTATGTGAAAGCATGAATAAAACTACACATCTTCAGATGTTGTACATACATAAGTGTCCTACACTAATAATACAAAGTTATTATGGCTGTGTGTACCTTGTGTGCACCGCCTAGTGGTTAAAGCACGTTATTGAATTATTGTTTTTATGTGTTATATTTGATTAAAACAATATTAAGAGTACATCATTTCATAGGGGGAAAGTAGAAGGTCTGTGATAGAAATATAGAATATAAAAAAGCAAGAAGATACTATAAGTGATCTCTACAATAAAACAGTTTAGTGCAGAATGTACAAAGATATTAATAGGAGGAGGTGCAAAACAGAAAAACGAATGAACCTTTATTTAAACATTAAATAATACTTTAGATTAAGGTCTTCTTTTAAATAAGAAAAAAACGTTGGGGGTATCTATCTACAGATAAATATTAAGCCTGACAAAGTACTTAACGTCTAATATATTGCTTTCCTGCAATGTTAACTATGTTGAAGCACTTATTTTAACTGATATTATACATATTAATTATACTCTTATGTATGTAGATAGTATAAGAAATGTGCAGAATATGACAGTTTAATGGTGGAGGTACACACATATTGATAGATGTCTTGTAATGCGCTGTTGA
Source organism: Gymnodraco acuticeps (assembly GCF_902827175.1). Lineage (NCBI taxonomy): Eukaryota > Metazoa > Chordata > Actinopteri > Perciformes > Bathydraconidae > Gymnodraco > Gymnodraco acuticeps. Next base: position 3,613,481 of record NW_022991187.1, read on the forward strand.
TGAACCTGTGACCCAAGATTTTCATTCATTTCATAACTACACCGTAGTTGTGTATATGTCGTTTCCATTCATGTCAATTACAGATAAATGTTTAGTCTTCTCAAGCACCAACTATCAAATATCTCTCCTGATTGTTGGCACTTGACAATCACCTTACCTGAATTTTACTCAGGTGTAACTAAAGTTTGATTTAAGGGTTGTTTATATTTCACATAATTAATCAGAATCTACAAAGTAACTCAAATAAGTGTAGTGGAGTAAAAATACCAGGTTAACCTCTGAATTGTAGTGGAGTAGAATTACAAAGTAACAATGAGCTGTCATGTGGGTATATATTACTGCTGCGCATTATGGACACAAGCGATTTTCACCCATTTATTAATTATATGTTTTACATTTGATAACACCAATGTGTTTAATACTGGCAACTTCTAATTGTGGGAAAAACGAAAACGTTCAGGAGAGACGTCCCATAGAACATTTTGCGAAACACAATAGCCAGCATGTGTAGTTCTGGGGGGGCGTTCGATTCCAGTTTTGGATAGTCTGGCGTGGTTTCGTTCCATTTCAAAGAGCTGTTTGACGCTCGGCGTAACCTTGGCGCACTCCAACATCCAATCCCAGAGCTTGAATATTAATCACGGGGACTGTAGTCCTAAACGATAGCTGGGGATTATGGGTAGTGTAGTGTCTTCGGCCATCCTAAACTCCTAGAGGCCTACGTCTGTTTCTGGTTATTTTTATTTTGAAATTCAGTTCCTGACGGACGCCATAAAAGCCCGAGATTATGGAATTAAACCAATAAATAAAAGCAAGGATAATTGTGTGTTATTGGTGAGTAAATAACAGTGTGTTATTTTGAAAAGAATAACAAATTAGAAGGAAAAAAAGATTTTAAAAATACAGATTTCAGTATTCTGAGGCTCTGAGCCCCATTTATTTTCCTCACAGACCGCAACAAAAGTCCGAAATTATACGATTTAAAATAAAAGCAATAATTGTGGCTTGATATTGAGTAAGAACATGTTTTTATGAACCACACAGCTTCCGGTCTTCCACGACCCGACCGGAGAGAAAGACGTGCTGCAGGCACGAAACACATTACCAGTAGAAATACATTGCTTTTAAAATCGTGCTGTGCAACACGAAAAAAAGAGGGGAAATCGTGTTGGTGAACACGAATCAATAGATTAAAAATCGTGTTGGTGAACACGAAATGCCGTGAGACTGGGTTGATATACGTCAGTTATGATGTATCACCTGCTAGCGGTTTCTACAATCACGCACAATATCCTCAGCTTTCAGGTGTCTTCATCAGTATGACAGGATATTGTTTTGTTTTTTTTCTTCCATTATTTCTGCTTTTTGCTTCATATGAATGCTATTCAGTTGTATTTGCATCTTAGCAATAATGTACAAATACTAAAGGTTTTGTTTTCATGCATCAAGAAAAACATTTAAATGTGTGTTTTATTAATTTGCCACTGAAACGAAATGGACTTTTCACTTATAGGATACACGCTGTTCACCATTAAAATATATATATATCCGCCCACTTGACCTTTAATCAAAGTGTTCAGTCTATGCCAGCCTTTCATTTTCGAGGACAGCAGTAGCAGTAGTCTTTCTTTGTAAATAGTAATATTCAGATATAAACTTTCCTCACAGACACAAACAAATGAGCCAATCATTTATCTTCTATTAAACCGAGCTCAAATGGAAACAATCCAGTGGAGAAAATAGCATTTACCATAACCATTTCATGCAAAATTAGCTCTGTTGAAGTTTGCAGAGTCATAAATCTATATTTTAGTGAGTCTTAAAGTAACCGTTAGGTGGGATCTTGTGGCTTTTTAGGGAGGAACTGCTGAATGTCTCTTTGGAGCTCCTTGTTGCGTCTCTGGGCCTCGTCTCGGCTTCGCTCAGCATTTCTCAGGCAGATCTCCAGCGCGGCCACTTTGCTGCGATCGGCCTCCAGGCCGGACTGGAGCTCTGCCACCGTGGCCTTCAGCTCCTTGTTCTCCTGCTGAAGACTGCAAGAGACGGTGAGAGACACATGAGGCTCACAAATACATCTATTCTGGAAACAGCGCAGTCTCTGTGATAGCAAAAACAAACAAATCCAAGAATATTGAGTAAAAGTCCCTGATTGAATTCCCCTGTTTTCAATCTAAATTAACTTGTAACAAGAGTTTCCTGGAAGTCAGTGTCATTTTCTTGATTCTAGTTCAGTCATCTGTCCACATGTAACTTTCATTTTTGCAATATTCCCAAAACAAGAAACGCTATTTTTGGAACAAAATGGGGCTGGACATAAAACACTATTTATTAGTTGTCAACAGTTCAAGACACAATTTCTGGCAGGTGACAGGAAATGTTTTCTGAATATAATTTGATTTCAATCTTGTGTTTCACTTTAATCTTGGTGTTAGAATTGAAGGATTGCATGCTGCTCCTTTGAGATCCAAGTTTTTAATAAAGTGCAGCAGGAATTACATGATGTGTTGGCCAAACCGAAAGTTAGCATTGTACTGGTTCCCATGACATAAAGCAAATGGATTTTCTTTGCCCATAAGATAAGATAAGGTGAGATAGTACTTTATTGTTAATCCATTGTTCATTTATTGTAAAGAAATAAGCTCTATGGAAAGCAAAGGTTAAGATAATGCCAAATGTTGTTCAGCAAGATACTATTTACTCAATATAACCAATGTTGTAATTTGTTCAAGGTAAAGCAGAAGCTCACGTCACATGATAGTGATTGACCCTTTTCCAGCCACTAGAGATATTTTATTTGATGTCAGTTGTTAAACTCTTCCAGCTAAAACTAAGCGACAGACAAATTACTCAAAAACAAAATTGATTTGGTTGTTAAGCTAAAATAGTTCCTCAAAAGATATTGATCACCTCAATATTCCATTAGACAACATTGTTATAATAGTAATCTTGTGGTAAAGAACTGCTTTATCAGTGATAGTAACTTAAAACTTGAAAAGTGTGTAGCCTACAAAATGTTTCTTTAATGGCAAGGGTCTCTCTGGTGTGTAATTCCTCACCTTTCTACGAGCTGGTTGTCTGTCTTCTGCTCCGGCTTGTTGGTGGCTGTGAGGTTCCCTACTCTCTTCTGTTGGGACACCCCAGGCTGGGGGTCACTGTCTGGTTTTTGGGGGCCCGGAGAAGAAGAACTTGTGTTGTCACTTACTCTCCGGGCCACTAACTTCTCCTCTCCCCCTCCAAACAAAGACCCTGAACTCCGGAGGTCCAGGATCTTAAAAATGTCCTCTGACAGCGTCCCACTCTTCTCCTCCGCGCTCTCCTGGACTTGGCTCCAGCGGTTCAGGGCGTCCGCCTTGGCAGCCATCCCAGTGAGCGGGCAGTTGAAGGCTGGCAGGGTCTGGGTGCGTTTTCGGGGGCTTCCCGACCAGCCGTCTGGTGTGGGGGTTCGGGGGTCCTGCTGAGGAATCAGGGGGCTGAAAGAGTCTCTGCTGGGACCCGGACAGTCGATATCCTCCTCCTCTTCTGGAGACTCAGACAGAGAAGCATCTCCCATCTGAGACAAAAGCACATGAAGATTAATAACATATGTATATCTACTTCCTCGCACAATGTGAAACGTTCAATATGATATGGAGCGTTTTTAACAGATCCCAGACTTCAAGGAACTTTATGATGAATCTCTTATCATGTTATGTATTATTTATATTGAGTTAATATTCATGCTAGTGTTACAATACAATATATGTACTTTGATGCTTTGACAGCATTGTTTTTTTGCCCAGAAAGTACATTTATTTAAATGATTATCAACATTTATGCAAATTAATTGTCATACTTTTGAACAGGTTTAATAAATTGCCCATTAATATGTGTTTTGGCACTTGTCTTTCTTTAACAAAGGAGAATTGATTTGGGACTTTCTTGAGACTTGGACAAAAATAAAATACAAATATTATTTTTTTCCCCACTATTACCCGTTTTCGGGGGGACTACATTTATCATTTTAAAATGTCATTTGCAAACAAAAAATAACGTAATCACTTGAGTCATTAGTCCGACAAAGATGCATGGAAACGTCTTTCTACAAACACAAATCGCCAATAATTCGTTCCATTGCCGAAATACATGCCTTTATACTAAAAGAGCTGTGTGGCCATGTGCTCGTACCTCTGCAGACTCCCAGCCCACGAAGCTTCGGGGCGCGTTCTTCTGGCTCTCAGCCTTCTTTGAAGGCAGGGAGGGAAGAACGTCTTTGGAGAGAGGAAACAGAGCCTCGTGCTGTCGGATCATCACCGTCATCAGCTTCTGGATCTGAGGAGTCGCTGTGAAGAAAACAAACCTGGAAAGATTATCATCAAAAGGTCTTCTCTTCAGGTTTTTCTTTTTATCTTTTAAATGTCAAAGCAAGATTCAGTTACTTTTTTTTCTTATGTTGTATTTGTGTACAATGCCTGATTGCTACCTAACATCTTCATCAAAAAGAGAGAATAAGAGTCATAGTACAGTATGTCATAACAAAATTAATTCAACAGTCAAAGTTTGCCATAAAAAAGAACTATATTTGAAACTTGAAAGCCATATTATTTTGTAAAAATAATGCTTTGCATAAAAAGTCATTAAAAATCATAGTATACTATGTCATTAGAAGTAATTAAAACGTTGTATAAAGTGGTTAAAAAGTCATTATTACAATCTAGCATTGAAAATGTCAGAAAACAGTTTTTAAAAAAAGTAAAACTTGATAGTATCATATTTTGAAAAAGTTTATGTGGGGGAAATGTGATAAAAAAAATAATTGAGGGAAACCTAATGTTTTTATTTAACTGTAAGAAGAACTGTAGATAAGAAGACATAGAAACTGTATGTCAGTATTAATTTAAGATAGTAGGAAAATGTAAATGGATGAAGAACAATACACGGGTATCTAAATGAGCCTTCTTAACCTTGTAAGGTAGGTTTTTTGTAAAAATCAGTGTTATTCAACTTACTATATAGTTGAAAAAAGAGAAGGATAGTCATTCTGCAATATTAACACATCAGATAATTGACTCATAAAATTAGTAGTCACATAAAGTCTGGTTTCAGGGATTTTCCAGATGTTGAGTAATAGAGAGAAGTATATATTATAAGCCTAATTGGGACCAGAATATCAGGCACATGATTCCAACACACATCTGCACATATGTTGGTTGGTCAGCAGTGTGTTATCATACCCTTCATCACAGAGATGGGGTCTTCTATCTGAGGTTTGAGCAGGTTGATGCCCATCACTGTGGCCAAGTTCTCCACATTCATCTTGTTCACACTGGAGTGCTGCTGCACCTCGAACAAAAATCTGCAAAAAGAGAAAGCATCGAAAACAGATGGTCTTAATATTAGTTGGGACGGAAACTGATCTCAGAAGAACATTTGGATTGTGTTAGAAGAGGGACTTAGATTCTGTCTTCCTCAGGGACGTGTCATTGAACAACGATGTTCTCTCTAAACAGACGGGCTGTACCAAATAGTTCAAAGCTTAGCTCATAACATGGACCTCCAAATTGTAACTCAGAATTCAAAAGCTGACCAGAATTTAGTTGTTTATGTTTATAAATCCACTTTCATATTATCTGTAGGATTAGATTCAAGTGGTGGATGTGTAATGTCATAGGACCAACATATCATATGTTTGGAGGGGACAAAGCATTGTTACGAGTACGTTAATGTATACATTAGTTCCCCTTTTACTTTCTCAACCCGTCTCTCAAACACACAAACACACCCTCAACCAGGGGCGGCGCCAGGGGGGAGCTAGGGGGTGCTGAAGCACCCCCCAGGATTGCCAAAGCACCCCCTAAGCACCCCCAAGAAATATGTGCTTTTTTTTCTTTTAGAAAATTATTATTTTTATTAAATTAGAAAAATTATTGATTACATCAATGCAAATGTGAAACAAACAAATGTTTGACCAAAAACATAAAGCCAACACAGGTGATATGATTAGGCCATTGGCCAGCACCCATTAGATTTTTGACCTACCCATAGGGTAAATTACTTTGTGACACTTGAGTAACTTCCTGTTAGCTAGAGCGCCAAATTATTTGCTAACAGCAAAGTGACAAATGGATCGTTTTTTAGTCCTTAAACGTCCACATGTGGACACTCAATCAAAACCACCTGAAAGCGAGAAGGATTCTGCACATAATAGCATAGCCTCGTAAATACAAGTAGCTTACTTCTGGGTCTCTGTGTTTCATTCAAGCTCTGCTCTGTGTGTGTGTGTGGCACGAGCCATTTTGTGTGCGCGAGCGAGCGAGAGAGAGATCTACCGGAGATCGTTGTGGTTAGCATCTGGTGCTAGCTAGCCAAGCTAACGGATATAAGGAGCTTTTTCAACAACAAGGTGGAGGGAGAACTCTCTCCTGTCAGACTGAGAGTCTCAGATAACCTCAGTTCAGGTGAAGTAAAGAACTCTCAGTGTTTAGTTAACTTTAGTCTAGTTATCTCAGTGGGCCTCAAACGGTTTGTTTTAAAAGGGGAGTGATTTGTAGAATATCTATAAAGAAATAGAAAATCTGTTTACAGTTCTGTTTCATATGTATGTTGAGAGATGTATCCATAGATCTCTTAATGTTGCTCTCAAAGTGCACCAGATTGATGCTTTTAACTTCAATATTTAAAAAAAATCTTCATGCTCCCCCGGACCCCACTAGAGGAGGTGAGGGTCCCCTTAGAGGAGGTGAGGTTCACCCCCCACTTGTAAAAATAGCACTTTACCCTGCTTACACCTATATGCCTTGAGCTGATTATCGAGCCTTCATTGTAACAGTTGCGGGTACACTGTGTGTGCGTGTGGGGAGTGTTGCAGTAGAAAATTCAACTGTAGCGCTGGTGCATTAATGGGAAACCCTTAATGTTTGAGCCATAGGTTTGAGCACCCTCTATGAAACGTCAAGCTACCCCACAGCACCCCCTAGAGAAAATCTCTGGTGCCGCCACTGCCCTCAACATGAGCTCAGTCCTCAATCTGCATTTAATTATGTTGACTAAACCAACACATTTTAAGTAAAATGTGATATATTCATTAATGGTTTAACTAGATAATCGAATGTATTTAATCCAATATATATCCATTTATTTAAAATGCGGATACAAAATATACATATCTATGGTGATATTGAACATTAAATGACATACATATGAAGCTTCATTTGTAAACCTTTTTGTTATAGCCCTAATTGGCCTCATTGACTAACCAAGAATGTCCCATAATGCTTTGCAATCCAGTTTGTACTCACCGACAGACATAACTGAGAAGGTTGTAGTTGGTTCTGGGAAGAAGAGCAATTTGTTTTTCCAACTTTTTCCAACCCTGAGAGGACACATGAGGAAAAGATTAAAGAACAAGGCCTCACAAAATACCACATGACCTCTCCTACATGTACACTCAAACATTATATAGTATATATATTAAATAATACTGCAGCCAAACGTACCTCTGAGCCGCTCGAGTCCAGCAGGTTGGTGCAGTCCAGGAAGTCTTGGTACTGAGTCCAGGGCACCACGGGCTCCGGGAGCTCGCGTAGGTACAATTTGAGCAGAGACGCCACCGTGTGGACATCTGTGTCACTGTGGGTAAGGACACATATTCTACAATTAACATGCAAATACTGTGTAACCTAAATCAAAAAATAATACGCTTGCATGCATTTTTCCTGATGCATCATTGACTTTTAGTAATGGGATTCACGGCTCTATGAAGGGAGCCGGATCTTATGGCTCCGTTCCTTTCCGAGAGCCGTTCAAAAGACCCATTTTTAAGGGGGCGGGGTTAATAGGTTTATCTGCGAAATAATCACCAGGATAATGATTGACTGTATTGCCAGACCTAATGTCTCGTGCCTAAACCTAACCAATCAGAGTAGGGGCGGGTCTTCACAGAATACGCTTGGGGAACAAAATCAAGCTTTTTCACTGTTCATGTAAAGGCGAGTGGAAAAGAACGGCTCTCACCAATTAAGACTCCGTTCCCTTCGTTCGTAGCAAAGAGCTGTTCAAAAGAATCGGATCGTTCGTGAACGTAACATCACTAATTGACTTGCAGTCTGCTTGATTATATGCTGTGAATGTAAAGCCATTGGAAGTTGTGGTCTTTGCCATCATTGTCGTCACTGCAGATAGGCTCTCCTGTAAAGGGTCCTTTATTATATATCATTCAGAATGTGAGCCAAATTATTACCTGAAGTCTACTCTACTCTTAAAAATAAACAGCCCCACGGGGTAAAACCAATACAAATTCAAATGAATAGTAGTTGTGTGTGAAAATCTGTTTCTCCAGGGCAGTTTGGCAGACACACTGTGAGGAGGAAGGGCTGCCAGCTACCGCTAACGTTCTCTCAGCTTCACAAGACCTAACCTAGAGTCTAATTATCCACAGAGGTCTGTCCAAAACCTATGAGCCCGCTGAATCAAATGTTACTGTAAAAATAAGGGTTTCTCCAATGCTATTTGGGTGCTGCTAACATTAGCTCAGCTTCTCTAAAACCTCATGGTCCAGATGTCAGAAGACTAGAATATGTCATGCTGTTAAAAGTAGAGACAAAAAACGCTAAGATCTAAAAAGTGTTTGTTAAAAATGTGTCTTAAAACTGGGTCAAAAGTCAGTTGATGAAAGCTTCTCGCAGACAACAAGACTCAATGGGGGAAATGATGCCACTAAAGGAGACCAAATGAAAAGCACATTTACTTTGGTTAAAATTACACATGTCTCTGGGTTTGTACATTTTGGGAAACAATTGGGATAATGTAAGTACACAACTAAACAAATATAACATTAACATTTATACATTTTGATGTTTTTGAAATGTTACGTTAAACCTTTAAATATAACATGTTTAAGAGTTATTTTCCCTTCTTGACCAAATTTGTAAACATTTACATGGGGTTGTTGTACAATCAACGGTCTTTACAAAGTCCTGCAGGATTGTGAGGTCCTTGACATTTCTGGTCTCTTGGCTTGGTTTTGTATATTTGGCTTAAGCAACAGGCATGGATTCAATTTTATTGTTTGGGCTCCAAGAGTAAAGTTTGAGGGGAAAACGCTTAACTTTGTGTTCATTGTTAGATTTATGGCCTGCAGTTTGACAATCTTTCATCAGCCTTTTTGACTGCGCTCATACTAGATTACTGACAAACATGTAAGGTTGAATGTTTTAATGAACTTTTCTCTGAGAAGTTGAGTAACACAGGCTTCCTCCTGCGTGACTTAACAGGATGTGGTGTCACCTTCAGATCAGACGCTCTGCATCTCTCATCTCTCCTTGTGTTCTCAAAAAGAAAAAAAAAAGCTGATGCTGATCGATTGAGGTTAGAACTTTTTCTCCTTATATAGTAATGACATTTTTAACTCATAAATGTACCAACCTGCTTTAAAAATTGCTTTAAATTGTGCCCTTTCAAGTGTTTTAAGCTAACCACTTTATGCTGAGTAGTTCCTGTTTGTTTCATAACCCAAATAATCCTATTACAAATATAGTAAATGCTACACAATATATATTCACTACTGAAATATACTTGTGTATATCAGTAAAGGTTAGGGGCTTCCAATAATACAAATAATGTTATATTGAGGTGGAAATCTTAAAATGCTTTAAATGATTAACTAATACAACACCATGTTACTTTGTCAGTTAACTACTAACATTAAGGCATTATTTTTTGTAATAGAATATACTGAAATGATATGTTTACATATGCAAATGAGGCATTACCTTATTAAATATCTGGTAATATGCATTCATTTCTATAACACGAATGTGAACCATCTGTTTTTACCACTCCATGAATCATAAATTACGGTCATGAGTCTGAAAACACTATTTACGACATGTATTAAGGAAAACATTTTTATATAAGTCAGGCTCTGAGTGAAATGTGAACAAAGCACTTTGTAAAAACCTTCAGAAGATAGATGATAATTAAACTTCAAAGGTGTATGGTGTATGTCTATTCTACTGAAGTGGAGATTTCTGGTGAAAAAGGATGAGAACAACCTCAGTTTGAGAAAACGGCCTTTGACGATAGGTTAATAGATAGATTAAATTAATGTGTGTCAATGTGACTTACTGTATAGATACCACCATGAAACTTCCCCAGGTCATTACTGACATAAAAACAGAATCTTTTTGTATTTTAAGTTTTACTTTATGTTTAAAAATGCAAATTAGGCATTATTTAACTTGTTATTATTTCAACTGTTGGTGAATTAAGGTAGTATCTAAGACACAAATAGACTAAATTAGTGAAATAAACACCTACACGTGGATGTTCTTCCCACTAGCCTCAACGAAGACACATTATGGAAGCAAAATGGTCCAACATCTTTGTATTCAGTCTGTTCTTACCTGGGGAAGGAGGGCCTCTCTCCGGCGTCGAAGGCGTCTCTGAACTGTTTGACTGCGTTGTCTTGACCCGGCAGGCGGAAGATGCCCTCCTCATTCAAGCCGTGTTCCTTGATGTACTCCACACACTTCTGGACCAGGATCGGCACCATGTGAGGCCCAAACCGCTGCTCATATGTGACAATGTCCATGAGGCTCTTTCCAAACACTGCAAAGGGGTATTAAGTGACATCTTAGACTACTTAAATTATGAGATTAGAAAACGTTTTACACCTTCAAATTTGAGATTGATCTGAAAGATGTAGATATTCTTAGGATATTCTAGATTTCACATGTACTTCTTGTTTCATGGCAAAAAGGCCGACGTTCAGTCACGAAAATTCCAAAAGTGTACAACTTAACAACTCAAAAAGTACTGACAACATTTGAAGACGATATACTTGATTATTAGGAAGGAGTTTGCTACAGAACAGTGCCTTTTAAATGGCTAAAAGTGCACTTTATTTTCCAGAGTGAAGACATTTGTATTTATTTACTTGAAGATACAGCCATCATGCTTAACTCCTAAGTTTACAGTAGTTTAGCATAAAGACCGGATATGTCTAGCATGGCTGTGTACCAAGGTAACAATAGATTTAGACAGAAGCATAGCTAAAGCGTATTCATTCAAATGACGTATGATGTTTGTTTAATCTCTACACAACACGTTTCAAACGTCATGGTTTACCTCCAGGCAACAAAAACAAATAAATCCATTACTAATTTAGGAAAATATCCAAATAATCCTTACATTTACGGTAAAGTCTTGTCACTAAAGAAAGTTCCAGTGTCACACGTTTTGCATAACAATATAAATGTTTACTGAACCTCCACTTGTTGGTACTCCAATGACCCGGCGCAGGGTGCGGACCCACTCCTCCAGATCACTCTGAGAGTTAGCCATGAACACATAGGGACATCGCTCTCTGTCTCCTGATGTACCTGGGAAATCATGGTTGTTTTTAGAAAATGGCATCTTAGTACAGCAAAAAAGTGGGCACACACACGCCTGTCAGTAATCTACATAAAGATTTCCGGAGAAGATCTAGATTGCTATCAGTTTGTGGTCGTTTCTGACTTTCCATTACGCAGGTAAAGTGCAGAGTCATGCTGTCAGACACAAGAAACAGACATGTAATGTAATTATTTATAGTAATGATGGTATACAAATCAAGCTTTAGTGGACATTTCTATGAAGACTATACGTGTATTACGAGGGCATTCAAAGTGAATTTGTATGTATTTATAATGCTCATAAACACACATCATGTGTTCTGATACCAATAGCTATAAGACATTTTATATGTGACTTAGAAGTGTCTCATGGATTCTTTTAAATAGTTATAAAGTAAGGCAAGGCCAGGCAATTTTATTTATATATCACTTTTCAGCACGTGGCGATTCAAAGTGCTTTACAGATTAAAATCAAAAGACATTTAAGAACAAATACAGCATACAAATACATTATTAAAAAGGCATTTAAAAACAGGCATAATAAGCAAAGGTAATGAAATTAAATAAATAAATAAACACAGCAGGTACAGAATACATGACTAAAAAGGCATAGGCCTACTGCTCAATTAAAAGCAGCGGCAAATAGGTGCGTTTTTAGTCGGGATTTAAAAATAGGAAGTGTTTCGGCGGACGTGCATGATTTAGGCAGTTTGTTCCAGATTGTTGGGGCATAATAACTAAAAGCTGCTTTTCCATGTTTAGTGGTTATTCTCGGAACAGAGAGCAGACCCGACCCAGAAGACCTGAGACTCCTGGATGCTTCATAGTGATGGAGTAGGTCGTCTATATACCTCGGTCCTAAGACATTTAGTGATTTAAAAACTAGCAGTAGTATTTTAAAATCAATTCTTTGGCAGACTGGAAGCCAGTGTAATGATCTCAGAACCGGAGTGATGTGATCCACTTTTCTAGTGTCAGTGAGGACTCGAGCAGCGGCGTTCTGAATCAGCTGCAGCTTTGATAGATGTTTTAGTGAGCCCTGTGAAGACACCATTGCAGTAGTCGAGTATACTGAAGATAAAAGCATGGACAAGTTTTTCTAAATCCTGTTGCGACATTAGTTTTTTTAATCCTAAAAACCCATTCATTTAATCCATAAAGCAGAGGCTCATAATATATTATCAACATCAAGCTGCAGTCTTACAGTAAACTATAAATGTAACATAAGTTATAATTGTATCTGTTGAAGTAAAAATGTATGACTATCGTATTGAATGCTGATCATAACGTTTCGTTGTTGGTCTTAAGTAAGGCATTTTCATGCGGTTAAAATAACCTATGCAGCATCATAAGTGGTTGTTGTGCTAATTCAATGTCTTATATATAACACTAACACATGCATTGATACCTTCTCTTCCCATTCACACCACATGTTATATTAAAGCACAACTTTGTGACTTTGTTCACTACAAACTCTTCCTCCTACTTATACTTACTCATACTTTTGAAATGGCCCTAGCCAATTTTCAGTTGTGTAATTAAGTAGATTTACTCAAGTACTGTACTTAAAGGTGGGGTAGGTAAGTTTGAGAAACCGGCTCGAGATACACTTTTTGTTATATTCCATGGAATGCTCTTAACATCCCGATAGCAATGAATATCTGAAGTGCTTTGACAAAAAATCCATAAAAAAATATAATCTGTGGAAGCCGTGCTGTAAAAAGCACGACCAATCATCTGAGCCGGCCCGGCTAAAGTAACTGGATGGCCTACCTGCCTGTCAGCCTTCCATCTGTGCACAAACTTATCTCGTGCCCTCATTGGTCATGTGCGCTCTGTGTGTGTTGGAGGAGGGGCTCTGTAAGGAAGTGGCAGATTTGTTCCGGCTGTGTATTTTCAAATTCTAGCGCACTCGAGCTGGTTTCTCCAAAATTACCTACCCCACCTTTAAGTACGATGTTTGGGTACTTGTACTTTACTGAAGTATTTATATTTCATGCTACTCTACTACATTTTAGAAGCCTATACATATTGTACTTTTTATTCCAAAAAATGTGTTACTAGTTACTTTACATATTAGGATTACTTGTTTATACAAAATATAAATAAACACATAAACTATTATATATAATTTCAGTTTAAGATATTGAGCAGCAGTATATAAAGTAATTAAATTAGCTTAACCTTTACCAGCAGTGATGAACACGTTAATGCATGAATAATAATAATCCAGTCAATAAATATATATGATTCTGAAATGGGACACGACGCACAATAAGTACTTCAAATCAAATTTGATGCCTATACTTTTTTTTACTTTTACTCATGTAAGATTTAGTATACAGGACTGTCACATTTTTACCTAAGTACAACATCTAAGTTCTTCATCCACCTCTGCCAATTTTGCACATTTCTGAACAAAAGTAATCGTAATCTGAACAGCTCACTACTGTATCTTCAAATTCAGATTATATTTCTTTCCTTTTAATATCTGTTCTTAATGTTTTTTTAATTATATGTATTACTATTAATCTTACTGTGTTTATGTATGTCATTTTTGTGAAAACCTTTAAAATTCAGACTATCATTATGTTAACACATGTACTATTATAGCATACTATGAGTCTTTACTGCAGTTAATTGTTAAGTTTGTAGTCATGAACTATTATAAGCCCCATTTGTCAACCTATTTTCTTAGTCTCTATCTATATTTTGCTGTAACAATGTAAATGTCCTTCTGGCGGGACGGATAAAGGAATTTGTATTCTGATTCTCTAGTATATAAGTAATTGTGAGCATCAATAAGACCTTTTTAATTAATTACAGAAACACATCCTTAATGCTTAATGACATAATACATGTGGATGTGTCTCTGCTGTAATGTCACAATAAGACAACGGCACAAGGCATGGAGGTCCCTCTCTAGACAATGCATCTTAAAGTCTGTTATGATCTTTTTCAAAGGTTGATTTCATGCTTACGTGGGATGATTTCGAAGATGTACTTCCCGGGGTCATCAGGGTTCGGAGGGAGTTCATTAACTTTACTGAACCGCAGCTGGATGACTCCCTGGAGAACAAAAACACACACTACGTTAGTGACATGTTCAAAGAGAAGTTAACAACCAACCACTAATATGAGTTAGTTTTCATTTGTCAGAGTTATCAGAGTCCATGTCAGCAGGTATTTTCCCTGCATGTGAAGCACAGTTTCTTTCAATGTGACACCATTGTGCTTTTGCTGGTTTACAAAACTTAAAAATGCATGACCATCCTCACTTATCCATTACCATTAGGGTCCATATCATATTTTATTTTCTAGATTATCCAGGGGCAACTCATATTGCTCGTCTTTGCAGGCTTACTTGCAGATTCTGGTCTTTTTAAAGAAAAAGCACATGGTATACCTTTATATAGTTTTATCAATAGCCAAAATATCTAACCTGTTCACAAAGAATGACATCTCATGTAATTGTTTGATATTCAGTGGAATAAATATAAAAAAATAACAACAAATCCGCTCCCCATCACTCTTAAACATTAGAATACTACAAAGTATTTGATATCACGTAATGTTGCAGGTCATCAAAACAGTGACTCAAGTCTAATTCATAATGACTTTTGTGCTCTATACCCAGTTTAAATTACAGCACATTCATTGTATACTGTATATTTCCCTTTTCACATTATGCAGCCTCTTTCCTCTTTATCCCCCTACTGCCCACACCCTTATTTCTGTTTAGAAACAAGACCAAAGTGGACATGACTAATTATTGTCCCTGCATGGGTTTACGATTTTTTTATTCAACATTTTTTCTAGGATGCTTTTCTGGCTTCCTGTTTCACTATCACTCATCTCTAGACAGGAACTACATCTGAGGATTTTGGTAGGCCTTCTTAAATGTATATGGTTTATAATTTGACCATGCTACCTTTTGTTGTGGTTTTGCAATCTTGAGTCAACAAGAGATATTTTGGGTTTTTTGGTGTTGCCAATATGAACTACCACTTTCTTTTCCATGCACTGCTCATTGTTCACAGTGTAATTAGCAACTTGAGATGCAAGAATGGACGTGTACTACAACATCTAGTGTAGGGAAATCAAAGTGCGTCCGATACCAACATCGTATTACTGTATGTCTACAAATGTAGGGGTTTTGTTTTGCAATCTTTGAAAGTTGGACTAGTCATGAGACCATTCGAGGTTTAAACATGTAATATTTGTACCTTTTTGTAATGTGATCAGGCCATTAAATGGCTGTTATCAGTTGTTTTAGCTACAGTACTACTATTGCTGCAAGAGGGGCAAACTGCACCCACCAGTAGGATAGAAGTTGCATATCCAACAATGTGAAAGGTTTTCAGTTTCCTAATCTTTAGCTTCAGGTGGTCAGAGTGTGTGGTTAGTTCTAGGAAAAGGATATGTGTTTGGTTAAAAATAAGGATGCCTATTTTTGTTGTTGAACGTCAAATAACGTGGCGTAAATTACATGTGTGACGGCAATTTGCTTACGTAGGAATTTGGTTTCAGATGTGACATACTTCAGCAGACTTCATCCTTTGCATGGGTCATATTTACTATGACTGCAGTAACCATGTAAATAAATGATGATGGCTTTCTAAACCAAAAGTAAGTGAAGCAGATATCTGACAAATATCTAAGACGCTGACACCGGCCATTAAAGAGGGGAAATCATCTGAAACAAGTGTTTGTCTTTGCTTCACCTTCTTAGAAGTTTGTCAACATTTTGCACAACTTGTAAAGAAAAAATGAACATTTTGTGTTAAGAGATTTTGGTTGAATGACATGATAAGATAAAAGAGTTTAAAAAAGCAGGCCTTGGCCTCTTGTGAGGGTTTGTTTTGTGTACAGGAAGTGTGCAAACGGCAGCAGAGTGGTTGTGGTGTTGAATGGAAATTATTGAGGACACATTTTTTATAAATCTATAGTCTATAAATAATACTGATGTTTAAGACAAAAAGTGCTAACATTAGAGGATTAAATATGTGTCTTTAGATGATGCTGGTTAGCACTTTCTATATCATCACTGAATGTAAAGCAATTGTAATAAAGATGTTGAAATGTCTTTAACAAAGTCCTAACCCTACAAATAAATCATGTTATGTGCCAAATAAAAAAAGCAATTCAGCTTTTCAAACATCAGTTGTTGTAGATAGACTACATTCTCACCTGCACAGTGGTCTCCTTGTCATCTTTGTGGTAGGTCAGCGTGCTTCCTCTCAGCACAAAGTACCGCTGCTGCCAGTTCTTCACCAGAGACCTCTGCTGCTTCTTCAGCCAGCCGGCCTTCAGGGGCCTCTCCATGGACCTGGGGGAGTTAGGGGAGCCCGGTATGGGGCCTCCCTCTCCAGGTGTCACACTCCTGGATCGCGCTGCCAAACACCACAAGAGAGCTGTTGGTAAAAGTGTCATGAACAACAATCGCAAGCGTGCTGTGAAACGACACCGAAACATCAGCGCTCAGCTCAACTGGAGCTAAACACTTCCTCTTTTCTGAAGTGAGGCTGCTTCAGCCTATCAGGTTTCAGAGACCTGCGCGCTGTAGATTATTTTTGTCCCCCACCTTTACGGTTTCATGCTGAAAGGAGTGGACCAGTTTCCTGTGCTAGGTTCATGAATACAGCTGTGATTGTTCAACAGAAATAACACTGTGGTCTGCAAGAGACTGAGCATCAAACAATAAAATGCTGAAAGGTCAGAGATTAAAAGTTCACTCTGCACAGTGTGGGATTTAGTGGCAGTGCAGCCACTGTCTCTTAAAAACATGTTATGGCCACTGTTTCAAATGCATGATTATTGTTGTGTATTGAAAGAAAACAAAGTTGCAAAAGATTAGAGCTAACACTTTGTTGTTATCTAGGGGGAAATAATACTTTCAACATGGCGCAACATGGAAGAGGACCTGCTCTCTATGTCTACGCAAACGAAAGCAACAACAACAACAACCCCTTAGTCTCTGGTGACCATACACTAAAAATATATGGATATTATACTCAGTTATGCCCAGAGTTCCCTCTAAATACAGGCCCAGAAATCTAAATTCAGATTCAGATTCAGATTCAACTTTATTGTCATTACGTAGTACATGTACAAGTGACGAAATGTAAGTTTAGGCATCTGACCAGAAGTGCAAAAAAGCAGTGCAGGAGTCTACATAATGAGAATAATTATACATGGAATTATTATAAATAGAATAATTATAAATGTTTAGGATTAGAGTTTTTTAAGGTCACTCTTCGTGGACACTTGTCCCCCTTGAGTTTATTTGAGTGACCCTGATGCTTTAATGGAGGGATGAAAGGCGGAGGTCTACGTGGCTCAGAGAGACAGAGTCACACGCAGGACTGAGGACCCGCACAGATATCTTGATCATGATTCAGCCCACTCGCTCAGTTGTTCTTAAATTCACCGTGTCTTGTTACGCAAGATGACAGAGGAGAAGAGAAGAAGAAGGGCCGCTCCGGCGTAAACAGGAAGCTGCCACATCAACGCCGGATGGCCGGCCGCACTTTGAAGGCCTCCACCTAGAGCTCTGAGGGTCCTTTGGTCTCATTTTAATAGTGTCACCTCCCCTTATTAGTGGAAAGTTAAAAGGCTGTTGAGGAACCCTGAAGCCCACACACAGAGAGAGATGTCACACCACACCCACAACTCCTTTAAACGGGCCTCAACAGCACCACAAAGATGTGTTCAGGGACTGCTATTAACAGGAATTAAAATGCAAGACTCAGGGCAGAAGAGTTACATATTCATAGAGTGGAGGCTTTTCATAAAACTTAAGAAATGTGAAATTTCATTAGATTTCATAGTTATAAATGCACCTGTAAAGTTGGGCGTACAGGGCGGAATTTCATAAATCATGCACAATATTGTTAGTGTGTAATACTGAGGCACCGAGGCCCTTATAGCCCTATTTGAAACGTCTGATTTACAAAATAAAGGGATAAATATATATCATCACATGCTTCTGTGATATAACTCTTTGTTTGTTTATAACTTGTTTTTAATGATGTTCCTCCATCTTTATTGTCTACCTTTACATACATTTAGGCTGCATCTTGCATTAAAGGTGCTATATAAATAAAGTGTATTATTATTATTATGATCTATTTTTTTAATTACATTTTTTCTTATTTGATATTATTATTATTGTTATTTTTGTATTAATCTTGTATTTTCTTTTACTTGTAATTGTAATGTTTTTAATTAAATAAAACGTTCTTTATTTTTCTTTATTTACTTTAATTGATTTATGTGACTTTTATTTTATTTTTTGTGAACATCAGTTTGGTAAACACATGGACTGCCTTTTTTATTTCCTATTTTTTGGGGATGTATAATAAACACATTTAATCTGCCTTTTATTTTCCTTATCAGTGTCTACATTCAATGACAGATATTAAATTCAAGAGGGTAAATGTAATATTATTCCAGCAGCAACAGCAGCAGTAGTAATAGTAGTAGTAGTTGTTGTAGTAAAGTATAGTGCAGCATACACCTTCAAATAGATGTCCTTTATTACGTTACTATTTTAAATGTAATTACTTGTTATTGATATTTCTCAAATCTTTATATGTGTGTTTGAGTTTATAAAAGTAAAAAAAGCTAAAATACATAAAAACTAAACAAGTATTCCTGTACACTGACAGACGTGTGCTTGTGCTTTCGAAATCCTAACATAAGGATGACTGTAACACATCATACACACATAATCACATATACAGTGGGGCAAAAAAGTATTTAGTCAGCCACCAATTGTGCAAGTTCTCCCACTTAAAAAGATGAGAGAGGCCTGTAATTTTCATCCTAGGTACACTTCAACTATGAGAGACAGAATGGGGGGAAAGAATCCAGGAAATCACATTGTAGGATTTGTAATGAATTAATTGGTAAATTCCTCGGTAAAATAAGTATTTGGTCACCTACAAACAAACAAGATTTCTGGCTCTCACAGACCTGTAACTTCTTCTTTAAGAGCCTCCTCTGTCCTCCACTCGTTAACTGTATTAATGGCACCTGTTTGAACTCGTTATCAGTATAAAAGACACCTGTCCACAACCTCAAACAGTCACACTCCAAACTCCACTATGGCCAAGACCAAAGAGCTGTCAAAGGGCACCAGAAACAAAATAGTAGACCTGCACCAGGCTGGGAAGACTGAATCTGCAATAGGTAAGCAGCTTGGTGTGAAGAAATCAACTGTGGGAGCAATTATTAGAAAATGGAAGACATACAAGACCACTGATAATCTCCCTCTATCTGGGGCTCCACGCAAGATTTCACCCTGTGGGGTCAAAATGATCACAAGAACGGTGAGCAAAAATCCCAGAACCACACGGGGGGACCTAGTCAATGACCTGCAGAGAGCTGGGACCAAAGTAACAAAGGCTACCATCAGTAACACACTACGCCGCCAGGGACTCAAATCCTGCAGTGCCAGACGTGTCCCCCTGCTTAAAGAGCCTGTGACAGCATCCCAACAACTGTTGTGCAATGAAATATTGGGCTACTAGTAATCTCGAACCGTCAGTTTAAAAAAGAAAAAGCGATACCGTTCCGTTAAATATCAATAATTTCGAACATCGCGGGGAAATTCCTTCGACTCATTTTGAAGTTTTGGGGGAAGCCGGAAGTGACGTCAATGCGGAAACGCTTCACTGTGCGGCGAGAGAGCCAAACACGGACAAAGTGTGTTGTCATGCGTAGAAATTGTGAATTACTGAGTTTAGGCACGTTAATAACGTTTTAATGAAGTTGACTACAGTATATTCATATTTGTCAGTGCTTTCATGTCAATTCGGCGAACATAAACATAAATGATCGTGGTGAAGATGATGATTACATTAGGATTAAAAATCGGTAGTGAGAGCTGCTGAATTTCCTCCCGTAGGATGTGATATAAAAACAAATCGATTATTTTTGTAGTTGTAAACTCAAGTGGATGAAACTACATGTATTAGTGCTTTCATGTCAATTCGGCGAACATATGATAGATTAAATGATCGTGAGAATGATGATTAAAAATCGTTTGTTTGTGCATTTCCTGATGAGAAAACAAACCGATGCTTTTTGTAGTAGTACACCAACATGGATTAAACGTGTGGTTTTTTCACCACAATGTTGGGGAAATTAATGGATAAAATGCACAGATTATTATTATTATTATTATTCCCACTCCGATCGGGACACTATAGGTCCACCGTTTCCCCGCAGCGAGGCTCCCCCCGTTGACAGTTTACTGGGCTGGGTGCAGTGGTGGACTGGCCATCGGGACGAATCCCGATGGGCCGGTACCGAAGTGGGCCGGTCGGATAAGTCACTAGCACATCCCCCATAGGCGGCGCGTGAGGCTCAGGTTTGGGAAGGCTAAATAACTTTTTTTACCTGACGCTGCCCGCCTCCGGCGTCTATAGAAAAGAGATCAACTCAGTGTGCGGAGTTTAAATCTCTCAAGTCATATTACAGGATAAAGGAAATACAGTTTAAACTGCCGTATGCAGAGAAAACGCCGACGTGTCGCACTTATCATTCATATTACATCATCAATCAGATCATCGATCATATAATATCATATATCATATATTTCCTTATCTGCCGTGTCTGGCCGTGCAACACTTACAGTGTCACATACTATATGCAGAAGTATTATTTTTAGCAACACATTATGTTGACGAAACACTCGAGTCAAATGTAATTAAAGTCAGATCACTCGTGTCTTAGACGTGAACGCGCTCTCAGCTGGAGAGAGAAACCCTGGCTTGATTTACCGAGTTGATAACCAGCGTCGAAGGACCGCTTAGCGAGATCTCGTTAGTTAGTTTGTTGTTGTTAGTTTGTGTGTTTCTCAAACATATCCAGGGTCTGTTGAACTGGCTTCGTAGTACAGGGCACATGTGGCTGGCAGCGCTAATGTCAAAGACACAGACATTGCATTATATTTGTATTTTACCAGGATGCAGTGACACAAATATTTACATATTTACATTTACTATCTACAGCACCCGCCGCCCCTGACATCCCCCACTCCCCCCGTTGACAACTTACTAGCGGTACCGAAGTGGGCCGGTCGAGAGTCCCGGGATTTTTAGTCCCATTCCACCACTGGCTACATGACCGTATGATCGCCCATATTGACGCACCTAATTCCTAAACTTCTAACAGATACAACATAAAGCGATCCGTCAGACTCATATGAGCTCTCAGACACGTTCAAAATGAAACTGTCATCGCTGTCTGAGCTTGCTGCGTGTGCACCATCGTGCGTTTACATGCAGATGCTGGGATCCTGAACGGTGCAGCTGGAGCGCTGTGCCCGCAATGACGTCACACGTAATTTGGCGGGACTTGAAGAATCCCCGAGCAGATCCAGGAAATGGTCAACATTGAAGGGCAGATTAATGGTTATCAAAGTACAAATATCCAAAATCAGTTCAGTAACGGTTTTCAAGGGGACAATATTTACTCAAATTGATGGGTTTGGATGATGGGGGAAACTCGTGTCACAGGCTCTTTAAGCCAGTACATGTCCAGGCCCGGCTGAAGTTTGCTAGAGAGCATTTAGATGATCCAGAAGAGGATTGGGAGAATGTCATATGGTCAGATGAAACCAAAATAGAAATGTTTGGTAAAAACTCAACTAGACGTGTTTGGAGGAGAAAGAATGCTGAGTTGCATCCAAAGAACACCATACTGAAACATGGGGGTGGAAACATCATGCTTTGGGGCTGTTTTTCTGCAAAGGGACCAGGACGACTGATCTGTGTAAAGGAAAGAATTAATGGGGCCATGTATCGTGAGATTTTGAGTGACAACCTCCTTGCATCAGCAAGGGCATCGAAGATGAAACGTGGCTGGGTCTTTCAGCATGACAATGATCCCAAACACACCGCCCGGGCAACGACGGAGTCGCTTCGTAAGAAGCATTTCAAGGTCCTGGAGTGGCCTAGCCAGTCTCCAGATCTCAACCCCATAGAAAATCTTTGGAGGGAGTTGAAAGTCTGTGTTGCCCAGCGACAGCCCCAAAACATCACTGCTCTAGAGGAGATCTGCATGGAGGAATGGGCCAAAATACTAGCAACAGTGTGTGAAAACCTTGTGAAGACTTACAGAAAACGTTTGACCTCTGTCATTGCCAACAAAGGGTATATAACAAAGTATTGAGATGAACTTCTGTTATTGACCAAATACTTATTTTCCACCATAATTTGCAAATACATTCTTTAAAAATCAGACAATGTGATTTTCTGGATTTTTTTTACTTATTTTTTTTCTCATTCTGTCTCTCATAGTTGAGGTATACCTAGGATAAACATTACAGGCCTCTCTCATCTTTTTAAGTGGGAGAACTTGCACAATTGGTGGCTGACTAAATACGTTTTTGCCCCACTGTATGTAGGCACAGTTACATACAGACAAAGTTCTGCAGAAACTGAGCTCTTGCATCAGTTTCCTGTTGAAAACCTGCGTCACTGCAGCTTCAAAGAATAAAATCAGTCACAGTTAGGGTCAACAAATCATGTCAAGGCAAACAAAAAAACAGGAGGGGGGTCGCCCGCTTTTCAGGAAGTCATGCTTTCATACTAAATTAAGAGCATGGTCATAATAGCATCTGCAGGTCACCCTTGAAAAAGAGATATTTTGATCTCAAGGGGCTTTCACCTGGTTAAATAAAGGCTACAAATAAACAAACAAGCACCTGATAGTCAGTCAACATGGA
The DNA here is from genome assembly GCF_902827175.1 of Gymnodraco acuticeps. Taxonomy (NCBI): domain Eukaryota; kingdom Metazoa; phylum Chordata; class Actinopteri; order Perciformes; family Bathydraconidae; genus Gymnodraco; species Gymnodraco acuticeps. The sequence continues at coordinate 3,636,587 of NW_022991187.1, forward strand.
GCAGAACAAAATACATAGTACATGCAGCAACTTCCTTCCACAGTGCTGAAATACCACTGATTGTGAAAATGATTACAGAAAAAATGATGCAGGTAGTGTACAAAGACAGGACTGCACGAAATAATCTTTATCCAGCCACTACTTATGGGCAACCATCTTTTATTAAATGATGCATCTGCTGTGTGCTCTGAGCCTGAAAGAGGAAACCAGGCATGTTGATGCCGCCCTACGCAAACAATGTCTAGACTTTAGGAAGTCTAGACATCTGTAGAGACACTTATTGTGTATATATAGTATTGACTGCACATCGTATGCATATCAACCACTGCACTGCTAAATTGTTATGTAAAGGTGATTTAGGAAAGCACTCTAAAAGGGACACGTCAGCTCAAAAAAGATCATTTATGTATCCATTACTAACCCTGTGTGTGTAATTGAATTCTTAAAGAAAAATCTTGATGAATGGAACTTAACGGGGGCGTCGTTGAACAACGGCTAAACTATCAAAACATCTGTTTAATCTAATTCAAAGTCTTATTTATCCAGTCCTATCACTCACTTTCAAACAGATGCACTTTCGCTGACACCTCAACAGTTTCACCCTTGTGCATGCACTATACTTTGAGGTGTTTCAAATAGTGCAGTTTTATTGAAAAGTCATGCTTGTTAATGCAAGATTGAATACATGAGACTTGGATTTTACTGCATGGGTTGAGTGAGAGTTTGTAAATAGATGTGTTGGCATTGGTTTAAAAAAACTGCTCCCATTTACTTAAATTCACAATAATTGTCTCAGTTTTTCCATTCTTAAAAACACCAAGGAGATTTCTTCAACATTTCAAGGTAACACACGGTGAGGAATCGACATATACATATTATTTTTTAAGTGATGCATTGCTTTAACCTTTTGAATGTCAAGATATGTTTTAATATAGAAACTGTTCATTCTATTTTGGATGACAGAGATTTATGTAAAGTGAAAGCCTCCGTTAACACACTGGTTACAATCACCACATGGTAAGCAACCACCAACATGCTCAAAAAAACAGAGATTTAGTTACTTATAATACGATTTTCTTTAAACAAAACACCTATTTTACATTCATCCACATTATGGTTACTCAATAACAGCATAATTAAAGTACAAAAATAAACTACTTATTTTTCACATTTCCGAAAAATGTACATTGTATTTTTACATTAATGTGTTCATCACTTTGATGTTGCGGGTTTTCACTTATATAATGCTGCCGGTTAGCTAACATTTCACAGAGGGATCAATAACGTTTTAATTTATTTAGTAAAACATTGTTTGAATATATTTTGTATTAATCTAAATCTTCAAAGCAACTAAAGACATTGTGAAGTACAAAGTGTAATATATGGCTCTGAATTGCAGTGAAGAAGAAGTATAACGTAGCAGGAAATGGAAATACTCAAGTTACATAAAACTGTCCACCACTGTAAGAAAACAACAACATCAACTGTTTAGTATATATTGAAACCACAAAAAACGTCAGTAATAAATCTGTTTGATAGAAAATTATGAATAATAAAGAAAATGAAACATTCACCAATATCATGGTAACTCATTAATGCTGCATAAACCGTGAACTCACATGCAAAAAGTGTAATATGTGCCTCTAAATTGTAGGTAACAAGAAGTATATAGTGGCAGGAAATGGAAATACTCAAGTAAAGTACCTCAAAATTGTTCTTAAAGTGCAGTAATTGAGCAAACTTTCTTAGTTACTATCCACTGCTGTAAAACATTACAAATAAACTGTTAAGCATGTTAAAAAAAATCCTCTGTATGCATCTATGTGATGCAGAATAATAAAGAAACATATGTGAAGAGCCAAAAAAGTGAAGTGTGACAGTGCTGCACCCACAGTGGAGTCAGTGTTCGCATCACCAGGCTTACCTATGCGAGCTGTCTCAGCCTTGAAGGTGCTGAAGTCCCAGTTGCGTCGGAGTTTCAGAGACATTGTCCTTAACTTAAACCAGAGGTCAGCATTTCATTTCACACATAAACCCCAACGGAGCGCACACACACACACACACACACACACAATGTGGATACTGTATCTAACAGATCACACTTCCTACTTCCTGTGTGTTAATCTGTCTTCTTCTTCTTTTTTTAAGCTAAACGCGTCTCCTCATGCTGCCTTTACTTCCATGTTCATACTTGTTCTCATAGTGTCTGTATACATGCCTCCCAGGCTGATTCAGTAAAAGCTGCAGAGCCCCAGGGTTCATGTAACCGTAGTGGGGACTTTTTTTTATTATAAATGACTAATGTTCGATAGTGTCACACAAAAGAAACCACGAGTCAGAAAGGAAATGGTTTTTACCTCTTGCTGTGCCTCCCTCAGTGTCGCCTTTAAGGCTGCAGCAGAATCATAATGTAAGGTGTATTTTAAGGTGAAATAAGAGATGGAAGAAGTACTTAGATCGTAAAATCTAAGACTTAAAAGTAAAAGTAGAAATACCACAGTGTAGGCATACAATTGGAAAAATAAATAAAAGTTTGATTATTTTTGGAGAAAAGACAAAATAAATAAACAAGGTTACACATGTCAAATTATTTTTAACATACAATTGCAATATTTAAAAACGTTTTGAATATTTCGTGAAAAAAGTGAATTTGAGAAAAAAGTTGTTTTTTATTAGAAAGAAGAAGCTGGACATTATAAGAGAAAAGTTTGAAAATGTTGTTTAAAAAAAAAGGCAAAATAATAAACAAGGTGACAGAAAAACATTTCTGGCTGTGAAAGACTTGAGGTGTGTTTAAGTGTTTAAATCTGCAGTGTAACTTCCAGTCGTCTCATTAATACATGTCAGACTTGCAGTGTGGTATAAAAGGTGAAATAAATAAATAAAATGCAGAGAGTTATGTGTGCAGAGGGCGACACCATCTGGTCAAAACTTTAAATATGTTATCATGTTTATGTGCAAATGAAGAACACTCACTGGTGTAGAACCTTTTTCCTTAAGTAAGTCCCTTTTCTTTTCTGACTTTTTGTCATGGGTATTTCACTTTATATTAAATACATAACAATAACAGTGCAGAACATCTAATAAACTTCACTATGAATCCAGAACAATACAACTGCAGGAGTATTGTTTGTTTGTAGCCTTTCCAGATACAAATCCCATTGAGATCAACGATCTCTTTTACAAGGGAGACCTGCTGTACATTGGTTACACATGTAACACACAACAAAAAAGGACACATACTGTTAGGGTGAGTGAAGCAGGCAGGACCCAAATGCAGATTGAACAGAAAAATACCTTTATTTCAAGGTTAGGTGACAAAACAGAACACTACCCCGTGAACACAGTCACAGACAAACAAGGATCTAACAAAGACAGACAAAAAAACCAGAACTAAAATACACACAGGACTAATCAAGGAAACAAGAGACAGGTGAGGAGGGAGGAGAAAACACAGGGGCACCACCAGCATGGGCGTAGGAAGCATCCTGAATGTGGGGGGGGACATTTAAAAAAAAAAAAAATAGATTTCCTGTATTCTGGTGCATTTTTATTCTGGTGGTTTGATACTTTTATGTGGCTATATAGCATGAGGAAAATGATGGGTACATTTTGTAATTTCATCCAGTAGTAAAGAAAGGAAACATATTTGATTATTAATTCAGAGCCATCTTTGAATTAATAAAAAGCAGTTTAAATGCCCATTTTTTTGTACATTTATATACAACAATAAATATTTGTGAGTGCATTGAGAGATATTGTTGTGGAGAGTCATTTATATGTAAATCGCAAAATACATTTGTGAATCCTTCTGTGAGCATTTATTAATATTGAGACTGATCTGACTCCATACAGATGTTAAGTTCACCTAGGAATGGTATCATTGACTTAAATGTTCAAATAAATGTTGCTCTTCTGTCTATATTGGTTATATGATGCCCCTTGACTGAAATGTTTCCTGTTCAATATCTCCACTGATTTCCTTAAAATTCTGGGATGAGAGTCCACAAAACTAGGGCCACCAGGGTGGGTGGAGGGGGTCTGGAGGACGGGTTTGGACTGACAACCCAGGAGCACAGCGGAGGGCCCAGAAGGGATCTCGGGCGGACGGCCCGGGGGCAAGGCAGAGTTCGCGGTGAGGGTCTCAGGCGGACGACCCGGGGGCAAGGCAGAGTTCACAAAGGGGCAAAGGCCACAGCGGGCGAATTCAGGGGGCCGGGCATGAGGGCGAAGGCAGCGGCTGGAAGAGTCAGGGGGACAGGACATAGAGTTGGCAGGACCCCCAGCGGAACCTCCAACGGCACAGGACATAGGGTTGGCAAGACCCTCGGCAGAAGAGTAGTCGGCGGGACCCCCAACAGGACAGGACATAGGGTTGGCAGGACCCCTGGCAGAAGAGTAGTCGGCGGGACCTCCAACGGCACAGGACATAGGGTTGGCAGGACCCCCAGCAGTAGAGTAGTCGGCGGGGCCTCCAACGGCACAGGACACAGGGTTGGCAGGACCCCCGGCAGAAGAGCAGTCGGCGGAACCCCCAACGGGACAGGACACAGGGTTGGCAGGACCCCCGGCAGAAGAGTAGTCGGTGGGACCCCCAACGGGACAGGACATAGAGTTGGCAGGACCCCCAGCGGAACCTCCAACGGCACAGGACATAGGGTTGGCAGGACCCCTGGCAGAAGAGTAGTCGGCGGGACCTCCAACGGCACAGGACATAGGGTTGGCAGGACCCCCAGCAGAAGAGTAGTCGGCGGGGCCTCCAACGGCACAGGACATAGGGTTGGCAGGACTCCCGGCAGAAGAGTAGTCGGCGGGACCCCCAACGGGACAGGACATGGAGTTGGCAGGACCTCCAGCGGAACCTCCAACGGCACTTGAGTAGGGACTAGAGAAGGGACTTGAGTAGGGACTGGAGAGGGGACTTAAGATGGAACTCGATAGAGAACTCGAGAGGGCTTGAGAGAAGGCTTGAGAGGGGACTCGAGAGGGGACTCGAAAGGAGACTGGAGAGGGAACTAGAGAGAGAACTCGAGAGGGAACTCGAGAGGGGACTAGAGAGGGAACTTGAGAGGTGACTTGAAAAGGAGACTCGAGAGGGAACTCGAGAGGTGACTTGAAAGGAGACTTGAGAGGGACCTCGAAAGGAGACTTGAGAGATGACTTGAGAGGGGACTCGAGAGGTGACTTGAGAGAGAACTCGAGAGGTGACTTGAGAGAGAACTCGAGAGGTGACTTGAGAGAGAACTCGAGAGGTGACTGGAGAGAGAACTCGAGAGGTGACTTGAGAGGGGACTCGAGCGGGGACTCGAGAGGGAACTTGAGAGGTGGCAGGACACGGGGAGCAGGCGTTGGCCGGAGAGCCAGTACTGGAGCCGAAACCAATCAATCAATCAAATTGTATTTATATAGCCCAATATCACAAATGTTACATTTGTCTCAGTGGTCTTCACAGTGTGTACAGAATATCAGTATGACAATACGACACCCTCTGTCCTTAGACCCTCTCACATCGTACAAGGAAAAACTTCCGGAGAAAACCCACAGTTTAAAGGGAAAAATGGGAGAAACCTCAGGGAGAGCAACAGAGGAGGGATCCCTCTCCCAGGACGGACAGACGTGCAATAGATGCCGTGTGTAAATTGAAAAGATAATACATTTGCAACATAGGTAGTTCAAATGTTTGGAAATGCATGTGTCTATAATAGGAAGATGAATCCACGAGGATATCCATCCAGGACCTATGATCCAGGACCACAGCCACGACTCAAGATCCAGGGCTCGCGATCCAGGACACAGGACCGTAGGATCATCCATGACTCCGAATCCCGCGTATATAGACACCAAAAAGAAAGAAATTTGGGGAAGCTGGGTTAATCGGAACATGAGAGTACACAGGTATAGACAGAGAGAAGGAAGTAGTAAGATGTCCCCCGACAAACTAAGCCTATATCAGCAAAACTAGGGGCTGAATCTAATCAGCCCTAACTATAAGCTTTATCAAAAAGGAAGGTCTTAAGCGCACTCTTAAAAACGGATAGGGTGTCTGCCGCCCGAACACAAACTGGAAGCTGATTCCACAAATGTGGAGCTTGGTAAGAAAAGGCTCTGAAGCGACTTGCAGAAGATGAGACTGATGAGAAGACTTCTAGACAAACATGAGGAACTGCCGCCGAAACTGAATATGTGACGTGGATCATAAATATATCAGCAATTAAACAAAATCTTCAATTTCTCTTCACAATATAAGTCTCCTTGCAGTATCAATACTAATTCGGCTGACTTTTATATTTGATCCAATCGGTATATTGGTATATTTACACCATAAGGGTGCACAGCTGATAGAAAGGGACACCTGGTGGTTAAAGCACGTTTTTGAAATGTATTATTTGTATTATTAGATATTAATAGGAGACACAGACAGACAAACTAATAAGGCTTTATTTAAACATTAAGGTCTTATTTTGAATAAGAAAAAAGCTTTGGGGGTATAAATATTAAGCCTGACAAAGTACTAATATATTGCTTTTCTGCAATGTTAACTACTGTATGTTTAAGCACTTATTTTAACTGATATTATACATACGTATTATACTCTTATAAGACGTATGTAGATAGTATAATAAATGTGCAGAATACGACAGTTTAATGGTGGAGGTATACTTGATAGATGTCTTGTAATGCACTGTTGAGGAACCTGCGACCCAAGTTTTTCATCTCTGACCTTGTCAGGTATTGAATACTCAATAAATAAAGAACACAGAATTATTAAATATAAAACACAGAATTTGTGTGATTATACTAAATGATTTACAAATAAACACCACTACATATTTACAACTGTTACACATGTTGATGAAACGCAAATGTTTCCAACTTGGGATCAATAAAGTATATCTTATCTTAAGATGATCGATCCAGTTTTGGACAGTCTGCCGTGGTTCCATCCCATTTCAAAGTGCTGTTCGACGCTCGGCGTAACCCTCGGCGCACACTCAAACATCCAATCACAGAGCTTGAGGACTATCACGGGGTTCAAGCGAAGCGGAGAGAATACTTACTTCCGGGTGTAAAATTCTCTAAAGCAACTATGAGCTGCTCCGACCCTCGGTCCTGACGGACTCCAACTTGTGTTTATTAATCAAACAAATAAATAAACACAAGGATAATGATGTGTTATTGTTGAGTAAATAGCAGTGTGTGGTTTAGAAAAGAATACAAAATTAGAAGGAAAAAACGATGAAACAATACAGATTTCATTATTCTGAGCCCCTACTCTCCCCATAACTGACGGCAACAAAAGTCCTACATTATTCAATTAAAATAAAGAAGTAAAAACAATAAGTGTGGCTTGATATTGAGTAAGAAAAAGGTTGATAAACGCTGTGAGAATGAATCTGCGGAGAGCATTTTGCCGCGATCCCAACTCGTCTATTACCAACGTTCAGGGAGCTCTATGCAAGTCAGTGGGACTCCCTGCCCGTTGAAAACTGACTCAAGGGGTACCCTGTGCGTAATATGGTGACGGGGAGGGGCCCTGACCGCCCGTCAACATGTGACGGGTTGGGAGTGAGAACGTGTTGCTTTCTAGTGTCTCTTTGCACTGCTGATTGCTCTCCGGAGATCATGTCCTGTACTCCTCCAAATCTCCAGCTCTGTGCTCTGTGCGCGCTTTCAGTTTGGTACGAACCTCGCCGTTTATCCAGGGCTTTTGATTTGGGAATGCTCGTACAGAAACCTTCGCTACCACGTCATTGATGCATTTCCCAATGTAGCAGATGACCGTGTCCGTGTGTGTGTTGATGTCATTGCCCTCAAACACACTCCACTCCGTATTCGAAGCAGTGCTGCAGAGCTGAGTCTGACTCCTCACTCCATCGCTTTACAATCCTTGTTTCCGGTCTATGCCGTTTAAGTTTCTGCTTGTAAGCAGGCAGCAATAGTAGTGAGATGTAATCTGATTTGCCGAAGGGAGGGCGAGCCTTGTTATAACCATGTTTGAAAGGGGAATAAACATGGTCCAGTATATTTTCCCTGCGTGTCGGACAGCTGATGTGCTGGTAGTACTTCGGTAGGACCTTCTTCATGTTAGCGGTGTTAAAATCCCCTGCTACAATGAATGCTGCTTCTGGCCGTGAAGTCTCCATGCTGCCTATAAATCCAAACAACTCTCCTAGTGCCGTGTTGTTGTGGGCGAGTGGCGGAATATACACAGCTGTTATCACCACAGAGGAGAATTCTCTCGGCAGGTGAAAAGCCCGGCATGAGATCATGATGTGCTCCAAATGAACGGAACAGTCCGAAGAAATAATCCTCACATCTGTGCACCAGTTGTTGTTAATCATGACACACACACCGCCTCCCTTACTTTCCCCAGAGTTAACAGTCCGGTCTTGCCGAAAAATAGTGAAGCCGACTGGAACAATGGCGGAGTCCGGGATCGCAGGGTTGACAGGTCTCAGTGAGAATGAACACGTTACAGTTCTTAATGTCCCGTTCAAAAGCAATCCGACTTCTGAGTTCATCTAGTTTATTTTCAATGGATTGAACATAGCCAGAAGAATACTCGGAAGAGGGGGTCGGTTTTCTCGTTTCCTCAGTCTGACCAGCAGCCCGGCCCGGCACCCTCATTTGGTCCTGTTCTTATGTCTCTCCAACCCAGTCTCATAAAAAAACGTGTAATAACTACGTTGGTCCACAACGTAGGACGTAGTATTTCTACAAAAACGCATCTGAAATTGTAAGATCCCTACGTTTTTTTTTACCATTCATTCCAATGGCTGGCGTCTATGTCACGTGATGTTCAAATTTCTCCCTTCAGAAAAAAATGTAGCCTAAATGATGGGTAGTGACTGTATCGCCGTTTTAGAGATGGCGCTGCTGAAAAGACCACAACATAAGTAAAGATAATGAATACATTGTGGTGACACGTTATTGGACATAATTCACCTCTCGTATTGTGTTGCCACACGGACCCTTTAGTGCAGAGGTGGGGAACCTCCGGCCCCCGGGCCGTATACGGCCCGCGAGACCATTTGGTGTGGCCCTCGAGGTCATTTATAAACACACGCAAAAAAGAAAAAAATTAAAGAAATCTAGACCGCAAAATAATTAAACAAGTGAGTGTCTTGTTTTTCCTGGCCAAGGTCAGGGTCCTTGAACACAACACAAGCCTACGGCCCGTCTACACTACAGGCGTCAAAAAATGCTTTCAACGCTTCGCCCATTCATTTGAATGGGGTGACGTAGGATATTTTCAAACTTCGCCGAACTGCATTGTGGGTAGCATGGCAAGGCGTTGCAAGCATCGCGAGCGTCTATCGGCGTCAAAAGTTGAACAATGTTCAACTTTTGAGGCTCGATGCTTGCTCGAAGCTGGCGTCAGCCAATCAAATCCCGTTTTTGCAATTCCCGCCAGTACAAGCGCTAGCCAATCAAACCGCGTGCAAGCTGGGAGAGCCAGACCGCAGTTCATTTCTTCATATTCCAAACGAGAAATTACGGTAGCAAATCACCCGGTTCTTTCCGACCAGAACTATTTACCGGGATACAAACCGGAGGAACCAGGCATGGAGGGAGGTGGCAGAGACAGTGGGTGAAACTGGTAGGTTTTCGCCTGTTTGGGGATTTTATATCCAGTTTACTTCGTTTTAACATTGCTATTGCTTTGTATGTCGGGGGCGGGAGATTCATGTGATTGGTTGTTGGTCGCCTTGGGCGCGAGAAATCGCCAAGCCTCAGACACGCCCAGCTTCAAGCTTTTTCGATGCCTGTAGTGTAGACGGGCCGAATAGACTGTATATATAAAGGTCATCACGTGGTATATGTCTCGTCTGACAGGGGTGTAGTTCTGACGGAGAGCACCAGAACGCAGCTCCGCTCCGGCACTTCCAAAAATTGCAGTACCCATGAGGAGCCGTACACATGCTGCAGTTTTTGCGTGGCTGTGTCTTAGTTGTAAGCCCAGTGGCGATCTGTCATACTGATCATACAGTCAATAACTAGCATCTGGTTAGCTAGCTATGCTAACGAATATAAGAAGCTTTTTCTACAACCAGTGAGGTAAAGGCACATCTTTATATGATCATTATAGTTATCAAAAAACAAGAGAATAAAGTAAACAGGCATAAAATACCATATAGGCTACTGTAACAGTAAAAAAAAGTTGTTATTACTAAACAAGAATACAGTTTGAAAGGGGAGTGATTTGTAAAATATCCATAAAGAAAAATAAATCTGCTTACAGTTGTGTTTCATATGGGTGTTGAGAGATGTATCCATAGATCTCCTAATGTTGCTCTCAAAGCTTAGGTCCCCCCCCCCCCCCCCCCCACTTAAATCATGTTCACATGGATAGGAGTCTAAACACATTTGCATACATCTTGTGTCCATATCTTTCTGTTTGGGTGGTCATGCCACAACCGTGCACGTGCATGCATGAGTCATGGCAAGATATCTGGATTAAGAGGTTGCTTTTTCTTTGCACAACATGAAAGAAAGGTGAAATGAGTGGGCTGTGATTTTAGTATTTTTAAGCAGAGGTCAATAATTTGTACGGCCCTCGGAGGATGTTGAAAACATTGAAATGGCCCTTGAGAGGAAAAAGGTTCCCCACCCCTGCTTTAGTGAGAACACCGGTAGCGTTAGCTTCCATTCCTGCTAGCTCGTCAAGCAGAGCAGTTGATGTGATAACCTCTGTTATTAATGGCTAATAAAGATTGGAACTCTGTTCTTAATACACCGCCTCCGACTCCCTTTTCCTGGCACTACACTGGTGACCTTGACTTTTCCGAGAAAGTTTCCGGGAAATTAACGAGCATGGCTGAACGCGATGTGTTCGTAAAGCTGCCGGAATTCTGGGAGCACGCCGCGGAGGCATGGTTCGCACATGTGGAGGCGCACTTCGCCTGCTGACAGGTCCGTGACGGGGACCTGAAATACTACCATGTGGTAGCAGCGCTGGGCAGCTCTGCGTCGTCCAGGTTGGTGGGATTCATCGCAGCCGCCCCACATCATGGCAAATATGAGGCGATTAAGGCCCTTCTCCTTAAGACATTTAGCTTATCTGCTAAGGAGAGGGCCCGCCAGATACTTCACATTCAAGGCCTAGAAGACAGCAAGCCATCCCAGCTAATGGAGAAAATGCTAAATCCGCTAGGGGGGGAAGATCCCCGGATTTTATTCACGGAGATTTTCCTGCGTCACTTGCCTCCCCGGGTACAGACGGCGCTGGCCAAAACGCCTGTCACGGAGCCCCGTGCTTTGGCTGAGGAAGCGGATCGTTTTTTCCTGGCTACACAACAGCCCGGTGCAGAGACGTTAGCCACGACGCTCAGCGGCCCACCTGCAGTCAAGAAAGCGTGGCGGAGGCCGGACACAGCTGTGGCGACCCGGAGAGTGCGTTTACCACGCACGTTTCGGGACAAGGGCGAAGAGATGCATCGCTCCGTGCAGCTACAAACCCCCGGGAAACGGAGGGGCCGGCGCTCAGTAGTGGCTCTGAGCGTCGGCGGCACGTGCAGGCTCCTCTTCGTCAGCGACAGCGTTTCGGGGAGCCTGTTTCTGTGTGACACGGGCGCTCAACGGAGCGTAGTTCTAGCGTCGAGTGAAGACGTCGCCCGTGGGGGGCACGGACCGCGATTGACGACGGCTAACGGCGGTCCCATTCACGCGTGAGGCCTATGTGTCTGTGCATCGGAGGACAGCGTTTCAGCTGGGATTTCGTGACAGCGGACATTTCTTTTCCCCTCCTCGGAGCGGATTTTTTGTGTGCTCATGGACTCTTAGTGGACGTTAAGAATAGGCGTTTGGTTGATGCCTTAACATTTTCTTCCCTCGTGTGCACACTTGGCAGCGCAGCGTACGACGGGCTGTCAGGCTCGCTGTCAGGGGCAGACACGTTTCTCAGACTGTTGGCCGAGTTTCCAGACCTGTCGCTACCCACCTTCTCTGCGCTTACCACTAAGCATGGCGTGGAACACCACGTCACTACCGGGGGGGCCTCCTGTCTACGCCAGGGCCTGGCAGTTGAACCCTTCTAAGCTGGCTGTAGCGAGGGCGGAGTTCGCAACCATGGAGCGCCTGGGCATTGTCCGCCGCTCCGACAGTCCTTGGGCTTCCCCCCTGCACGTCGTTCCCAAACCGAACGGCGGGTTCCGCCCGTGCGGGGATTACCGCAGACTCAACGACGCCACTACGCCTGACCGCTATCCGGTGCCGCACATTCAGGACTTTTCGGTGCATCTGGCCGGTACGGGGGTGTTTTCCAAGGTGGACCTGGTGCGTGGATACCACCAGGTGCCCATGCACCCCCTGGACATTCCCAAGACAGCAGTGATAACGCCTTTTGGACTTTTTGAGTTCCTGCGGATGCCTTTTGGACTCAAGAATGCCGCTCAGACGTTCCAGCGCCTGATGGATTCGGTGCTGCGGGACCTGCCGTTTGTGTTTGTCTACCTCAACGACATACTCGTCGCCAGCGCTTCAGTGCAGGAGCACCTGTCCCACCTCCGAGCCCTTTTCACGCGGCTCAACGAACACGGATTAATCATCAATCCTGCAAAGTGCCAGTTCGGGGTGTCGGACATCGATTTCCTGGGGCACCGCGTCACCAAGGGCGGTGCGACACCTCTGCCAGCGAAGGTGGAGGCTGTTGCGGCTTTTCCTCGCCCGCTCACAGCCCGATCGCTCCGTGAGTTTCTGGGGATGGTGACTTTCTACCACCGTTTCATCGTCCGGGCCGCACATATCATGCGGCCGCTGTATGAAGCGTTGAAAGGCAAGACCCCCGTCCAGGAGATCGACTGGACAGCAGAGGCGGACGGCGCTTTTGCTGAGGTCAAGACCGCGTTGGCTCAGGCGGCTTTGCTGGCACACCCATCATCTACGGCTCCCATCTCCATCACCACGGACGCGTCGGACTACGCGGTCGGCGCAGTGCACGAGCAGTGGGTGGAGGGCGCTTGGCAGCTGCTCGCCTTTTTTAGCCGCCAGCTGACGCCTAGAGAATGAAAATACAGCGCCTATGACTGGGAGCTCCTCGGACTTTATTTGGCCGTGCGGCACTTCCGTTTCATGCTGGAAGGCCGTGAATTTACGACGTTTGTCGACCACAAGCCGCTCACCTTTGCCATGTCAAAAGTGGCGGAGCCTTGGTTGGCACGTCAGCAGCGGCAGCTGTCCTACATATCGGAGTTCACTACGGACATTAAGCACGTGGCTGGCAAGTCGAACCTGGTTGCTGATTGCCTCTCCAGGGTCGTCATCGGTGCCGTCCAGTTGGGTCTGGACTATACTCGCATGGCGGCGGTCCAGGTCACAGATCCCGGCGTCCAGGCTCTGAAGGTGGAGAGCGCGGGGCTGCGCTTGGAGGACGTGGTGTTCGGCGACGCGGGCATTACTCTCCTGTGTGACGTCTCTACGGGCCTGGCGCGGCCTATCGTCCCTGCCAGCTGGAGGCGTCCTGTGTTCGAGGCTGTGCACGGCCTGTCACACCCCGGCGTTAAACCTTCAGTACGTTTGGTAGCAGCGAAGTTCGTTTGGCAAGGACTGAAAAGGGACGTGAGGACTTGGGCCAGGGAGTGCGTGGCTTGTCAACGCGCTAAGGTGCACCGCCACACGAAGGCCCCGTTGGAGCGTTTCCTGGTGCCTGAGAGGAGGTTTGATCACGTCAACATTGACCTGATTGGTCCGTTGCCTTCCTCTCAGGGGTTTTCCTACCTCCTCACCATGGTGGACAGAACGACCCGTTGGCCAGAGGCGGTTCCGCTCATTTCGACATCAGCCGCAGACGTTGCCCGGGCCTTCATTGCAACGTGGGTGTGTCGTTTTGGCACCCCGTCAGACATTTCTTCAGACAGGGGCTCTCAGTTCACGTCCGAGCTCTGGAACGCTGTGGCAGGCGGTTTGGGGGTTAAGCTGCACAGGACTACCGCTTACCACCCTCAGGCTAACGGCCTCTGCGAGCGCTTTCATCGCTCCATGAAGGCGGCCCTCAAGGCCGGCCTTACGGACGGTAACTGGGTCGACAAGCTGCCCTGGGTGATGCTGGGCCTGAGGACCGCACCTAAGGAAGATCTACAGTGTTCTACAGCGGAGATGGTCTACGGTCAGCCACTGAGAGTTCCGGGGGATTTCCTCCCAAATGCATCAGCTCCCTGGTCTGCCACGGCCCAGCGAGTTTTTCTGCGTGACGCGGCGGAGGCTTTCACTCCAGTCCCGACTACTCAGCACGGTGCATCAGGGTCTCAAGTTCCCGTGGAGCTACGCTCGGCTGGGCACGTCTTCATTCGTCACGACGCACACAGAGGCCCCCTGCAGCCCCCTTACGATGGACCTTTCCGGGTTTTGGAACACGGTGAAAAACACCTGGTGGTCGACATGGGCGGTAAGGCTGAGCATGTCTCGGTTGACCGGGTGAAGGCTGCTCACTTGGACGTGGACCGGCCGGTGGTGCTGGCTCGGCCGCCGAGACGGGGCCGACCCCCGGCTTTGATTCCTGTCAGGGAGTGTGGACCTGTTGTTCCGGTCCCTCCTCTGTCAGGGGCCGCACGGGCAGAGGTCGCTGTACCGACTCCTGTGCGCAGGTCTCGTGGGGGAAGGCGGATTGTTCCTCCCCGCCATACAGATTTTGTTTACACGTGAATTCTGGGGGGGCTTGTGTGGTGACACGTGATTGGACATAATTCACCTCTCGTATTGTGTTGCCACACGGACCCTTTAGTGGGAACACCGGTAGCGTTAGCTTCCATTCCTGCTAGCTCGTCAAGCAGAGCAGTTGATAACCTCTCTGTTATTAATGGCTAATAAAGATTGGAACTCTGTTCTTAATACACCGCCTCCGACTCCCTTTTCCTGGCACTACAACATCCTATTAAAACCTGTGTGGCTTATATGATAAGTCTAATTAGTACAAGCAGCATAACGTTTCACCATGTAACTAAAGATTGTAGTCAGGGAAATCAGTTTGACATATTGAACTAATAACAAATCACCTCTGGCTGTACATGTACATTTTACATTTATATTCAATTTAATATTCCATCCCTCACATACTTTTGTATATATAATAACTTATATTTTGTTTTTATGCTGCTGCAACACAAACATTTCCCAAATTGGGATCAATAAAGTAATATATTAGAAAGAAAGAAATCTAACTATTATAATTAGTGTAGCAGCTGACACCTATTTTCAATATGGATTAATCTACCATTTATTTATTTTAGTTCAATTTTGATCTATACAAATGTCAAAATAGTGAAAATGTTCATGAGACTTATCAAAGTGCAAGGTTATATCTTTAGATGTTTTGTTTTAGCCTATGTACTGTATGTCTTAATGCTCTTATATGTGACTGTGTGACTTCCATGAAACTAATATTTGATATCTTCCCAACAGACGAGCTGACAGGAAGCCCAATGCCTGTTCCCACATCTGCAGCTGTCATTTTCTTTTACAAAAGAGAAAAAGGCCTGTTTCCTTTAAAGCACAGAATGTAGAAGAGCATTCCTACTGTCTGAGGGGGATAATTGATGGAATGGAGGAATAAGCTGCGTGTCTAATGACTGAGGAGGAAGCAGGTCCATCAACACAGGTGGCTGCTAATGAAGATCCTCAACCACTATCTGAGAATGCAGAGGAGCAAGCAACCACGGTAGAAGAAAAACTTCAATCTCAGCAAAGACACATAATGCAGCTAGAGGAGTCCAAGGCAAAGCAGAGTTACTGCCGTGACAAGTATTCTGCCTCTCAGCTTAGTGAAAAGGTTCTTCGGATGGAGACAGGATTGCCAGATAGAGACACATTCAGTGCTGTGTGTGAGTATGTTGCTCGTTTTGAGGGTTCCATTACATACCCAGAAGGTTGGTTCCCCAAATCACTGAGTCTTGAAGACCAAGTTTTCATGACCCTCATGAAACTGCGTCATAATTACACACACCTTCATCTGGCTGCACTCTTTCACTGCGATGAAAGCACTGTCAGAAATGTGATTGTAACATTTATAGAGGTTCTCCATAAATTACTTTTTAAGAACATAATGAGTACTGTTCCCAGCCGGGGGGAAAATAAAACCAGCTTGCCTTCTTCATTTTGGCACATCCAAAACTGCAGAATGATAGTGGATTGTACGGACATCAAAATTGCTATCCCCAAGCAAATGGATATCCAGAAAGAGACCTACTCTGCTTACCGTGGCATGCACTCCTTCAAACTACTGCTGGGGGTAGCACCAAATGCTGTGATCACATACTGCAGCAAACTATACCCAGGATCAACAAGTGACAAAGAAATAGTACGGGATTCTGGTGTTCTTCAGCATTTCAAACCTGGAGATCTGATATTGGCTGACAAGGGATTCTTAATCCAGAACATTCTTCCTGAAGGAGTCACTGTCAACATTCCCCCATTCCTCTGTCATGGCCAACTGACACACAGCGAAGCACAGGCTACAAAGCTTATCGCACAAAATAGGATTCACGTCGAGAGAGCAAATGCTCGTTTGAAAGAATTTAGGATCCTAAAGTTTATTCCATCTCACCTGAGGCACTTCGCAGATAAACTGGTGCAGGTATGTTGCGCACTAGTGAACTTCCAACGTCCTCTCATAAAAGAGGTGGCAGAAAAATAGTGTCTTTTCACATGTAAACACATATGTTCCATACATATCTTTTCAACTCTGTAGGCCCACCTCCCCCCCTCTCAATCAACTTCCTCTTGACTGACTTTTCTGTTTATTTTATTTTACTATATTTATTTGTTTGCCTGTCCTTGTTTCTCTACCCTCCCTCATACTGTAAAGTGTCTTTGAGTTGTAGAAAAGCGCTATATAAATAAAATGTATTATTATTATTAGGGCCGGGACTTTAACGCGTTAATTAAGATTAATTAATTACACAAAAATTAACGCGTTAAAAAAATTAACGCATTTTAATCGCACTTATTTTTGCACCGCGGAACGTTTCTCACTGGATGAGTTTCAGGCGTACCGATTATACTGGAGCACCAACTAACGTTCATGACTTCAGACAACAACAAACCACAGTGAACAACAGTGGGAAATGTTGTTTTAAAAAACGGACGGATGGAAGCGTCGATAAGAGCACGGTTGTGTGCAAATTATGCAAAAAGGAATTCGCATATCACCGCAAGCACATCAAGCCTCAAGTATCACCTCAATGCAAAACATATAGCAGCTAGCGTGGAAGCTAGCGTGGACGTTAGCCTCTTTTATCGCGTTCACACCAAAAAGAGCCGGTACTAAAATTAGTTCATGAGAACCTTTTTACCCCCACGTACGGCTCTCTTGTGAGAAAATAGCTATATTTCTGATTGGCTGGGCGGATTGCAAACCACGCCCCGTAAAACTCCCAAAAAGTTTGGTGAAGCCGCCATTTTATTATCCTCGCATTAGCATTATTAGCATTAGCCCAGCGCAGAAACGCAGAGAGACTAACTTATGGCAACACAAAATAAAACATGGGAGCGGTGGAGATGAGGAGGTGTCGGCGTTCTGGCGATTTACTCGGAAGGCTTCAGTAGAAGCTGCTGGGACTCCCAGCAGCTTCTACTGAAGCCTTCCCCAACTCCGGGGACTTCCGGCCGGGGACTTTGGGCGGCAATATACGCCGTGAAGTGGTTTGCGGCCTGCCAGTAAACCCAAAGCAGAAGAAGAAGAAGTGACGTCAGCGGCTTAATTTGTTCTCATGAACTAAGTTCTCATGAACCTTTGTGGGAAAAGTACTGCGGTGTGAATGCGCCTAATGGTATACTAAAATCCATGTGAAAAAAATTGCTTCTCACTGTTCTTAGGTCAAATATTTATATGCGATTAAAAATGCGATTAATTTCGATTAATTAATTACAAAGCCTCTAATTAATTAGATTAATTTTTTTAATCGAGTCCCGGCCCTAATTATTATACTTTGTTTTACATTTTGAGTTCATCATTACACTCAAACTGTCTTTTCATTGGGTGCATTTTATTTCTTTTATTTAGATTCTGCTGTTTAATCAATCCAGAAACATGTTTCATACTTTGTTTTACATTTTGAGTTCATCATTAAACTCAAACAATGTCTTTAAACTGGGTGCATTTTATTTCTTTTATTTAGGTTCTGTTTAATACACATGTTAATTTGACTCAGATGTGCTGATAATATCTGCAAATATAAATCTTTAAACTGTCTTTTTACCTTGAAAAGTCTGGCCTCTCGGGTAGGCTCATGTTTGTTTTCTGTCTTTCTCTATCAAAACACGTTACTCCAAAGAATGGTTTGTGATTTGGGATTCAGAGGCAGGCTTGAATCAAGAAACCACAATAGTTTTCTGCATGGACTGCCTTTTTTTATTAAGAAATATTATTTTGTATATGTTATTCTCTGTAGTCAGAAACCTAACACTCTAACAACCACAACATTGCAAAGGTGAGTAAATGTAAATTAAAAACGATTCACAATTTCTTAAAATTACTATATTTGAAAATGATAGATTTATGATCTTTTTCATCGAACATATGAACGACTCAAACAAGGATCGCAGCAGCTACAAGAAAGATCTTCAAAGGGGAACCATAACATCCTGAAGATGAGTTTTCTCTAAAAAAAATATTTAATTTTAACAGCAGTGCTCTCTGAACTCAGAAGAAGTCAATTAATATGCCTTTTTGTTTTTCTGTCTTTTTCAGAAAATAACCACAACGGTGACAAAGGTGATTATTCCGGCAGTGCCAGCTTTGGAAGCATGTGGGCCTTGAAAAAGTCCTCAAGAGCCAACAGGTTAGGCTGCCAATTGTCATCTCGGGCTATCGGAATGATGACACTGTCTTTCGTAGTCCAGACCACAAAGTAGCAAGTCTCTCTTGCAGTGAGGTGAAGCTGACCTTGCACTTGGTGCCAGTAAGGATGTTCCTCACGCAGGCTGAATGTTTCTCCCTCCTTACTGACACAGAAGCCCTTGATTTGCAATGCTTCACTAATTGTCATTTCCCTGGCTCCGTAGGGACACTTTACCTCCAGCACAGCGGAAGACCCTACCAGACCATCTGGAGATGCCCCCAACACTCCTGATTGGGAGAACCACAAACCTGACTCATGGACCTGCATCTGGGTTGCAGTGGTGAATGCCCTGACACCCTCACATTCATTCATAGTCCCCCACTGTACAGACAAAACACCATCAAGGGCCTGTTGTTGCCCTAGCACCCTGGCAATAAGGGAAGCAGTCACACGCTTTGACCTCAGGACAGCTCCAAAGTTGCTGGCAGTCAACCTTCCTTTCCTGAACAAATGCCAGTTTGGGTTGGTTCGCTGACCAGTGGTAGCCACCTGAATTGCCCTCTGTTGCTCCTCAGACAATGCCATGCTTGCCACAATTGCCTCACGTCCCTGATGCCCAACAGATTTGATAATTTCAGGAACAGTAAGTGTTTCCAAGCTGTAGTGTTCCTCTTCTGGCTTGGGGGAGAGAAGCCAAGAAATTCCTGAGAACCTGCCCCCGAGTCTGTCCCTCAGCCAGTCACGATCTTCGGAGGTGGGCTCTCTTGTCAGCGGGTTGAATGAGTTATTGGTTGGAGGAAATAGCTCCTCCACTGAATGCGTACGTTTAGCTGCCTTTGGCTTCTTCCACTGACAGGGGGTGTCAGTGCAGCTGAAATTGTGGATGGCAAAGATGGCTAATGCAGCTGCATGACTGCATTTCCATTCTCCACGTGGGCATTCACATTTTGTGGAGAGAATTCCCTCTTCTCCTGTAGATACCTGTGGTGGTGGGATTGTTTTATTATTTAAAATATATTTACATTTGTAATGCCTTCCCAATTATCCCTTTAATTGTTTATAGCCTACTGTATGTTTATTTCATGGATATTTCTGTGTTTTCTGGTGTGTAATATTTGTAATAAAGATTTCATGTGACACATAAAGTAGATTTGTTGATGGGAATTAATGTCACTAATAGTGGCGGCGCCAGAGATTTTCTCTAGGGGGTGCTGTGGGGTAGCTTGACGTTTCATAGAGGGTGCTCAAACATTAAGGGTTTCCCATTAATGCACCAGCGCTACAGTTTAATTTTCTACTGCAACACTCCCCACACACACACACACACAGTGTACTGTTACAATGAAGGCTCGGTAATCAGCTCACGGCATATAGGTGTGGGTAAAGTGCTATTTTTACAAGTGGGGAGTGGACCTCACTTCTTAGGGTCCTCACCTCCTCTAGTGAGAGCCAAAAAGAAGAGATCTATGGATATACAGTATCTCTCAACATACATATGAAACAGAACTGTAAACAGATTTTCTATTTCTTTATAGATATTTTACAAATCACTCCCCTTTTAAAACAAACCGTTTGAGACCCACTGAGATAACTAGACTAAAGTTAACTATCTAAACACTGAGAGCCCTTTACTTCACCTGAGCTGAGGTTATCTGAGACTCTCAGTCTGACAGGAGAGAGTTCTCCCTCCACCTTGTTGTTGAAAAAGCTCCTTATATCCGTTAGCTCGGCTAGCTAGCACCAGATGCTAACCACAACGATCTCCGGTAGATACCCACCGGTGCACGAGCTCTCTCTCTCGCTCGCTTGCGCACGCACACAAAATGGCTCGTGCCACACACACACACACAGAGCAGAGCTTGAATGAAACAGACCCAGAAGTAAGCTACTTGTACTCACGAGGCCTATTATGTGCAGAATCCCTCTCGCTTTCAGGTGGTTTTGATTGAGTGTCCACACGTGGACGTTTAAGGACTAAAAAACCGATCCATTTGTCACTTTGCTGTTAGCAAATCATTTGGGGCTCCAGCTAACGGGAAGTCACTCAAGTATCACAAAGTAATTTAGCCTATAGGTAGGTCAAAAATCGAATGGGTGCTGGCCATTGGCCTAATCATATCACCTGTGTTGGCTTTATGTTTTTGGTCAAACATTTATTTGTTTCACATTTGCATTGATGTAATCAATAATTTTTCTGATTTAATTTAATAAAAATAATAACTTTCGAAAAAAAACACATTTATTGGGGGTGCTTTGGCAATCCTGCCGGCGGGGACCTCCGGGCTTAACAGGTTAATGTGTTGCTTAAAATAATACTTCTGCATACAGTATGTGACACTGTGAGTGTTGCACGGCCCGATACGGCTCAGCTGACTCAGATAAGAAAATATATGATACATTATGATGTGATGTGATATGAATGATAATAGGACACATCAACGTCTGCACTCATTGCCGCGGACTGTAGGCAACGTAATGTTACTTTGATCCGGTTACTTATGTTCTGGCAAATATTTAATTAAGCTTTAACATAATAGTATGTTATAGTCAGACTGCTCTGAAGATGGGAGGTGATGTTCTATTCATTTTCACGTTCACACAGTCGGTGATTTTGGCCGGCCGTCTTTCCTGCAACGGCAGTTTAAACTGTATTTCCTCCGCACACTGAGCTCTGATTGGTCAGCAGGTGTGGTGCTTTCGCTGAGTTGATCTCTTATCCTGGAACCTATCCTGCTTTGGAGCACAGACTAGGTTCCAGGATAAGTCACCATGGAGATCTTGCCCGCTAAAAAGTGAACCAGCTTCGTAGTACCGGAAATCCCAGAAGTTATCTTGCTAAACGAAAATCCTGCTTCGTAGTATACCCCCCAGGTTAGCCGCTCAGCATAAGTTACCATGGAGATCTAGCCTGCTAAAAAGAGTACCAGCATCATAGGACCGGAAACCCTGAGTTTTCCCTGAAGTTAGCCGGCTAAGTGAAAATCCTGCTTCTTAGTACAGGCCTCTGATATTAATCCTACACTGAACAAATATGATATTGAAGCCAATTAACATTGCAGCCAATAAAAAAACTGCATAGTTGTCATGACAATATTCATATCAAATAGAAAAGGCAATTTAAATGTACAATGATGTGTATCCTTCACGTCTAGTTATGTTGTACAATGCTGCATTAATTTGGGGTCAATAGGTCACATATGGAAGCTATTGCAACAACAAAAAAAGTTTTATTTGTTAGTTTTATATTAATCTAAAACTACTCTGTCAGGCTTGAAAATAACAGATAACTCTATCTTGTGAACTTTGGACTAAAAGGGGTCTCTGTACCTTTACCTAGTCTATAGTGGATGAGTTCTCTGTTGTAGAAAGGTGTCTCATAGCTGCTGTCACTCTGTATCGCTAAAGAGATGTCCTCCACCGCTTCACCTAAATCCACCCGGAGGTACTTTATCTGTGAGCGGTTGTTGTAAGCAGTGGCCAAATGACTGGCTTTACAATCCCTGTGGAAATATGACACATTGAACGTCTCTAAAACAATACATGTAATGAAATGACAAAGTGACAGAACACGATGGACGTTAGCTTTAACCTGGGACACAGAATTTGACGGGTAGCAGAATACGCTGCAACACTAGTACAGACATCGCCAACAATTGAACAAAGAGTACCTGGAATGTAAGTAGGAGATACACTTTGTATACAGTTGTTCTGCACATTTGAAGTTCTAGTTTTTAAACTCAGAGTGAGCATTTTCAAGTATTTGAGGGTTGTCTTGCTCCATTGGCTGTGAATTCTGTTAAGGTTTGTTGTGTTCCCTAAAGGCGTAAGTGACGACATGCAAAAAAACACCCAATCATGTTTTAGTGCGTCTTGTTGGAGATTTGGAGGGATAACTGGTCCGCTTTTCAAATCTCCGCGCGTTCCTATGAAGCTGGTTATAATACAGGAAGGAATCCATATCTACAAAGTAACCGTTAACAATAATCTACTTTAATGGCAATATGACAATGCAATACAATCATTACAATACAACATGATATATTACAGTTATATTGCAATGCTTAAGGAGTAATGCCGGCTTACTCCTGCTCTAGTCCGCATACTACAGAGCTACTTTCACCCGAGGGCAGCATGTGAAGAAGAGGCCGAACGCCAGGGATCCACCGGATATATACCAGAGTAAGAAGGAGGGGTTTGGTGTTAGGTCAGCTGGTCATCTTTTCAGGTCATCTCATTGGGAGACGCAACGCAGCAGGAAACGCAGCAGGAAACCAAACAGGCTCACTTTCCAACAAAAGGTCTCAAGGCCTGCATACCTACACCTCCCCCACAGAGCTATAAAACCCTGTTTACTCCAACCAGCCCAGAATGTTTATAGCCATTTGTAGTCCTTACATTTATGAAAGGATAAAACAGAGAAATCAATATAAAACACAAACACAGGTATTGTTTGAACAGTATTCACTTAACTGCTACTATTGATAAGCACCAGAGAAACCCAAGGGACCTCTCTTAACATCACAACCACTGTAGCTCGTTCTAAGTTGAATGCAAATCAGGACATGCTCTCACCTCCCCCACATCTTCCTTTGTCCTCAAAAACACATGTCAACAGGCCCCAAATCCAGCTCACAGTTTTACCCAAATTATTCCTATTTTAAGCTTATCCATAGTTTGCTAACATGAATAAATACAAATATAACTCTACAAATCCCCCTTTTTATCTCCTTCTCCAGAGATAAACTTAGACAAGGCATTTTGAAATATACCCACGGTCATTCTTTTCTACTGTGTCCGTAAATCCATCCGAAGCTGGTATTCAGAGTACTTGAAACCTTCATGGCGACAGAACACCACTTTCCATGGCAGTGAAGGAACCATGAGGGGGTAGCTGAGTGCTAGAATCATCAGCCCCCCCCCCGAGGAATAGCCCACAAGGACAGCTAATAGGGAGGGGGAGATGCAGCTTTCCCTTCACGGGTAGAACTGATCAGAGCAAAGTAGACTCCTCTGCTGCGCCGTCCCGGCTTGCCGTGTCTTTGTCCACCCAATCCGCTGACAGCAGCTTCTGGGCTGCCTGCTAGAGAGATGTCTTCCTCCTCCTCGTCCTCCGGCCCGCTGATGGCGGCTTCCGGGTCGATGCTGTAGAGATGTCTCCAGGGTCCTGCTCCTCCAGTCTGCTGCTTCCGAGTAGTCCACGTCTGCCAGGGCCACGTCCGTCCTGATGTCGTCCCCTGGTCCTAGCAGGTGGTTTCCCCGCCGCACACTGGCTCCCGTGGTACGAGCTGTCCCCCTTTTCTCCCAGGCAGACGGCATAAGAGGTCCGCTGGGTCACTCGGTCGGGGTCGGAGAGCCTGGGGTTGAGCCACTTTGTCCTCGTGCTTCTCGGGTCCCCCTTTTGGCGCCGGTGACCTGTGTGGAGAAATCTGATACAACTCCCTCAAGCCTACGCTCAGCTGTTTTGACCCACTTGGAGCCTGTTGGTGGGGTGTCTTGAAACAACAGCCGTCTGTGAACAGGTTTTCCAAATTAATTGTAGACCTCCTATCTGCCAGTGCAGCTTCAGAATCTTAATACTTGGACTGTGCCAACTAAATAAGAACCTCAACATCTTTAGGTAAACTAAATAACATATTTCAATAGCTCTGAATTTCTGACAAGCATCTGTGTTTATTTTTAAATGAAATCCTATTTAAAATCCAAATCTAATATGAACTGCTAATGTTTCTGGTAAAGAAACACACTAATGTTATGGATTCAAAAACAACCAAAATCACGATGCTAACAAAGTGAATGATTTCCTGGTGATACTGCTTCTACCTGTCAGTGCTTAGATATTATCACGCTGAAAAAATGAATACAGAATTCCAACAAACTGTCATCAAATGTCTTTCTATTATAAATTTAGATGAAATGTATATCCCCATAATGACCTAAACAATAAAGTATATGGCTTTTACTCCTTTACCAGGCTAGTTACATGATGTTGTCTAAATTAAATTCTGTCTCATTACATTACTATGTTTTAGCTTAACTTAACTGTAATATGTTCTTTCTATATTTCAAACCTCAGTTACTCTAATGTCTGTTAAAATATTACAAAATTGTTTAACTATCACAGGTCAACTTCTTCGGTTTCACAGTAGCCCCTTGGCCACTGCTTCTTTGTTACCTGCTATAATTCAAATCAATATTTAGAACCATCTCAACCTTCATCAAACAGTATCTTATCCCCAGATATGGAGCAGGTTAATTACATTCAATGCTCAATCCTTAAAAGAAAAATGTAAATTGTGAATTTTACAGCCATGTTAACATTTATACATTATACTCACTCCCCCCTTTTACACATGAAATAATGTGTAACAAAACCCTGTAATGGGAGGGGAACAAAAACTGTCAGGTAATTGGTTAGGAACATAACGAACATTATTATCATTATTTCCACAGTGAACACTTCAGTGAAAAGAAGTGTTCCTCTCCGTCCTTCAGGCCTAAAAGAAACAGAATCTTCAGATTGTAGTTTTACATTTGCAAACCACCAACTCATGTGAGAGGAAAATATCACATGTGCGGTTTCCCCTTTTTGTGGAATTTTTAGGAAACCTCTCGTTTCCCTTGGAGCTCCAAAATAATATGTTAGTCCAAAAACATGCTTGGTTAGTTATTGTTTTAGAATCATGCAGTTACACTGATCACATGCCGGCATACATTCACACTCACACTGTCTGGTTGTCATGTCAAGTTTGGTCAGGTTCACCCCAGAGTCAGTCATCCACAGTGCCTTGTCAAGTTACACTGTCGGTCAGGGTCAAAGGTCAGTTGGTCTCCGTCTTTTTTGGCCATGTGTCGTGCTCTGCAGAGACTTTGACATTTCAGCATAGGCCAGTATCCTTTGTCTACAAAAATATGTCACGATTTCAACTATAATTTTCAAGATGATTCTCACTTGTCATTGGGACTTCCGCCTCCCACTTTTCCTGAAACTTGGTACAAAACTCACTTCCTTCGAGTACCACTACTAATTAAAATGTCTAATGATCTATTTCAGAAACTTGTGTACATAACTATTATCTTGAGTCAAAACATTACTAGGATCTGTGTCGCTCTGCATTTCATAGCTCATTATAATTCTGGTCTACTTAAAAAACGATGTTAAACTCTTTAGCAGTGTGTGGAACCCTGGGTGTCCGACCATGCAACAATTACTCCCTCCTTTATCAAGGATTTAAAACCGAAGTCTGGTAATAACTATGCCACAATGGTGAAATCAACACTTTAGATTGGAATTTAATATGTGGCTTGGCACTAGCCATTAATACAAACAAAGATTTGTCTTATAGAGTGGTTTCTAAAACTATCCTTTTAATGGTGATCAATATTGTAACCAATGAGATCACTACTTTATTCACACGTGAATAAAAATGTCTTAAAGAATGATTTGTTAACATGATGAAAATATTGAAGAATATGGTTCTACTCTGTCAGTGTGTTTTAGGATGATTATCATTTTACTTTAATAGTTTCCTCTTTACTGCTATTTTTAATTTACCAAATGATTAATAAATCTTTCTGTCTTTACGTATTTATGAAGTTAATTCAAGTTATTTAAATGTGCGTTTCGTGAATAAGTGTGTTTATGTGTAACTCACTCATTCCCGTTCTCCTTTCCTCCTCCCCTGGTTTTCTCAAGCCGTGACCCCGGCCTCCTCACTTCTAATCGACCATGCCAACTCCTCTGATTCTGTCTTCTCTTCAGTCCATCAGCTGTTGAATCCATCCGCTGTAACTTTTGTAGGCAGCCATTGGCCCAGTCACATCTGCAGCCCCATCATGCCACTGTTGTTGCACTCCTCCTTTACAGTCTCTCTGCTGTTTTTATGGAGGGCGGATTCTGCTCTCATGTCCTGTCTGAGGGGCTGATGAGAGTATCTCTCTGTATGTCAGCATGCTGGTTTGGTTCTGGATGCCACAGGTGGAGATAGTTCTGGCTGCAGTCTTGATGTAGTCTTGTTGTTGTTGTTGTTTCAGCTCTGGTTCTCTGTCTGTACGATGGAGAAGGAGGAGTCTCCTGTTGGGTTAGGTCTCGTTGTCTGCTTGGAGGGTCGGGATCAAAGCCTTTCTAACTCAGAGGGGGAGTCCAGGTCCCGGTACACATTACCTATAAGAAGTCTAGCACACTGATGTTAAATAAATCCAACCCTTTCCACTCTGTCTCTTTCTAATCATACTATCTGTCTTAGTTGTTAAATGCCATCTAAACAACATAATTAATGTCTACTTATGATATTACAAAAACTAACTCCAAAAATTGTTTCATCCATTGTTACATATTTACCCAACACAGCTCTGAAATACTTACATGTTTCCAGCATCACATATTCCACACACTATGAAAGAACATCTCCATATCTTCTCTCATTTTAAATCCCACTGTTACTTCGAACAATAGTAAACCTGCAGAGCACACCAATCGGATCACAGTAATGAAATTTGAATCAAGTGTAGGCCTATGTCTTCTTTCTGAACATTTATTTATATTGTCTACATTTGCAAGTGTAAAATGTGTTTTGCACAATGTATTTACACTCTACAGATTCTTGAGTTTACTCATCTCCTGGTGCTGTCGTTGTAAAAAATGTTCAATCCCTTATTGTTTTGTACCAGTTTACCAAACAATACCGGCCAGCAATGTAATGATTAAACTCTAAGCTCGCATAAGTTTCAAGGGTGTGATACCCCCTTTCAGCCACTAGATGGCAGCAGCAGAAGTTTCAAGGGTGTGATACCCCCTTTCAGCCACTAGATGGCAGCAGCAGAAGTTTCCAGACAAAGGGAAACGCTCTACCTTGGTTTAATATATAACAGACCTCTGGCTTTAAGCTTTTAGCATTGGTCTGTTATTTAAACCCCAGTTTTAAACGGCGACTCGATCTGATATATCGAGTTTTCAGGTTTTGCCGTGCAGGACTCAAACCTCGCATTCACACAAACTGCACCATTTCTACGCCACTCAGGAATAAACACCTGCAGATCCGCGCCAAACTGCTCTATTTCACGTCACGCAGGACTTTCGTCTACCTGTCGATCCACGTTTACGTTTTGTATATAACTTTCCTAACATAGTAAAATATGCATTGTATATTCCATTTAAACTATAAAAACACTGTGAAACGCCTACAGACAATCCTAAAGTTTTAGCGTATCCAATTACAGACAGGCGACTTTCATCGTCTGCTTACCTTATTTGCAAAGTTGCAGAGTCCTGCTGATTGTCTGAGATGTTTGAAAGCGTCTGAATTCTTCCTCCGCTTCGTTATAGACGTCGGGTCACCATTTTGTTGGAGATTTAAAGGGATAACTGGTCCGCTTTTCAAATCTCCGCGCGTTCCTATGAAGCTGGTTATAATACAGGAAGGAATCCATATCTACAAAGTAACCGTTAACAATAATCTACTTTAATGGCAATATGACAATGCAATACAATCATTACAATACAACATGATATATTACAGTTATATTGCAATGCTTAAGGAGTAATGCCGGCTTACTCCTGCTCTGGTCCGCATACTGCAGAGCTACTTTCACCCGAGGGCAGCATGTGAAGAAGAGGCCGAACGCCAGGGATCCACCGGATATATACCAGAGTAAGAAGGAGGGGTTTGGTGTTAGGTCAGCTGGTCATCTTTTCAGGTCATCTCATTGGGAGACGCAACGCAGCAGGAAACGCAGCAGGAAACCAAACAGGCTCACTTTCCAACAAAAGGTCTCAAGGCCTGCATACCTACACCTCCCCCACAGAGCTATAAAACCCTGTTTACTCCAACCAGCCCAGAATGTTTATAGCCATTTGTAGTCCTTACATTTATGAAAGGATAAAACAGAGAAATCAATATAAAACACAAACACAGGTATTGTTTGAACAGTATTCACTTAACTGCTACTATTGATAAGCACCAGAGAAACCCAAGGGACCTCTCTTAACATCACAACCACTGTAGCTCGTTCTAAGTTGAATGCAAATCAGGACATGCTCTCACCTCCCCCACATCTTCCTTTGTCCTCAAAAACACATGTCAACAGGCCCCAAATCCAGCTCACAGTTTTACCCAAATTATTCCCATTTTAAGCTTATCCATAGTTTGCTAACATGAATAAATACAAATATAACTCTACAGTCTCAAGTAGGCGGGGCAATAACTTCAGAACGTCTTTCATTTAGCGCCTAAATCAACTTATCATTTTTAGTCGTTTATTATATAGGATATCATTGCTACATATGTTGATGCTTCTCTGCATTTTCTTGAAATTATGAGGGTACTGGTTGACACAGAACCTGCTTTTATTAATATGTCCCTTAAAATTGACCACAGAAGATGCAATACATTGATAAAAGAGACTATATAAATAAATGTGGCTTTTTTTTTAATTCGTTTTTTTTTAAATACACGAGTCGTTATTGTCATCCATCAATATAAAAGGCAGTGCAGTACATTCATTGATAAAACTGTTCCCCTGGTCGTCCCAAACAAAACAATGAACAAAATTACATAAGGTGCAAATGACAAAATGTAAACACTTGTAGAAAATATTCAAAGGTTAGCCAGAATAATTGCCCCAGAGGAGATCTGCCTTTGGCGTGTTGAGTCGGTGCTTCTTCGCTCTGCAAACCAAGTAAAGATTACCAACTGCACATCCAGATCGACTACATTTGTTCAGACTCGGTCACTTACCCTTTTTTACACCTGCAGGTCTTGAGTAGCTCTGACCTGGAGGATGCACACACTGGCCTCTGCAGGAACCATCTGCCTGGCTGCTTGTGTCACAAATCACTGCATCACAGTGGACATAGATCTGTGGACGGACAGGATGATTTTACACATGGCTACATGCAGCAGTGGCTAAAAGACTCCAGATTTGGATTTACAAGTCTTACCTGGTCTTTCAGAACCTTGTCATCTTTAGTGAAAGTGAACATCTTTACAGAGAAGCGCTTGATGTGGGACGGGACTAAAACTCTGGAGTCACTCACAACGGGATGGAAAATTGTTGCATAGCTGTCATTGCGATTCTCACAGCTATTGAAGGAATTTGAAAGTTAATAAAGCAGCAGTTAAACAAATGAAATGAGTAGTTAGTTTTGCACAACATTACCTGTCCACAATGATGTCCCAGCTTGGCAGAGATGTCCTATCTTCATAAAGGGTTGCCCAACAGTTCTCAGCAATGAGTTCCAAGTGCGGGTCGGTAGAATGCATCAGCTCCACCTCAAAATACAGAGGCTGCTGCAGATATTTCACCACTGGATAATCCTCTGCTTGGTAGAAGAGCTCGTAGGATGGATCTGCAGGCAAAGAGTCCCGTTAGAGAAAGGAGGCCTGGCCATTTACAGTTTCATTTCAAACCTTTATTTAATCAGATCGGTCCCTTGAGATCATAGATCTCTTTTTCAAGAGAGACCTGCAAACAGTGTTTTGTATGCATGAACAAGATGTTGTAAAATTCCACCATGCCTTGGGAAAGCCTCATCTGCACCATCAGCTGGCCGGTGCCGATCTCTGCAGCGGGCTCATAGGTTCTTGGTTTAGCGCTGAAGGCAACAGTCTGAGTCTCATTGACCACATAGAAGCAGGAAATGGTTTGCCTATTAGGGGAAAAAATATATAAATTAGGGATGCACGATATTGTTTTTTTTTTAAAAAACAGATACCGATAACTTCCTGCTTCTCAAGCGCGATAATAAAAAAGATTTACGCCACTAATTATTTTAACGCGATTAACGCATGTGTATTTTTTTTTCCTTGGCCGCCCCGTAGTTTCAGAGCGCATCAAGTTTAAAATACCATCTACAAGCTGATGCTGACAGCCCCGCTCCTGCCGCCCGCTTGCGGCAGACCACACATCCACGCTCACCGACTGGCCATCTGGAGGACCGGGAGGGTGTGTATGTGTGGCCCGAGCGAGCGAGAGAGACCTACGTGCATTGTTGTTGTTAGCATGTGGTGCTAGCTAGCTGCGCTAACAGATAAAAGGAGCCGTTTAAATGAAAACAGAGGAGCGACATTTCGCCACAACTGCGCCGAGCACTTGACTTTATGCAGGAAGCCAGACATTGTACGAAAAGTCAGCACACTCAGCACGAATAGTGTGCAACATGATTGCAGCGTCCAGGCAGCTCCGGTTCGAGCATATGCCTTGAGTTGCACATAGCTCCAACGCCCATACCACCGACGACATGTTTGTTTACTGTGCTGGCTTCACACCATTTACGTCACAGCCAGGCATGAGTTAGGGCGCGCTGGATTTGTGAAGAACTCCCCTCTTCCTAAACCACAGTACTGGCAAAACGGGAGGAGCCGAGTAAAAAACAAGCACCCCTCATCCCAATCCACACCGCAGTATTTTTTTCACCCAAAAAATATATTGTATATTATCGGGGCTATTAATACTGGTATCGGGTTTATCGGGATGACGTCATAATATCGGACCGATAATTATCGTGCATCCCTAATATAAATGCATACATTGAAGGTGTTCATCTCCAATTATACAGAATCAAATATTTTACCTGTAATCAGGATCAACTGGTGATGTGTTGGCTGCTCCTTTGGCGTTGTTGTAAGACAGGCGGATCTCATTTTCATACATCATGTAGTTGTCAAAGAACTATTTAACAACAAAAACGCATTAACATTTGACAAAAAACCCTTTTGATATTTAAATGTGATTCACACTCACCGTTCTGGTGGTTCCACAGGTATCCACACTGAAGGAGAAATATGCAACGCGATCGTCGCTGAACTGTGGTGTGCAGGACTGGTCCTTTAGCGTCAGCTGACTTGGCTTCAGATTACGAGTCGATTCAACCTTCACAGCCACAGCGGTCATTGTGCCATTGGGGTGGCACTCTGGAAGAAGAAGCAGGCAATGTGTAAAGCAACACAAATCCATCAATTAAAGCAGCAAATAAACTTACATGTTCCATCTTACCTGTTGCTTTTAAGGGGAAGTAGCAAGCCAGATAGAGATCAGCAAGCACCCAGTCGTTTGCACGATCCAACAGAAGCAGGTCAATTCTGGTTTTGACTGATTCTGCAGTGAGCAGCTGTGGAAAAGAAAGTAAAGTTAGCCAATGCAGAAGATCTATGGTGGGATTTTGTAGTTTTGACATACCTCGAAAACAGCGTCCTTGGCAGTGTATGGCAGAATGAGGCTGAGGTGTGTGCCGTTCTCATAGAAATTGTAGTCTTCAGCCATCTCAGCCGTCAGCTCTCGAGGTCCAACGATAGCCTTGAAATTAGAGCTGTGACTCCCGAACTTCACGCTGATGTAAAACTGGTTCTGGTCACAGGTGCCAGCCATGATGGGTAACACTAGAGCAGCAAAACATGCATTATCCATTTGATTGTGTAGCTTTTACTCTTATATATGTTTAATTTAATTTTAGAAAACACAATTTGCATGAAGATATTGTCAAAAGCAAATTCAATATGATCTCACCAATATCCTGCAGAGAGGCCTGCAGGTCGACCGGGAGAGCAAAAGGAGTTTCTTCAGGCAGGACGATCAACCCAAAAATCAGAGGGAGGAAGTAGGATGTAACCAAGCGCTCAGGATTCTGCAACAAATGAAATAAAAGCTCAGCAACACTGAAAATATGCTGGTACAAATTGATATTTTGAATCTATAATGTCATACATGTTTTAAGACAACATCGGCATCAAAGGGCACTTGAAGAGAGAAGCTCTTGGAGCCATTAGCCAAGCTGTGTTCCTGGACTGTGAAGCCTTTGGCATTGCTCTCCTCAACAGTGAGGACCCTGGTGGAGAAGGTGATGTTCCTCAGCTCAACGTCATGGAGGAAGGTTCCCAAGAGAACGCTGAACACCCGAGTCTCTGGGACAGTGTCTGAGGAACAGAAAGCGGCAGGTTTACAACTTCTAAACCAGACTCAACATTGATAGAGAAAAATTGAGTAGTTGATTGCGTGCTATTTAAAAAAAAAAAAAAAAAGTGCCCTTTGTAAGCAAAAGTAGATTTTGTACTTGGCTTCAAATCCCATCCAAACACATCATTTTGCAGAAGACTTTATTTAATGGGTTTAGCAGTCTTTAGGATATATCCGAGCAAGCCCGAGTTCAAATGTCATTTTTTTCATACCTACTAGAAAATGTGACTTACCATCCTGGATTTGGGGAGATTGAGGCATCAGAGGGGTCATGATGGGGAACAAAACCTTGTATCTGGTATCATCTTGGGTGTCATCTTCTCTCCACAGTACCTCAAGCATGGGCTCCACAAAGTAGGTGATGTGGTACTGGTAATCTGAGGCATGGCTCTGCAATAATTCATGACATTTCAATAAAACATGCAAATGCACTAGTGACTCTTGCATTTCTAATCTAGAGATTTCCCCAACCTTGTAGTAACCATCAGGCGAGCCCACTGGGATCTCGACGACGATGTGGAAGTCTGTGGTGCTCAGTGTGTACCCCCGTGCGGCCATCTGAGATCTATCAAGCCTCTGCCCGTTGATTCCCATGTGCATTTCTGAGACTGTAATTCTACCGTCCAACAGAGGAGTCACACGGCGAGGTACGTGCCAAGAGATCATATCCTCGGTGAAGAGGACGCCACCTGTTAATGACAAAATTGAGCTGTTGAGGTTAACTGTGCAACAATTAAGCTTACTGTGAAGGAAATATGTTGCTCAGGACTCACCTTTGGGACAAGCAGCTGCCAAGTTCACTACATTCAGACCCTGTGGTGCCATGTAGTAGGCGCTCACCCTGAAAACTTCCATGGGGACTCCAGCCACCTAAAGAGAGGAGAGGTTTAATATAATTGACAAGGAGGGAAAGGAAAGAAAGACTGTATAGGAGTGTGTTGCTTACATCCTCTGAATAAGTCTCTGCTGTATTGTACGGGCTTCGCATAACCAGGCGACTAGAGGTAGTTTTGGCAGCGTAGCCGGCTTGTTCAGCCTCTTGCAACACCATGGCCACTGGTTCTGGGGTGTAAAACGTGATCTTCCAGATACCTTGTGATGCACCAGAGGCCTACAGGAAAGAACAAATAATTAAATCCTCATTGGTGTAGGGAGGAATTGAACTGTAGTATCTGAACAGTTTAATTCAACATACTTCAAGATTGGCGTTGAGCTTCTCGTCTTTACCATCCCGAGTCTGACCCTTAGCTTCAGCATCAAGGTTAGCCATGTGGTGCGAAACCTAAAACAGAGGTTTTAGCATTCGTTTCCATACACACAAGATGGTGGACTCATCAATGTAAAGATGACCTACTTCCATGTAGTTCCTGTCGCAGAGGATCTCCCTGGAGGCCCAGCGAGTGTAGATGCAAGTCTGAGACACATCATGACTGACCACGTCTGATGGATTCTCGCCGTACATCTGGAGTCTCAAGCCAACGTTAAATGTAGCATCATCCTATAAATATAAAAAAAACTAAATTAAGTGAAACTCCCTAATATTCTTTGGTTCCAGCTTCTTTGTCATTGGAAATGTAATATCCTTGCCTTCAGGGACACATTTGAAGTCTAAATGGATATTTGTGTATGTACCAAACAAGTCAAGAAAGTACCTAGTAGATTCATTGAGGAATACAGTTGAGTGGAGCAGTGCTAATATTTTAGGGATGTACCAAACAAAAAGGGAAATGTACTTTGGGTCTTTTAACGGTAAGGGGTTACAAATAAATTCAGGGAAACACAAAAATGGGAGCAACCATGTGTTTGTTGAGCCATTAATTCAGTCACTTGACAGAATTAGCACAGCTAAACTTGGTAGAAAATTACATTGAATGCTGTTAAACCCCTTTAGCTCAAAACAAACCTTGTTGTCCACAAAGCAGCCCATCAGGGAGGTGTAGATTCTGGTGTTACCCCACGGGTCAGACTCCATGCTGTATCCACACTGAGCAGCCATGCTAGGTGTTAACAAAATGTGCTTGGTGCCATCTGAGGGGAGAAAATAAGCTTTGTCAGGGACCCCTTTCCTCAGTGATGAACCAATCAGCTGCATTATTAGCAGTTAATACTTACTGATAGCCTCCACCTCAAGCTGGTTTCCCACTGCTAAAGCCTTGTCCAACGACAGTCTCATTACATTTGCGGCACAGTCAGACCTTAACCCACTGCCTGTTAAAAGAAAAGGCTTGTGAGGAGAATGTAAACCGACTTAATATGCTGTGTAAAATGACTTAATGAGAATTGAAGCTTACTTGACTGCGAATTTAGCTTCACATTAGGCCTGGCTTGACACAAGATGATTGCTGCAGCCATCCATAACAAACTTTAACACATAAAACACATCATTTAGAGACAATTAAGTACACACATAGAAAGAAATCTACAATAAATGTAACTTACATGTTCCCAAGCCTCAGCATGTTGCAGTTTGTAAGCAGTAAAACCAAAAAGAATACAGTCAGTATCAGAGCTTGGCAATGTCCAGCACACCTTCCAACAAAAACACAAGTCTAAAATGAAGGGGACTGGATGATTAACTGAGACATCAGCAGCTGCTTTATATTCCACTTAACAACAAAGCACAGGTGAGGCTTGTTAAGGATTCTCCACACACACACACACACACACACACACACACACACACACACACACACACACACACACACACACACACAGGGTGAGCTGATGTATGCCTAGTTTATTAAGAACATATTGTAAAAACATATGTATGGAAAGGAAAAACACACATTTTTCAGTAGTATAAAAAAAGTATTTATTGTTCAGCAAAAGTAGATTTGTATTTGATATTATACATAAATTACTTTTTTTTATTTGAAGAAGCAACAAAATAATCCACAGTTAATAATAAATTAAACTTTTCCTTAAAATCACATGTGCTTTTGATTTTTCCTTTGATTCTCCTTATAATGACTGTAATATAACACTTGATTATTGTTTGTATATATTCTCAAACCACTAAGGATGCACTAACATTTATTACAGACAGTAAAACCCGAGTTTATCGTTTCACCCGGGTCGATTTTTCTGCTCTGTCCAATTACGCAATGATATATGTTCATTTATGAGGCCATAACAATATGTTCCAACTGGAAGAGTGTTTGAGTCAGTGCAGAAGAAGGAATAATCAATGCTCTGCTTAACAAAAACCATATCAAAATGTCGCACCCATCCCTGTGGGATTTCTACTTGGTTTCACAGGTTCAAACTGAATGTTTTTGCAGCAATAGTTTTATTTTCATTGTTTCTGTTCCTTGTGTAGGTTATTTTGTATGTGGTTTGTGTTTACTTTAAGGTTCATCTTCATTCTGATATCTTTAATCAAAGGGTTCATGTTCAGATCAAATACAATTCCAATTTTCTATACGATAGCTGTACATTATTGTAAATAATTTGACAAAACTTGACAGATTGTTTCTTCAAGCCAACAGATTTCAGGATTTATAAAAAGGTATATTCTATAGTTTATGGAGTTGTCAGTATCCCCTGTCTATCTTGTGCTGCTGGTCCAGAGGCCTGTACTACGAAGCTGGTTCAACCTAACCTGGATATGTTTGAGTTAGCCGGTTGGCCTGGGGTCGTCACGGTGTTTGGATTTCCACCGTTTCCGCTCTGCTGCCCTAAGGATGGTTCTATTAGCACGCAGTGCGTCATTTAGCCAGGGAGCAGGAGGGTACTGACGAGCCTGCCAGGGGCGGATCTACCGGGGTGGCATGGGGTGGCAACTGCCACCCTAAACAATAGCCTTGCCACCCCAGCTGCCACCCCAGTTGGCATCTTTGTTTTGAAAGAAAAGTTGTTGCTCATCGGACATTTATGAGAGAAAGTCTCTAATGTCCGAGTGCAAGTGAATGCAGCACAAGATGCACGTCATGTAACCCCTCCCCCGGTCCTGGCGCGAGAGTGGAAATATGATTGGTGGCGAATTCATTTGAACGGGACGGCGCAAAACGAGAAGCCTTTCGGACCCAAGCACTGAAGGAGTGAGGTAGTTGCGGTCTACAATGACAGAGAAGAGAATGTCAAGTTTGGCTGTACTCAGCATTGAATCAAAACGCACTACAGCTGTTGATCTTAATAAGTTTGTGAGGCGTTTTACTGAACAAAATAGTAATCGCCGCATTCAGCTGTAATAGACATGCCAACTTGATGCTCTGCTCACGGATGACTCGATGAGAATAACAAACTGTTAAGATGACGACCTTGTATGCGTGTATATATTTTTTTCTTTGAGGGGGTCTGCCCCCCAAAAACAATTGTAAGTCCTGAAAAAGTAAAATAAGACGGTGTGTAAAACTACACTGCCCAGCCAACAGAAACTAACCACTTTGATTGAACTAGGCCAGTAGGTAAGGACCTTCCACTGGATAATAACTGCAGCGATGTTTTTAGCTGAATACACGTTTTTTAACCCTAACTGATGCAGTTAGTCACTTCTTTAATGTTTGTTCTTTCTGATGTAAAGTCAAGGTTGTAACTGTATATCAATAATGATATAATTACTTGTTTTTCAAATTTGAAGGAGGGTGAGCAAGCATCTTGATGAACATTCATCATTAACTCCTCCAAAAAATATAGTTTATTCAATACTAAATGAATATGTGAATCATAACAGTTATTCACTATATCTGTAAAGCGTCTTTGAGCACCTGTAAAAACGCTAACAAATTACATCTATTATTATTATTATTATTTATTAACAGTGATTGACAGCTTATAGGAATAATATGATAGTTAATAGTATCATATTCATTCAGACAAACATCGATGAGACAGTTAATTAATGTACTTATTGCAGCAGTCTGCATAGATTTGGAACCCTGCTGGTCTAAGAGTGAGACAAACTCATTCAGTTATTGTTCAGTTAAAATTAATTAAATTACGTCTGCCACCTTATATGTAAGGCTTTACTGATGTGCCACAATAATATCACCTATGTGATTGAGTTAAAATATTAATATTGTGGCTTTCCAAGTTAACATTGATTGTAGGGGTGTAACGGTTCACAAACATTTCGGTTCAGTACGTAACTCGTTTTTAGGTCACGGTTCGGTTCGTTACGTTTTCGGTACAGCAGAAAAAATTATCACAAAACATTAAAAACATTTTTTTAATTATTATTAAACTGTGACTAATGTATTCAAATAAATACAAAATATAGTCAAATAAACATTAAGGTGCAGCATTTCGATGAACTGAAATAATCTGTATTTGAACTGTACTAGTACCTAAGCAGCCAGCTTGACATTAGGACTTCCTTGTCATTGTATTTTCATGTTGTTTAAAGAAAGATTAACTTGTCCACATTGCTTGCTGAAATGGCAGATCTGCTGGCACTAACAATGTCTCCTGCTGTGGAGAACACCCTCTCTAGGGACAGAGGTAGCACAGCCAGGTAGCGCTTTGCTAACATGGCAACATAAGGATACTTGGCGTTTGTAATAGCTTTGGCTCGGTCTGAACTTTCTGCGAGTGGTGGAGGCTTAAATGCTAGTGGGAGTTGGGTTTGCACTTCAGTCTTTTTTCTTTTGGTACCGGCGATATTCACATTCGGGTGATGCCTTTTCAAATGAGTGTGATGTATTGCCAGCCGCGTAACCAATGTTAGTTGAACAATACCGACAAACAGCTTTGGTTCGGTCCACCTGTCTTTGTCCGTCATCCTTGTACGTAACTACGAAACCAAAATATTCCCAAACCGGAGACTTCAATGATGCTGGAGGATTTTCAGCTCAACTTTATCTGCGTTCGCCATTTCCTCAAATTACTGACTACATTTGAACGCATCCCTGTGACCAGCTCTGATAGTATGCCTCTCGTCCAATGAAATTACTTGGTCGCTCTATGATATATACCTGAGATTACTTCCAGAAAGTTTTTCATGTTCTCAATTTGTTTACGTTTAACGCTATATTCGTTCGGTACACACGTGTACCGAACCGAAGGGCCCGTACTGAATAATTTCAGTACGGGTACGTGTACCGTTACACCCCTAATTGATTGATATGATTGCGATTTAAATCAGCATATACTTCTGTCAGGGGATGCCACCCCTCAAAATCTCCTGCCACCCTCTTGCCACCCCCATGAATATTTGTCTAGATCCGCCCCTGGAGCCTGCCGAGATGTGAGAGGACAGAGAGAGTCCAGAGAGGATGAGAGAGTAGAGAGGAGAGTTTCTGCAGCAGAGTTTGGAGGTAGTAGTTGGAACGAGTCCGAGGAAGGGAGGGCTGAGAGCACCGATGAGGCAAAGGTAGAGGGGAGAGGGAACAAAGGTTACGGCGGACAGGTGCAGGATGAGAAGAGATTAGTTTGTTATGTTTGGAAAGGGGTAGAGAGAATGAAATGAAGAAGTGATCGGATGTGTGGAGCGGGTTTACAGAGAGGTTAGAAGTAGTACAGTTCCTTGAGAATATGAGATCAAGGACATTGCCAGCTTTATGAGTTGGTGGGGATGGAGACAGTGAGAAAGCAAAGGTGGTTAACAGAGATGTTAGTTTGTCTATCTTCCCTGTCTGGAGGTTGAAGTCTCCGAGAAGTACAGCGGGAGGGCCAGTTTCAGGGATGTGTGAGAGGAGATTATCTAATTCCTCCAAGAAGTCCCCCAAGGCGCCTGGTGGACGGTAGAGAACAACAATGGTTAATTGTATAGGATGGGTTACTGTGACGGCATGGAATTCAAAGGTGGAAGGAGTGAAGTTAGGTAGCTTGAAGAGGGAAAAGCTCCATTTGGGAGAGAGCAGGAGACCAGTACCACCTCCTCTGCCAGTGGGTCTGGGTGTATGGGAGAAGGAATATGCTGTGGAGAGAGCTGCTGGGGTGGATGTGTTGGATGGAGTAATCCAGGTCTCAGTGAGAGCCAGGGTCGGCGTCATGGGGGGTCATTCGCGGCCGTTTAAAAAAACAAAACAACATATAAGTGAAAACGTTTCCACTAAAGGTTTTTTGTGTGAAATATGTCAGAAATAAAGAATACAACATTTAAAAATACAGCCTGAGCTGTGCTCACTGCTGCTCTCTGATTGGTGTGTTGCTTGACCAATAACCCCCGACCTTTGTTTTGTTATCATTACGTGGCTGTGTGTTTAGATGAAAGCCGGTGGCGATCTGTTCATCTGTTACACTGATTATACAGTAAAGCCATCGAAAATAATATGATATACAGTTCAGTACAAGTAGCCTACTTCTGGGTCTCTGTGTTTCATTCAAGCTCGCCTCTGTGTGTGTGTGTGTGTGTGTGTGTGTGTGTGTGTGTGTGGTGTGTGTGTGTGTGTGTGTGTGTGTGTGTGTGTGTGTGTGTGTGTGTGTGCGTGTGTGTGTGGCACGAGCGCATTTTGTGAGTGCGCAAGTGGTAACGTGGAATGTTGATGTTAGCATGATCTGGTTAGCTAGCTATGCTAACGGATATAAAGAGCTGTTTCTACACCAAGGTGGAGGAGAGTCCTCTCCTGTCAGACTGAGAGGATCGTATAACCTCAGCTCAGTGAGGTAAGGACTCTCTCAGTATTTAGATAGTTAACTTTAGTGTAGGTTATCTCAGTGGGTCTCAAACGGTTTGGTCACCATTTATGTAAACAAGTATTTGCGAGGAACAACTTTATATGATCATTATAGTTATTAAAGAATATGAGAATAAATAAAAAACGGGTATGACATACTATAGGACAGTAACACAAGAATACAGTTTAAAAGGGGAGTGATTAGTAAAATATCCATAAAGAAAAAGTAAATCTGTGTACAGTTCTGTTTCATATGGATGCTGAGAGATGTAGACTATCCATAGATCTCTTCATTTTGCTCTCAAAGTGCACCAGATTGATGCTTTTAACTTCAATATTTTTAAAATAATCTTCCCGGGGGAGCATGCCCCCAGACCCTCCTAGAGGACGTTAGGTCCACCCCCACTTAAAACATGTTCACATGGATAGGATACTAAATACATTTGCACACTTTTTGTATGGTGGCCTATGTCCATATGTTTCTGTTTTGGTGGTCGTGCCACAACCGTGCATGTATGCACAAGTCATAGGTGCGCTATACAATAGCACTACACCCCTGCAATATGTGTGAAAAACAATATACTTTTTTACAGCATGTTTTTTGAAGTTGCGTTGGTGTTTGTGTGTTGGTTGTTGACGGCAGTGTGTGCCCCCCCTTTGTAAATGATTGCCCCCCCATTCGATTTGTTCTAGAGCCGACCCTGGTGAGAGCAAGGAAATCATAATCACAGCCTCACCCCCCCTCCCAATTATTATTGCTATTATTATTAGGGTCTGAGACCAGAGGTCGGGGAAGACCCTATTGAAACAAACCTCCGAAACACACCCAAAAACAGGGAAAACGACCGGCAAAAGCACAGAAAAGGTTCGGAAATTATGACGGCTGATAGGCCGCGCGAGCCCAGTCACGTGGGTTTTGCATGGTTATCGCTCGCGAACAAACACAAACAGCTCCTAAAGCATATAATAAATATCAGGCTACAGCCCTTGTATATTTTATTATGTGAAGCACTATATGGTTTCATGAAAAATATCTATTGTTTATTTGTAGATATCTCATAAAGCCTACAAATAAAGTGTGAAATGTAGGCCTGGTATTATTGAGCGATATATATTATACACACTGTTCTGCTTTCTGCACTGACCACAGCAGCTGTTTTCACTGTAAACATCGCCTCACAATGAAAGCAGTTGTATTAAAAAAAAAAATAGCCTAACATCCAGGGGAGATGTGATTTGTGAGTAAACAAACGGTAAAGGGCAGAAAGTCTGATGCACATTTGATCATCTTAAATAACTTATAATCACAACGGCAACAGTTTGCAGCAGTGGCGGCGCCAGAGATTTTCTCTAGGGGGTGCTGTGGGGTAGCTTGACGTTTCATAGAGGGTGCTCAAACATTAAGGGTTTCCCATTAATGCACCAGCGCTACAGTTGAATTTTCTACTGCAACACTCCCCACACACACACACAGTGTACCCGCGACTGTTACAATGAAGGCTCGGTAATCAGCTCACGGCATATAGGTGTGGGTAAAGTGCTATTTTTACAAGTGGGGAGTGGACCTCACCTCCTCTAGGAGGGTCCTCACCTCCTCTAGTGGGGTCCGGGCAAGCTCCCCCGGGAAGATTTGTTTTTAAATATTGAAGTTAAAAGCATCAATCTGGTGCACTTTGAGAGCCAAAATGAAGAGATCTATGGATATACAGTATCTCTCAACATACATATGTAACAGAACTGTAAACAGATTTTCTATTTCTTTATAGATATTTTACAAATCACTCCCCTTTTAAAACACACCGTTTGAGACCCACTGAGATAACTAGACTAAAGTTAACTATCTAAACACTGAGTCCTTTACTTCACCTGAGCTGAGGTTATCTTAGACTCTCAGTCTGACAGGAGATAGTTCTCCCTCCACCTTGTTGTTGAAAAAGCTCCTTATATCCGTTAGCTTGGCTAGCTAGCACCAGATGCTAACCACAACGATCTCCTGTAGATACCCACCGGTGTGCGAGCTCTCTCTCTCGCTCGCTTGCGCACGAACACAAAATGGCTAGTGCCACACACACACACACAGAGTAGAGCTTGAATGAAACAGACCCAGAAGTAAGCTACTTGTACTCACGAGGCCTATTATGTGCAGAATCCCTCTCGCTTTTAGGTGGTTTTGATTGAGTGTCCACACGTGGACGTTTAAGGACTAAAAAACGATCCATTTATCACTTTGCTGTTAGCAAATCATTTGGGGCTCCAGCTAACAGGAAGTCACTTAAGTGTCACAAAGTAATTTAGCCTACTGTATGGGTAGGTCAAAAATCAAATGGGTGCTGGCCATTGGCCTAATCATATCACCTGTGTTGGCTTTATGTTTTTGGTCAAACATGTATTTGTTTCACATTTGCATTGATGTAATCAATAATTTTTCTGATTTAATTTAATAAAAATAATAATAATTTTCGAAAAAAAACACATTTATTGGGGGTGCTTAGGGGGTGCTTTGGCAATCCTGCCGGCGGGGACCTTCGGGCTTAACAGGTTAATGTGTTGCTTAAAATAATACTTCTGCATACAGTAT
This sequence comes from Gymnodraco acuticeps, assembly GCF_902827175.1. NCBI lineage: Eukaryota > Metazoa > Chordata > Actinopteri > Perciformes > Bathydraconidae > Gymnodraco > Gymnodraco acuticeps. The sequence continues at coordinate 3,679,441 of NW_022991187.1, forward strand.
GTGACACTGTGAGTGTTGCACGGCCAGATACGGCTCAGCTGACTCAGATAAGGAAATATGATACATTATGATGTGATGTGATATGAATGATAATGGGACACATCAACGTCTGCAATCAGAGTGCCGCGGACTGTAGGCAACGTAATGTTACTTTGATCCGGTTACTTATGTTGTGGCAAATATTTAATTAAGCTTTCTTAACATAATAGTATGTTATAGTCAGACTGCTCTGAAGATGGGAGGTGATGTCCTATTCATTTCACGTTCACACAGTCGGTGATTTTGGCCGGCCGTCTTTCCTGCAACGGCAGTTTAAACTGTATTTCCTCCACACACTGAGCTCTGATTGGCCAGCAGGCGTTGTGCTTTCGCTGAGTTGATCTCTTATCCTGGAACCTATCCTGCTTTGGAGCACAGACTAGGTTCCAGGATAAGTCTCCATGGAGATCTAGCCCGCTAAAAAGTGAACCAGCTTCGTAGTACCGGAAATCCCAGAAGTTATCTTGCTAAACGAAAATCCTGCTTCGTAGTATACCCCCCAGGTTAGCCGCTCAGCATAAGTTACCATGGAGATCTAGCCTGCTAAAAAGAGAACCAGCATCGTAGGACCGGAAACCCTGAGTTTTCCCTGAAATTAGCCGGCTAAGCGAAAATCCTGCTTCGTAGTACAGGCCTCTGCTATTAATCCTACACTGAACAAATATGATATTGAAGCCAATTAACATTGCAGCCAATTAAAAAACTGCATAGTTGTCATGACAATATTCATATCAAATAGAAAAGGCAATTTAAATGTATCCTCGTCTAGTTATGTTGTACAATGCTGCATTCATTTGGGGTCAATAGGTCACATATGGAAGCTATTGCAACAAAAAAATATATTTTATTTGTTAGTTTTATATTAATCTAAAACTACTCTGTCAGGCTTGAAAATAACAGATAACTATCTTGTGAACTTTGGACTAAAAGGGGTCTCTGTACCCTTACCTAGTCTATAGTGGATGAGTTCTCTGTTGTAGAAAGGTGTCTCATAGCTGCTGTCACTCTGTATCGCTAAAGAGAAGTCCTCCACCTAAATCCACCCGGAGGTACTTTATCTGTCCGCGGTTGTTGTAAGCAGTGGCCAAATGACTGGCTTTACAATCCCTGTGGAAATATGACAACGTTGAACGTCTCTAAAACAATACATGTAATGAAATGACAAAGTGACAGAACACGATGGACGTTAGCTTTAACCTGGGACACAGAATTTGACGGGTAGCAGAATACGCTGCAACACTAGTACAGACATCGCCAACAATTGAACAAAGAGTACCTGGACTGTCAGGAGATAAACTTTGTATACAGTTGTTCTGCACATTTGAAGTTCTAGTTTTTAAACTCAGAGTGAGCATTTTCAAGTATTTGAGGTTTGTCTTGCTCCATTGGCTGTGAATTCTGTTAAGGTTTGTTGTGTTCCCTAAAGGCGTAAGTGACGACACGTCTTTCATTTAGCGCCTAAATCAACTTATCATTTTTAGTTGTTTATTATATAGGATATCATTGCTATATATGTTGATGCTTCTCTGCATTCTCTTGAAATTATGAGGGTACTGGTTGACACAGAACCTGCTTTTATTAATATGTCCCTTAAAATTGACCACAGAAGATGCAATACATTGATAAAAGAGACCATATAAATAAATGTGGCTTTTTTTTTTTTATTCGTTTTTTTTTTTTTAAATACACGAGTCGTTATGGTCATCCATCAATATAAAAGGCAGTACAGTACATTCATTGATAAAACTGTTCCCCTGGTCGTCCCAAACAAAACAATGAACACAATTACATAAGGTGCAAATGACAAAATGTAAAAACTTGTAGAAAATATTCAAAGGTTAGCCAGAATAATTGCCCCAGAGGAGATCTGCCTTTGGCGTGTTGAGTCGGTGCTTCTTCGCTCTGCAAACCAAGTAAAGATTACCAACTGCACATCCAGATCGACTACATTTGTTCAGACTCGGTCACTTACCCTTTTTTACACCTGCAGGTCTTGAGTAGCTCTGACCTGGAGGATGCACACACTGGCCTCTGCAGGAACCATCTGCCTGGCTGCTTGTGTCACAAATCACTGCATCACAGTGGACATAGATCTGTGGACGGACAGGATGATTTTACACATGGCTACATGCAGCAGTGGCTAAAAGACTCCAGATTTGGATTTACAAGTCTTACCTGGTCTTTCAGAACCTTGTCATCTTTAGTGAAAGTGAACATCTTTACAGAGAAGCGCTTGATGTGGGACGGGACTAAAACTCTGGAGTCACTCACAACAGGATGGAAAATTGTTGCATAGCTGTCATTGCGATTCTCACAGCTATTGAAGGAATTTGAAAGTTAATAAAGCAGCAGTTAAACAAATGAAATGAGTAGTTAGTTTTGCACAACATTACCTGTCCACAATGATGTCCCAGCTTGGCAGAGATGTCCTATCTTCATAAAGGGTTGCCCAACAGTTCTCAGCAATGAGTTCCAAGTGCGGGTCGGTAGAATGCATCAGCTCCACCTCAAAATACAGAGGCTGCTGCAGATATTTCACCACTGGATAATCCTCTGCTTGGTAGAAGAGCTCGTAGGATGGATCTGCAGGCATAGAGTCCCGTTAGAGAAAGGAGGCCTGGCCATTTACAGTTTCATTTCAAACCTTTATTTAATCAGATCGGTCCCTTGAGATCATAGATCTCTTTTTCAAGAGAGACCTGCAAACAGTGTTTTGTATGCATGAACAAGATGTTGTAAAATTCCACCATGCCTTGGGAAAGCCTCATCTGCACCATCAGCTGGCCGGTGCCGATCTCTGCAGCGGGCTCATAGGTTCTTGGTTTAGCGCTGAAGGCAACAGTCTGAGTCTCATTGACCACATAGAAGCAGGAAATGGTTTGCCTATTAGGGGAAAAAATATATAAATTAGGGATGCACGATATTGTTTTTTTTTTAAAAAACAGATACCGATAACTTCCTGCTTCTCAAGCGCGATAATAAAAAGATTTACGCCACTAATTATTTTAACGCGATTAACGCATGTGTATTTTTTTTTCCTTGGCCGCCCCGTAGTTTCAGAGCGCATCAAGTTTAAAATACCATCTACAAGCTGATGCTGACAGCCCCGCTCCTGCCGCCCGCTTGCGGCAGACCACACATCCACGCTCACCGACTGGCCATCTGGAGGACCGGGAGGGTGTGTATGTGTGGCCCGAGCGAGCGAGAGAGACCTACGTGCATTGTTGTTGTTAGCATGTGGTGCTAGCTAGCTGCGCTAACAGATAAAAGGAGCCGTTTAAATGAAAACAGAGGAGCGACATTTCGCCACAACTGCGCCGAGCACTTGACTTTATGCAGGAAGCCAGACATTGTACGAAAAGTCAGCACACTCAGCACGAATAGTGTGCAACATGATTGCAGCGTCCAGGCAGCTCCGGTTCGAGCATATGCCTTGAGTTGCACATAGCTCCAACGCCCATACCACCCGACGACATGTTTGTTTACTGTGCTGGCTTCACACCATTTACGTCACAGCCAGGCATGAGTTAGGGCGCGCTGGATTTGTGAAGAACTCCCCTCTTCCTAAACCACAGTACTGGCAAAACGGGAGGAGCCGAGTAAAAAACAAGCACCCCTCATCCCAATCCACACCGCAGTATTTTTTTCACCCAAAAAATATATTGTATATTATCGGGGCTATTAATACTGGTATCGGGTTTATCGGGATGACGTCATAATATCGGACCGATAATTATCGTGCATCCCTAATATAAATGCATACATTGAAGGTGTTCATCTCCAATTATACAGAATCAAATATTTTACCTGTAATCAGGATCAACTGGTGATGTGTTGGCTGCTCCTTTGGCGTTGTTGTAAGACAGGCGGATCTCATTTTCATACATCATGTAGTTGTCAAAGAACTATTTAACAACAAAAACGCATTAACATTTGACAAAAAACCCTTTTGATATTTAAATGTGATTCACACTCACCGTTCTGGTGGTTCCACAGGTATCCACACTGAAGGAGAAATATGCAACGCGATCGTCGCTGAACTGTGGTGTGCAGGACTGGTCCTTTAGCGTCAGCTGACTTGGCTTCAGATTACGAGTCGATTCAACCTTCACAGCCACAGCGGTCATTGTGCCATTGGGGTGGCACTCTGGAAGAAGAAGCAGGCAATGTGTAAAGCAACACAAATCCATCAATTAAAGCAGCAAATAAACTTACATGTTCCATCTTACCTGTTGCTTTTAAGGGGAAGTAGCAAGCCAGATAGAGATCAGCAAGCACCCAGTCGTTTGCACGATCCAACAGAAGCAGGTCAATTCTGGTTTTGACTGATTCTGCAGTGAGCAGCTGTGGAAAAGAAAGTAAAGTTAGCCAATGCAGAAGATCTATGGTGGGATTTTGTAGTTTTGACATACCTCGAAAACAGCGTCCTTGGCAGTGTATGGCAGAATGAGGCTGAGGTGTGTGCCGTTCTCATAGAAATTGTAGTCTTCAGCCATCTCAGCCGTCAGCTCTCGAGGTCCAACGATAGCCTTGAAATTAGAGCTGTGACTCCCGAACTTCACGCTGATGTAAACTGGTTCTGGTCACAGGTGCCAGCCATGATGGGTAACACTAGAGCAGCAAAACATGCATTATCCATTTGATTGTGTAGCTTTTACTCTTATATATGTTTAATTTAATTTTAGAAAACACAATTTGCATGAAGATATTGTCAAAAGCAAATTCAATATGATCTCACCAATATCCTGCAGAGAGGCCTGCAGGTCGACCGGGAGAGCAAAAGGAGTTTCTTCAGGCAGGACGATCAACCCAAAAATCAGAGGGAGGAAGTAGGATGTAACCAAGCGCTCAGGATTCTGCAACAAATGAAATAAAAGCTCAGCAACACTGAAAATATGCTGGTACAAATTGATATTTTGAATCTATAATGTCATACATGTTTTAAGACAACATCGGCATCAAAGGGCACTTGAAGAGAGAAGCTCTTGGAGCCATTAGCCAAGCTGTGTTCCTGGACTGTGAAGCCTTTGGCATTGCTCTCCTCAACAGTGAGGACCCTGGTGGAGAAGGTGATGTTCCTCAGCTCAACGTCATGGAGGAAGGTTCCCAAGAGAACGCTGAACACCCGAGTCTCTGGGACAGTGTCTGAGGAACAGAAAGCGGCAGGTTTACAACTTCTAAACCAGACTCAACATTGATAGAGAAAAATTGAGTAGTTGATTGCGTGCTATTTAAAAAAAAAAAAAAAAAAGTGCCCTTTGTAAGCAAAAGTAGATTTTGTACTTGGCTTCAAATCCCATCCAAACACATCATTTTGCAGAAGACTTTATTTAATGGGTTTAGCAGTCTTTAGGATATATCCGAGCAAGCCCGAGTTCAAATGTCATTTTTTTCATACCTACTAGAAAATGTGACTTACCATCCTGGATTTGGGGAGATTGAGGCATCAGAGGGGTCATGATGGGGAACAAAACCTTGTATCTGGTATCATCTTGGGTGTCATCTTCTCTCCACAGTACCTCAAGCATGGGCTCCACAAAGTAGGTGATGTGGTACTGGTAATCTGAGGCATGGCTCTGCAATAATTCATGACATTTCAATAAAACATGCAAATGCACTAGTGACTCTTGCATTTCTAATCTAGAGATTTCCCCAACCTTGTAGTAACCATCAGGCGAGCCCACTGGGATCTCGACGACGATGTGGAAGTCTGTGGTGCTCAGTGTGTACCCCCGTGCGGCCATCTGAGATCTATCAAGCCTCTGCCCGTTGATTCCCATGTGCATTTCTGAGACTGTAATTCTACCGTCCAACAGAGGAGTCACACGGCGAGGTACGTGCCAAGAGATCATATCCTCGGTGAAGAGGACGCCACCTGTTAATGACAAAATTGAGCTGTTGAGGTTAACTGTGCAACAATTAAGCTTACTGTGAAGGAAATATGTTGCTCAGGACTCACCTTTGGGACAAGCAGCTGCCAAGTTCACTACATTCAGACCCTGTGGTGCCATGTAGTAGGCGCTCACCCTGAAAACTTCCATGGGGACTCCAGCCACCTAAAGAGAGGAGAGGTTTAATATAATTGACAAGGAGGGAAAGGAAAGAAAGACTGTATAGGAGTGTGTTGCTTACATCCTCTGAATAAGTCTCTGCTGTATTGTACGGGCTTCGCATAACCAGGCGACTAGAGGTAGTTTTGGCAGCGTAGCCGGCTTGTTCAGCCTCTTGCAACACCATGGCCACTGGTTCTGGGGTGTAAAACGTGATCTTCCAGATACCTTGTGATGCACCAGAGGCCTACAGGAAAGAACAAATAATTAAATCCTCATTGGTGTAGGGAGGAATTGAACTGTAGTATCTGAACAGTTTAATTCAACATACTTCAAGATTGGCGTTGAGCTTCTCGTCTTTACCATCCCGAGTCTGACCCTTAGCTTCAGCATCAAGGTTAGCCATGTGGTGCGAAACCTAAAACAGAGGTTTTAGCATTCGTTTCCATACACACAAGATGGTGGACTCATCAATGTAAAGATGACCTACTTCCATGTAGTTCCTGTCGCAGAGGATCTCCCTGGAGGCCCAGCGAGTGTAGATGCAAGTCTGAGACACATCATGACTGACCACGTCTGATGGATTCTCGCCGTACATCTGGAGTCTCAAGCCAACGTTAAATGTAGCATCATCCTATAAATATAAAAAAAACTAAATTAAGTGAAACTCCCTAATATTCTTTGGTTCCAGCTTCTTTGTCATTGGAAATGTAATATCCTTGCCTTCAGGGACACATTTGAAGTCTAAATGGATATTTGTGTATGTACCAAACAAGTCAAGAAAGTACCTAGTAGATTCATTGAGGAATACAGTTGAGTGGAGCAGTGCTAATATTTTAGGGATGTACCAAACAAAAAGGGAAATGTACTTTGGGTCTTTTAACGGTAAGGGGTTACAAATAAATTCAGGGAAACACAAAAATGGGAGCAACCATGTGTTTGTTGAGCCATTAATTCAGTCACTTGACAGAATTAGCACAGCTAAACTTGGTAGAAAATTACATTGAATGCTGTTAAAACCCCTTTAGCTCAAAACAAACCTTGTTGTCCACAAAGCAGCCCATCAGGGAGGTGTAGATTCTGGTGTTACCCCACGGGTCAGACTCCATGCTGTATCCACACTGAGCAGCCATGCTAGGTGTTAACAAAATGTGCTTGGTGCCATCTGAGGGGAGAAAATAAGCTTTGTCAGGGACCCCTTTCCTCAGTGATGAACCAATCAGCTGCATTATTAGCAGTTAATACTTACTGATAGCCTCCACCTCAAGCTGGTTTCCCACTGCTAAAGCCTTGTCCAACGACAGTCTCATTACATTTGCGGCACAGTCAGACCTTAACCCACTGCCTGTTAAAAGAAAAGGCTTGTGAGGAGAATGTAAACCGACTTAATATGCTGTGTAAAATGACTTAATGAGAATTGAAGCTTACTTGACTGCGAATTTAGCTTCACATTAGGCCTGGCTTGACACAAGATGATTGCTGCAGCCATCCATAACAAACTTGAACACATAAAACACATCATTTAGAGACAATTAAGTACACACATAGAAAGAAATCTACAATAAATGTAACTTACATGTTCCCAAGCCTCAGCATGTTGCAGTTTGTAAGCAGTAAAACCAAAAAGAATACAGTCAGTATCAGAGCTTGGCAATGTCCAGCACACCTTCCAACAAAAACACAAGTCTAAAATGAAGGGGACTGGATGATTAACTGAGACATCAGCAGCTGCTTTATATTCCACTTAACGACAAAGCACAGGTGAGGCTTGTTAAGGATTCTCCACACACACACACACACACACACACACACACACACACACACACACACACACACACACACACACACACAGGGTGAGCTGATGTATGCCTAGTTTATTAAGAACATATTGTAAAAACATATGTATGGAAAGGAAAAACACACATTTTTCAGTAGTATAAAAAAAGTATTTATTGTTCAGCAAAAGTAGATTTGTATTTGATATTATACATAAATTACTTTTTTTTATTTGAAGAAGCAACAAAATAATCCACAGTTAATAATAAATTAAACTTTTCCTTAAAATCACATGTGCTTTTGATTTTTCCTTTGATTCTCCTTATAATGACTGTAATATAACACTTGATTATTGTTTGTATATATTCTCAAACCACTAAGGATGCACTAACATTTATTACAGACAGTAAAACCCGAGTTTATCGTTTCACCCGGGTCGATTTTTCTGCTCTGTCCAATTACGCAATGATATATGTTCATTTATGAGGCCATAACAATATGTTCCAACTGGAAGAGTGTTGAGTCAGTGCAGAAGAAGGAATAATCAATGCTCTGCTTAACAAAAACCATATCAAAATGTCGCACCCATCCCTGTGGGATTTCTACTTGGTTTCACAGGTTCAAACTGAATGTTTTTGCAGCAATAGTTTTATTTTCATTGTTTCTGTTCCTTGTGTAGGTTATTTTGTATGTGGTTTGTGTTTACTTTAAGGTTCATCTTCATTCTGATATCTTTAATCAAAGGGTTCATGTTCAGATCAAATACAATTCCAATTTTCTATACGATAGCTGTACATTATTGTAAATAATTTGACAAAACTTGACAGATTGTTTCTTCAAGCCAACAGATTTCAGGATTTATAAAAAGGTATATTCTATAGTTTATGGAGTTGTCAGTATCCCCTGTCTATCTTGTGCTGCTGGTCCAGAGGCCTGTACTACGAAGCTGGTTCAACCTAACCTGGATATGTTTGAGTTAGCCGGTTGGCCTGGGGTCGTCACGGTGTTTGGATTTCCACCGTTTCCGCTCTGCTGCCCTAAGGATGGTTCTATTAGCACGCAGTGCGTCATTTAGCCAGGGAGCAGGAGGGTACTGACGAGCCTGCCAGGGGCGGATCTACCGGGGTGGCATGGGGTGGCAACTGCCACCCTAAACAATAGCCTTGCCACCCCAGCTGCCACCCCAGTTGGCATCTTTGTTTTGAAAGAAAAGTTGTTGCTCATCGGACATTTATGAGAGAAAGTCTCTAATGTCCGAGTGCAAGTGAATGCAGCACAAGATGCACGTCATGTAACCCCTCCCCCGGTCCTGGCGCGAGAGTGGAAATATGATTGGTGGCGAATTCATTTGAACGGGACGGCGCAAAACGAGAAGCCTTTCGGACCCAAGCACTGAAGGAGTGAGGTAGTTGCGGTCTACAATGACAGAGAAGAGAATGTCAAGTTTGGCTGTACTCAGCATTGAATCAAAACGCACTACAGCTGTTGATCTTAATAAGTTTGTGAGGCGTTTTACTGAACAAAATAGTAATCGCCGCATTCAGCTGTAATAGACATGCCAACTTGATGCTCTGCTCACGGATGACTCGATGAGAATAACAAACTGTTAAGATGACGACCTTGTATGCGTGTATATATTTTTTTCTTTGAGGGGGTCTGCCCCCCAAAAACAATTGTAAGTCCTGAAAAAGTAAAATAAGACGGTGTGTAAAACTACACTGCCCAGCCAACAGAAACTAACCACTTTGATTGAACTAGGCCAGTAGGTAAGGACCTTCCACTGGATAATAACTGCAGCGATGTTTTAGCTGAATACACGTTTTTTAACCCTAACTGATGCAGTTAGTCACTTCTTTAATGTTTGTTCTTTCTGATGTAAAGTCAAGGTTGTAACTGTATATCAATAATGATATAATTACTTGTTTTTCAAATTTGAAGGAGGGTGAGCAAGCATCTTGATGAACATTCATCATTAACTCCTCCAAAAAATATAGTTTATTCAATACTAAATGAATATGTGAATCATAACAGTTATTCACTATATCTGTAAAGCGTCTTTGAGCACCTGTAAAAACGCTAACAAATTACATCTATTATTATTATTATTATTTATTAACAGTGATTGACAGCTTATAGGAATAATATGATAGTTAATAGTATCATATTCATTCAGACAAACATCGATGAGACAGTTAATTAATGTACTTATTGCAGCAGTCTGCATAGATTTGGAACCCCTGCTGGTCTAAGAGTGAGACAAACTCATTCAGTTATTGTTCAGTTAAAATTAATTAAATTACGTCTGCCACCTTATATGTAAGGCTTTACTGATGTGCCACAATAATATCACCTATGTGATTGAGTTAAAATATTAATATTGTGGCTTTCCAAGTTAACATTGATTGTAGGGGTGTAACGGTTCACAAACATTTCGGTTCAGTACGTAACTCGTTTTTAGGTCACGGTTCGGTTCGTTACGTTTTCGGTACAGCAGAAAAAATTATCACAAAACATTAAAAACATTTTTTTAATTATTATTAAACTGTGACTAATGTATTCAAATAAATACAAAATATAGTCAAATAAACATTAAGGTGCAGCATTTCGATGAACTGAAATAATCTGTATTTGAACTGTACTAGTACCTAAGCAGCCAGCTTGACATTAGGACTTCCTTGTCATTGTATTTTCATGTTGTTTAAAGAAAGATTAACTTGTCCACATTGCTTGCTGAAATGGCAGATCTGCTGGCACTAACAATGTCTCCTGCTGTGGAGAACACCCTCTCTAGGGACAGAGGTAGCACAGCCAGGTAGCGCTTTGCTAACATGGCAACATAAGGATACTTGGCGTTTGTAATAGCTTTGGCTCGGTCTGAACTTTCTGCGAGTGGTGGAGGCTTAAATGCTAGTGGGAGTTGGGTTTGCACTTCAGTCTTTTTTCTTTTGGTACCGGCGATATTCACATTCGGGTGATGCCTTTTCAAATGAGTGTGATGTATTGCCAGCCGCGTAACCAATGTTAGTTGAACAATACCGACAAACAGCTTTGGTTCGGTCCACCTGTCTTTGTCCGTCATCCTTGTACGTAACTACGAAACCAAAATATTCCCAAACCGGAGACTTCAATGATGCTGGAGGATTTTCAGCTCAACTTTATCTGCGTTCGCCATTTCCTCAAATTACTGACTACATTTGAACGCATCCCTGTGACCAGCTCTGATAGTATGCCTCTCGTCCAATGAAATTACTTGGTCGCTCTATGATATATACCTGAGATTACTTCCAGAAAGTTTTTCATGTTCTCAATTTGTTTACGTTTAACGCTATATTCGTTCGGTACACACGTGTACCGAACCGAAGGGCCCGTACTGAATAATTTCAGTACGGGTACGTGTACCGTTACACCCCTAATTGATTGATATGATTGCGATTTAAATCAGCATATACTTCTGTCAGGGGATGCCACCCCTCAAAATCTCCTGCCACCCTCTTGCCACCCCATGAATATTTGTCTAGATCCGCCCCTGGAGCCTGCCGAGATGTGAGAGGACAGAGAGAGTCCAGAGAGGATGAGAGAGTAGAGAGGAGAGTTTCTGCAGCAGAGTTTGGAGGTAGTAGTTGGAACGAGTCCGAGGAAGGGAGGGCTGAGAGCACCGATGAGGCAAAGGTAGAGGGGGAGAGGGAACAAAGGTTACGGCGGACAGGTGCAGGATGAGAAGAGATTAGTTTGTTATGTTTGGAAAGGGGTAGAGAGAATGAAATGAAGAAGTGATCGGATGTGTGGAGCGGGTTTACAGAGAGGTTAGAAGTAGTACAGTTCCTTGAGAATATGAGATCAAGGACATTGCCAGCTTTATGAGTTGGTGGGGATGGAGACAGTGAGAAAGCAAAGGTGGTTAACAGAGATGTTAGTTTGTCTATCTTCCCTGTCTGGAGGTTGAAGTCTCCGAGAAGTACAGCGGGAGGGCCAGTTTCAGGGATGTGTGAGAGGAGATTATCTAATTCCTCCAAGAAGTCCCCCAAGGCGCCTGGTGGACGGTAGAGAACAACAATGGTTAATTGTATAGGATGGGTTACTGTGACGGCATGGAATTCAAAGGTGGAAGGAGTGAAGTTAGGTAGCTTGAAGAGGGAAAAGCTCCATTTGGGAGAGAGCAGGAGACCAGTACCACCTCCTCTGCCAGTGGGTCTGGGTGTATGGGAGAAGGAATATGCTGTGGAGAGAGCTGCTGGGGTGGATGTGTTGGATGGAGTAATCCAGGTCTCAGTGAGAGCCAGGGTCGGCGTCATGGGGGGGTCATTCGCGGCCGTTTAAAAAAACAAAACAACATATAAGTGAAAACGTTTCCACTAAAGGTTTTTTGTGTGAAATATGTCAGAAATAAAGAATACAACATTTAAAATACAGCCTGAGCTGTGCTCACTGCTGCTCTCTGATTGGTGTGTTGCTTGACCAATAACCCCCGACCTTTGTTTTGTTATCATTACGTGGCTGTGTGTTTAGATGAAAGCCGGTGGCGATCTGTTCATCTGTTACACTGATTATACAGTAAAGCCATCGAAAATAATATGATATACAGTTCAGTACAAGTAGCCTACTTCTGGGTCTCTGTGTTTCATTCAAGCTCGCCTCTGTGTGTGTGTGTGTGTGTGTGTGTGTGTGTGTGTGTGTGTGTGTGTGTGTGTGTGTGTGTGTGTGTGTGTGTGTGTGTGTGTGTGTGTGTGCGTGTGTGTGTGGCACGAGCGCATTTTGTGAGTGCGCAAGTGGTAACGTGGAATGTTGATGTTAGCATGATCTGGTTAGCTAGCTATGCTAACGGATATAAAGAGCTGTTTCTACACCAAGGTGGAGGAGAGTCCTCTCCTGTCAGACTGAGAGGATCGTATAACCTCAGCTCAGTGAGGTAAGGACTCTCTCAGTATTTAGATAGTTAACTTTAGTGTAGGTTATCTCAGTGGGTCTCAAACGGTTTGGTCACCATTTATGTAAACAAGTATTTGCGAGGAACAACTTTATATGATCATTATAGTTATTAAAGAATATGAGAATAAATAAAAAACGGGTATGACATACTATAGGACAGTAACACAAGAATACAGTTTAAAAGGGGAGTGATTAGTAAAATATCCATAAAGAAAAAGTAAATCTGTGTACAGTTCTGTTTCATATGGATGCTGAGAGATGTAGACTATCCATAGATCTCTTCATTTTGCTCTCAAAGTGCACCAGATTGATGCTTTTAACTTCAATATTTTTAAAATAATCTTCCCGGGGGAGCATGCCCCCAGACCCTCCTAGAGGACGTTAGGTCCACCCCCACTTAAAACATGTTCACATGGATAGGATACTAATACATTTGCACACTTTTTGTATGGTGGCCTATGTCCATATGTTTCTGTTTTGGTGGTCGTGCCACAACCGTGCATGTATGCACAAGTCATAGGTGCGCTATACAATAGCACTACACCCCTGCAATATGTGTGAAAAACAATATACTTTTTTACAGCATGTTTTTTGAAGTTGCGTTGGTGTTTGTGTGTTGGTTGTTGACGGCAGTGTGTGCCCCCCCTTTGTAAATGATTGCCCCCCCATTCGATTTGTTCTAGAGCCGACCCTGGTGAGAGCAAGGAAATCATAATCACAGCCTCACCCCCCCTCCCAATTATTATTGCTATTATTATTAGGGTCTGAGACCAGAGGTCGGGGAAGACCCTATTGAAACAAACCTCCGAAACACACCCAAAACAGGGAAAACGACCGGCAAAAGCACAGAAAAGGTTCGGAAATTATGACGGCTGATAGGCCGCGCGAGCCCAGTCACGTGGGTTTTGCATGGTTATCGCTCGCGAACAAACACAAACAGCTCCTAAAGCATATAATAAATATCAGGCTACAGCCCTTGTATATTTTATTATGTGAAGCACTATATGGTTTCATGAAAAATATCTATTGTTTATTTGTAGATATCTCATAAAGCCTACAAATAAAGTGTGAAATGTAGGCCTGGTATTATTGAGCGATATATATTATACACACTGTTCTGCTTTCTGCACTGACCACAGCAGCTGTTTTCACTGTAAACATCGCCTCACAATGAAGCAGTTGTATTAAAAAAAAAATAGCCTAACATCCAGGGGAGATGTGATTTGTGAGTAAACAAACGGTAAAGGGCAGAAAGTCTGATGCACATTTGATCATCTTAAATAACTTATAATCACAACGGCAACAGTTTGCAGCAGTGGCGGCGCCAGAGATTTTCTCTAGGGGGTGCTGTGGGGTAGCTTGACGTTTCATAGAGGGTGCTCAAACATTAAGGGTTTCCCATTAATGCACCAGCGCTACAGTTGAATTTTCTACTGCAACACTCCCCACACACACACACAGTGTACCCGCGACTGTTACAATGAAGGCTCGGTAATCAGCTCACGGCATATAGGTGTGGGTAAAGTGCTATTTTTACAAGTGGGGAGTGGACCTCACCTCCTCTAGGAGGGTCCTCACCTCCTCTAGTGGGGTCCGGGCAAGCTCCCCCGGGAAGATTTGTTTTTAAATATTGAAGTTAAAAGCATCAATCTGGTGCACTTTGAGAGCCAAAATGAAGAGATCTATGGATATACAGTATCTCTCAACATACATATGTAACAGAACTGTAAACAGATTTTCTATTTCTTTATAGATATTTTACAAATCACTCCCCTTTTAAAACACACCGTTTGAGACCCACTGAGATAACTAGACTAAAGTTAACTATCTAAACACTGAGTCCTTTACTTCACCTGAGCTGAGGTTATCTTAGACTCTCAGTCTGACAGGAGATAGTTCTCCCTCCACCTTGTTGTTGAAAAAGCTCCTTATATCCGTTAGCTTGGCTAGCTAGCACCAGATGCTAACCACAACGATCTCCTGTAGATACCCACCGGTGTGCGAGCTCTCTCTCTCGCTCGCTTGCGCACGAACACAAAATGGCTAGTGCCACACACACACACACAGAGTAGAGCTTGAATGAAACAGACCCAGAAGTAAGCTACTTGTACTCACGAGGGCCTATTATGTGCAGAATCCCTCTCGCTTTTAGGTGGTTTTGATTGAGTGTCCACACGTGGACGTTTAAGGACTAAAAAACGATCCATTTATCACTTTGCTGTTAGCAAATCATTTGGGGCTCCAGCTAACAGGAAGTCACTTAAGTGTCACAAAGTAATTTAGCCTACTGTATGGGTAGGTCAAAAATCAAATGGGTGCTGGCCATTGCCTAATCATATCACCTGTGTTGGCTTTATGTTTTTGGTCAAACATGTATTTGTTTCACATTTGCATTGATGTAATCAATAATTTTCTGATTTAATTTAATAAAAATAATAATAATTTTCGAAAAAAAACACATTTATTGGGGGTGCTTAGGGGTGCTTTGGCAATCCTGCCGGCGGGGACCTTCGGGCTTAACAGGTTAATGTGTTGCTTAAAATAATACTTCTGCATACAGTATGTGACACTGTGAGTGTTGCACGGCCAGATACGGCTCAGCTGACTCAGATAAGGAAATATGATACATTATGATGTGATGTGATATGAATGATAATGGGACACATCAACGTCTGCAATCAGAGTGCCGCGGACTGTAGGCAACGTAATGTTACTTTGATCCGGTTACTTATGTTGTGGCAAATATTTAATTAAGCTTTCTTAACATAATAGTATGTTATAGTCAGACTGCTCTGAAGATGGGAGGTGATGTCCTATTCATTTTCACGTTCACACAGTCGGTGATTTTGGCCGGCCGTCTTTCCTGCAACGGCAGTTTAAACTGTATTTCCTCCACACACTGAGCTCTGATTGGCCAGCAGGCGTTGTGCTTTCGCTGAGTTGATCTCTTATCCTGGAACCTATCCTGCTTTGGAGCACAGACTAGGTTCCAGGATAAGTCTCCATGGAGATCTAGCCGCTAAAAAGTGAACCAGCTTCGTAGTACCGGAAATCCCAGAAGTTATCTTGCTAAACGAAAATCCTGCTTCGTAGTATACCCCCCAGGTTAGCCGCTCAGCATAAGTTACCATGGAGATCTAGCCTGCTAAAAAGAGAACCAGCATCGTAGGACCGGAAACCCTGAGTTTTCCCTGAAATTAGCCGGCTAAGCGAAAATCCTGCTTCGTAGTACAGGCCTCTGCTATTAATCCTACACTGAACAATATGATATTGAAGCCAATTAACATTGCAGCCAATTAAAAAACTGCATAGTTGTCATGACAATATTCATATCAAATAGAAAAGGCAATTTAAATGTATCCTCGTCTAGTTATGTTGTACAATGCTGCATTCATTTGGGGTCAATAGGTCACATATGGAAGCTATTGCAACAAAAAAATATATTTTATTTGTTAGTTTTATATTAATCTAAAACTACTCTGTCAGGCTTGAAAATAACAGATAACTATCTTGTGAACTTTGGACTAAAAGGGGTCTCTGTACCCTTACCTAGTCTATAGTGGATGAGTTCTCTGTTGTAGAAAGGTGTCTCATAGCTGCTGTCACTCTGTATCGCTAAAGAGAAGTCCTCCACCTAAATCCACCCGGAGGTACTTTATCTGTCCGCGGTTGTTGTAAGCAGTGGCCAAATGACTGGCTTTACAATCCCTGTGGAAATATGACAACGTTGAACGTCTCTAAAACAATACATGTAATGAAATGACAAAGTGACAGAACACGATGGACGTTAGCTTTAACCTGGGACACAGAATTTGACGGGTAGCAGAATACGCTGCAACACTAGTACAGACATCGCCAACAATTGAACAAAGAGTACCTGGACTGTCAGGAGATAAACTTTGTATACAGTTGTTCTGCACATTTGAAGTTCTAGTTTTTAAACTCAGAGTGAGCATTTTCAAGTATTTGAGGTTTGTCTTGCTCCATTGGCTGTGAATTCTGTTAAGGTTTGTTGTGTTCCCTAAAGGCGTAAGTGACGACACGTCTTTCATTTAGCGCCTAAATCAACTTATCATTTTTAGTTGTTTATTATATAGGATATCATTGCTATATATGTTGATGCTTCTCTGCATTCTCTTGAAATTATGAGGGTACTGGTTGACACAGAACCTGCTTTATTAATATGTCCCTTAAAATTGACCACAGAAGATGCAATACATTGATAAAAGAGACCATATAAATAAATGTGGCTTTTTTTTTTTTATTCGTTTTTTTTTTTTTTAAATACACGAGTCGTTATGGTCATCCATCAATATAAAAGGCAGTACAGTACATTCATTGATAAAACTGTTCCCCTGGTCGTCCCAAACAAAACAATGAACACAATTACATAAGGTGCAAATGACAAAATGTAAAAACTTGTAGAAAATATTCAAAGGTTAGCCAGAATAATTGCCCCAGAGGAGATCTGCCTTTGGCGTGTTGAGTCGGTGCTTCTTCGCTCTGCAAACCAAGTAAAGATTACCAACTGCACATCCAGATCGACTACATTTGTTCAGACTCGGTCACTTACCCTTTTTTACACCTGCAGGTCTTGAGTAGCTCTGACCTGGAGGATGCACACACTGGCCTCTGCAGGAACCATCTGCCTGGCTGCTTGTGTCACAAATCACTGCATCACAGTGGACATAGATCTGTGGACGGACAGGATGATTTTACACATGGCTACATGCAGCAGTGGCTAAAAGACTCAAGATTTGGATTTACAAGTCTTACCTGGTCTTTCAGAACCTTGTCATCTTTAGTGAAAGTGAACATCTTTACAGAGAAGCGCTTGATGTGGGACGGGACTAAAACCCTGGAGTCACTCACAACAGGATGGAAAATTGTTGCATAGCTGTCATTGCGATTCTCACAGCTATTGAAGGAATTTGAAAGTTAATAAAGCAGCAGTTAAACAAATGAAATGAGTAGTTAGTTTTGCACAACATTACCTGTCCACAATGATGTCCCAGCTTGGCAGAGATGTCCTATCTTCATAAAGGGTTGCCCAACAGTTCTCAGCAATGAGTTCCAAGTGCGGGTCGGTAGAATGCATCAGCTCCACCTCAAAATACAGAGGCTGCTGCAGATATTTCACCACTGGATAATCCTCTGCTTGGTAGAAGAGCTCGTAGGATGGATCTGCAGGCAAAGAGTCCCGTTAGAGAAAGGAGGCCTGGACATTTACAGTTTCATTTCAAACCTTTATTTAATCAGATCGGTCCCTTGAGATCATAGATCTCTTTTTCAAGAGAGACCTGCAAACAGTGTTTTGTATGCATGAACAAGATGTTGTAAAATTCCACCATGCCTTGGGAAAGCCTCATCTGCACCATCAGCTGGCCGGTGCCGATCTCTGCAGCGGGCTCATAGGTTCTTGGTTTAGCGCTGAAGGCAACAGTCTGAGTCTCATTGACCACATAGAAGCAGGAAATGGTTTGCCTATTAGGGGAAAAAATAAAATATATAAATTAGGGATGCACGATATTGTTTTTTTTTTTAAACAGATACCGATAACTTCCTGCTTCTCAAGACCGATAATAAAAAAGATTTACGCCACTAATTATTTTAACGCATGTGTATTTTTTTTCCTTGGCCGCCCCGTAGTTTCAGAGCGCATCGAATTTAAAATACCATCTACAAGCTGATGCTGACAGCCCCTCTCCTGCCGCCCGCTTGTGGCAGACCACACTTCCACGCTCACCGACTGGCCATCTGGAGGACCGGGAGGGTGTGTGTATGTGTGGCCCGAGCGAGCGAGACCTACGTGCATTGTTGTTATTAGCATCTGGTGCTAGCTACGCTAACAGATATAAGGAGCCGTTTAAATGAAAACAGAGGAGCGACATTTCGCCACAACTGCGCCGAGCACTTGACTTCATGCAGGAAGCCAGACAGTGGGACATTGTACGAAAAGTCAGCACACTCAGCACGGATAGTGTGCAACATGATTGCAGCGTCCAGGCAGCTCCGGTTCGAGCATATGCCTTGAGTTGCACATAGCTCCATAGTTTGTTTACTGTGCTGGCTTCACACCATTTACGTCACAGCCAGGCATGAGTTAGGGCGTGCTGGATTTGTGAAGAACTCCCCTCTTCCTAAACCACAGTACTGGCAAAACGGGAGGAGCCGAGTAAAAAACAAGCGCCCCTCATCCCAATCCACACCGCGGTATTTTTTTCTACCCAAAGAATATATTTTATATTATCGGGGCTATTAATACTGGTATCTGGTTTATCGGGATGACGTCATAATTCCTAATATCGGGACCGATATTATCGTGCATCCCTAATATAAATGCATACATTGAAGGTGTTCATCTCCAATTATACAGAATCAAATATTTTACCTGTAATCAGGATCAACTGGTGATGTGTTGGCTGCTCCTTTGGCGTTGTTGTAAGACAGGCGGATCTCATTTTCATACATCATGTAGTCGTCAAAGAACTATTTAACAACAATAACGCATTAACATTTGCCAAAAAACCCTTTTGATATTTAAATGTGATTCACACTCACCGTTCTGGTGGTTCCACAGGTATCCACACTGAAGGAGAAATATGCAACGCGATCGTCGCTGAACTGTGGTGTGCAGGACTGGTCCTTTAGCGTCAGCTGACTTGGCTTCAGATTACGAGTCGATTCAACCTTCACAGCCACAGCGGTCATTGTGCCATTGGGGTGGCACTCTGGAAGAAGAAGCAGGCAATGTGTAAAGCAACACAAATCCATCAATTAAAGCAGCAAATAAACTTACATGTTCCATCTTACCTGTTGCTTTTAAGGGGAAAGTAGCAAGCCAGATAGAGATCAGCAAGCACCCAGTCGTTTGCACGATCCAACAGAAGCAGGTCAATTCTGGATTTGACTGATTCTGCAGTGAGCAGCTGTGGAAAAGAAAGTAAAGTTAGCCAATGCAGAAGATCTATGGTGGGATTTTGTAGTTTTGACATACCTCGAAAACAGCGTCCTTGGCAGTGTATGGCAGAATGAGGCTGAGGTGTGTGCCGTTCTCATAGAAATTGTAGTCTTCAGCCATCTCAGCCGTCAGCTCTCGAGGTCCAACGATAGCCTTGAAATTAGAGCCGTGACTCCCGAACTTCACGCTGATGTAAAACTGGTTCTGGTCACAGGTGCCAGCCATGATGGGTAACACTAGAGCAGCAAAACATGCATTATCCATTTGATTGTGTATCTTTTACTCTTATATATATATATGTTTTATTTAATTTTAGAAAACACAATTTGCATGAAGATATTGTCAAAAGCAAATTCAATATGATCTCACCAATATCCTGCAGAGAGGCCTGCAGGTCGACCGGGAGAGCAAAAGGAGTTTCTTCAGGCAGGACGATCAACCCAAAGATCAGAGGGAGGAAGTAGGATGTAACCAAGCGCTCAGGATTCTGCAACAAATGAAATAAAAGCTCAGCAACACTGAAAATATGCTGGTACAAAGTGATATTTTGAATCTATAATGTCATACATGTTTTAAGACAACATCGGCATCAAAGGGCACTTGAAGAGAGAAGCTCTTGGAGCCATTAGCCAAGCTGTGTTCCTGGACTGTGAAGCCTTTGGCATTGCTCTCCTCAACAGTGAGGACCCCGGTGGAGAAGGTGATGTTCCTCAGCTCAACGTCATGGAGGAAGGTTCCCAAGAGAACGCTGAACACCCGAGTCTCTGGGATAGTGTCTGAGGAACAGAAAGTGGCAGGTTTACAACTTCTAAACCAGCCTCAACATTGATAGAGAAAAATTGAGTAGTTGGATTGAGTGCTATTTAAAAAAAACAAAAAAGTGCCCTTTGTAAGCAAAAGTAGATTTTGTACTTGGCTTCGAATCCCATCCAAACACACCATTTTGCAAAAACTGAAGACTTTATTTAATGGGTTTAGCAGTCTTTAGGATATATCCGAGCAAGCCCGAGTTCAAATGTCATTTTTTTTCATACCTACTAGAAAATGTGACTTACCATCCTGGATTTGGGGGAGAATTGAGGCATCAGAGGGGTCATGATGGGGAACAAAACCTTGTATCTGGTATCATCTTGGGTGTCATCTTCTCTCCACAGTACCTCAAGCATGGGCTCCACAAAGTAGGTGATGTGGTACTGGTAATCTGGGGCATGGCTCTGCAATAATTCATGACATTTCAATAAAACATGCAAATGCACTAGTGACTCTTGCATTTCTAATCTAGAGATTTCCCCAACCTTGTAGTAACCATCAGGCGAGCCCACTGGGATCTCGACGACGATGTGGAAGTCTGTGGTGCTCAGTGTGTACCCCCGTGCGGCCATCTGAGATCTATCAAGCCTCTGCCCGTTGATTCCCATGTGCATTTCTGAGACTGTAATTCTGCCGTCCAACAGAGGAGTCACACGGCGAGGTACGTGCCAAGAGATCATATCCTCGGTGAAGAGGACACCACCTGTTAATGACAACATTGAGCTGTTGAGGTTAACTGTGCAACAATTAAGCTTACTGTGAAGGAAATATGTTGCTCAGGACTCACCTTTGGGACAAGCAGCTGCCAAGTTCACTACATTCAGACCCTGTGGTGCCATGTAGTAGGCGCTCACCCTGAAAACTTCCATGGGGACTCCAGCCACCTAAAGAGAGGAGAGGTTTAATATAATTGACAAGGAGGGAAAGGAAAGAAACACTGTATAAGAGTGTGTTGCTTACATCCTCTGAATAAGTCTCTGCTGTATTGTACGGGCTTCGCATAACCAGGCGACTAGAGGTAGTTTTGGCAGCGTAGCCGGCTTGTTCAGCCTCTTGCAACACCATGGCCACTGGTTCTGGGGTGTAAAACGTGATCTTCCAGATACCTTGTGATGCACCAGAGGCCTACAGGAAAGAACAAATAATAATTAAATCCTCATTGGTGTAGGGAGGAATTGAACTGTAGTATCTGAACAGTTTAATTCAACATACTTCAAGATTGGCGTTGAGCTTCTCGTCTTTACCATCCCGAGTCTGACCCTTAGCTTCAGCATCAAGGTTAGCCATGTGGTGCGAAACCTAAAACAGAAAACGGTGGTTTTAGCATTCGTTTCCATACACACAAGATGGTGGACTCATCAATGTAAAGATGACCTACTTCCATGTAGTTCCTGTCGCAGAGGATCTCCCTGGAGGCCCAGCGAGTGTAGATGCAAGTCTGAGACACATCATGACTGACCACGTCTGATGGATTCTCGCCGTACATCTGGAGTCTCAAGCCAACGTTAAATGTAGCATCATCCTATAAATATAAAAAAAACTAAATTAAGTGAAACTCCCTAATATTCTTTGGTTCCAGCTTCTTTGTCATTGGAAATGTAATATCCTTGCCTTCAGGGACACATTGAAGTCTAAATGGATATTTGTGTATGTACCAAACAAGTCAAGAAAGTACCTAGTAGATTCATTGAGGAATACAGTTTTGAGTGGAGCAGTGCTAATATTTTAGGGATGTACCAAACAAAAAGGGAAATGTACTTTGGGTCTTTTAACGGTAAGGGGTTACAAATAAATTCAGGGAAACACAAAAATGGGAGAAACCATGTGTTTGTTGAGCCATTAATTCAGTCACTTGACAGAATTAGCACAGCTAAACTTGGTAGAAAATTACATTGAATGCTGTTAAACCCCTTTAGCTCAAAACAAACCTTGTTGTCCACAAAGCAGCCCATCAGGGAGGTGTAGATTCTGGTGTTACCCCACGGGTCAGACTCCATGCTGTATCCACACTGAGCAGCCATGCTAGGTGTTAACAAAATGTGCTTGGTGCCATCTGAGGGGAGAAAATAAGCTTTGTCAGGGACCCCTTTCCTCAGTGATGAACCAATCAGCTGCATTATTAGCAGTTAATACTTACTGATAGCCTCCACCTCAAGCTGGTTTCCCACTGCTAAAGCCTTGTCCAACGACAGTCTCATTACATTTGCGGCACAGTCAGACCTTAACCCACTGCCTGTTAAAAGAAAAGGCTTGTGAGGAGAATGTAAACCGACTTAATATGCTGTGTAAAATGACTTAATGAGAATTGAAGCTTACTTGACTGCGAATTTAGCTTCACATTAGGCCTGGCTTGACACAAGATGATTGCTGCAGCCATCCATAACAAACTTGAACACATAAAACACATCATTTAGAGACAATTAAGTACACACATAGAAAGAAATCTACAATAAATGTAACTTACATGTTCCCAAGCCTCAGCATGTTGCAGTTTGTAAGCAGTAAAACCAAAAAGAATACAGTCAGTATCAGAGCTTGGCAATGTCCAGCACACCTTCCAACAAAAACACAAGTCTAAAATGAAGGGGACTGGATGATTAACTGAGACATCAGCAGCTGCTTTATATTCCACTTAACGACAAAGCACAGGTGAGGCTTTATAAGGATTCTCCACACACACACACACACACACACACACACACACACACACACACACACACACACACACACACACACAGGGTGAGCTGATGTATGCCTAGTTTATTAAGAACATATTGTAAAAACATATGTATGGAAAGGAAAAACACACATTTTTCAGTAGTATAAAAAAGTATTTATTGTTCAGCAAAAGTAGATTTGTATTTGATATTATACATAAATTACTTTTTTTTATTTGAAGAAGCAACAAAATAATCCACAGTTAATAATAAATTAAACTTTTCCTTAAAATCACATGTGCTTTTGATTTTTCCTTTGAGCCTCCTTATAATGACTGTAATATAACACTTGATTATTGTTTGTATATATTCTCAAACCACTAAGGATGCACTAACATTTATTACAGACAGTAAAACCCGAGCTTATCGTTTCACCCGGGTCGATTTTTCTACTCTGTCCAATTATGCAATGATTATGTTCATTTATGAGGCCATAACAATATGTTCCAACTGGAAGAGTGTTGAGTCAGTGCAGAAGAAGGAATAATCAATGCTCTGCTTAACAAAAACCATATCAAAATGTCGCACCCATCCCTGTGGGATTTCTACTTGGTTTCACAGGTTCAAACTGAATGTTTTTGCAGCAATAGTTTTATTTTCATTGTTTCTGTTCCTTGTGTAGGTTATTTTGTATGTGGTTTGTGTTTACTTTAAGGTTCATCTTCATTCTGATATCTTTAATCAAAGGGTTCATGTTCAGATCAAATACAATTCCAATTTTCTATACGATAGCTGTACATTATTGTAAATAATTTGACAAAACTTGACAGATTGTTTCTTCAAGCCAACAGATTTCAGGATTTATAAAAAGGTATATTCTATAGTTTATGGAGTTGTCAGTATCCCCTGTCTATCTTGTGCTGCTGGTCCAGGGGCCTGTACTACGAAGCTAGTTCAACCTAACCTGGATATGTTTGAGTTAGCCGGTTGGCCTGGGGTCGTCATGGTGTTTGGATTTCCACCGTTTCCGCTCTGCTGCCCTAAGGATGGTTCTATTAGCACGCAGTGCGTCATTTAGCCAGGGAGCAGCAGGGGACTGACGAGCCTGCAGAGATGTGAGAGGACATAGAGAGTCCAGAGAGGATGAGAGAGTAGAGAGGAGAGTTTCTGCAGCAGAGTTTGGAGGCAGAAGTTGGAATGAGTCAGAGGAAGGGAGGGCTGAGAGCACCGATGAGGCAAAGGTAGAGGGGGAGAGGGAACGAAGGTTACGGCGGACAGGTGCAGGATGAGAAGAGATTAGTTTGTTATGTTTGGAAAGGGCTAAAGAGAATGAAATGAAGAAGTGATCGGATGTGTGGAGCGGGTTTACAGAGAGGTTAGAAGTAGTACAGTTCCTTGAGAATATGAGATCAAGGACATTGCCAGCTTTATGAGTTGGTGGGGATGGAGACAGTGAGAAAGCAAAGGTGGTTAACAGAGATGTTAGTTCGTCTATCTTCCCTGTCTGGAGGTTGAAGTCTCCGAGAAGTACAGCGGGAGGGCCAGTTTCAGGGATGTGTGAGAGGAGATGATCTAATTCCTCCAAGAAGTCCCCCAAGGCGCCTGGTGGACGGTAGAGAACAACAATGGTTAATTGTATAGGATGGGTTACTGTGACGGCATGGAATTCAAAGGTGGAAGGAGTGAAGTTAGAACTTGGCAGCTGCTTGTCCCAAAGGTGAGTCCTGAGCAACATATTTCCTTCACAGTAAGCTTAATTGTTGCACAGTTAACCTCAACAGCTCAATGTTGTCATTAACAGGTGGTGTCCTCTTCACCGAGGATATGATCTCTTGGCACGTACCTCGCCGTGTGACTCCTCTGTTGGACGGCAGAATTACAGTCTCAGAAATGCACATGGGAATCAACGGGCAGAGGCTTGATAGATCTCAGATGGCCGCACGGGGGTACACACTGAGCACCACAGACTTCCACATCAAGTCTTTGAAAAGCTCCATTTGGGAGTGAGCAGGAGACCAGTGCCACCTCCTCTGCCAGTGGGTCTGGGTGTATGGGAGAAGGAATATGCAGTGGAGAGAGCTGCTGGGGTGGATGTGTTGGATGGAGTAATCCAGGTCTCAGTGAGAGCCAGGGTCGGTGTCATTCGCGGGCCCTGCCCCCCCAAATGAGTCACTGTGCCCCCCCAACGCAGGGTGGGCAAGCCTTGCCTATTTGCCGTTTAAAAAAAAACAAACATATAAGTGAAAACGTTTCCACTAAAGGTTTTTTGTGTGAAATACGTCAGAAATAAAGAATACAAAATTTAAAACACAGCCTGAGCTGTGCTCACTGCTGCTCTCTGATTGGTGTGTTGCTTGACCAATGACCCCCGACCTTTGTTTTGTTATCATTATGTGGCTGTGTGTTTAGATGAAAGCCCGGTGGCGATCTGTTCATCTGTTACACTGATTATACAGTAAAGCCATCGAAAATAATATGATATACAGTACAGTACAAGTAGCCTACTTCTGGGTCTCTGTGTTTCATTCAAGCTCGGCTCTGTGTGTGTGTGTGTGTGTGTGTGTGTGGCACGAGCGCATTTTGTGAGTGCGCAAGTGGTAACGTGGAATGTTGATGTTAGCATGATCTGGTTAGCTAGCTATGCTAACGGATATAAAGAGCTGTTTCTACACCAAGGTGGAGGAGAGTCCTCTCCTGTCAGACTGAGAGGATCGTATAACCTCAGCTCAGTGAGGTAAGGACTCTCTCAGTGTTTAGATAGTTAACTTTAGTGTAGGTTATCTCAGTGGGTCTCAAACGGTTTGATCACCATTTATGTAAACAAGTATTTGCGAGGAACACCTTTATATGATCATTATAGTTATTAAAGAATAAGAGAATAAATAAAAAAACGGGTATGACATACTATAGGACAGTAACACAAGAATACAGTTTAAAAGGGGAGTGATTAGTAAAATATCCATAAAGAAAAAGTAAATCTGTGTACAGTTCTGTTTCATATGGATGCTGAGAGATGTAGACTATCCATAGATCTCTAGCAGAACCACTGCTGTAGGAGAAGCACCCCTTTATAAGTAGTGTTATGGCGGCATCTCAGTGGTGCTCTGCAAAGAATATGGGAGATAAAGTCATCCTGCCACAAATTCTTTCCATGGCCCCACTGGACAGAGAAGCAGCTCTCCATAACCTTGGTGAAGCCAGCAACCTGCGGGACGAAGACAGCTGGGAAGACAGGATGGACCCATTTATGTTCAGGTTCAAATTTGAGTCGGACTATTTAATGTTTTTTGAGCAGTGCATTGACAAAGAAAACCTTAAGGTTCATGCCTGTTTTGAAGAGCGCGGTTGAATGTTTGCATCAGTAAAGCTTTTCACTGTTGTATAGATTTTTTTTTGTATACTTGGTTTGGTTTTTATATTTACTGTATTTGCTTTTTCGGTTCTGTTATCTTAATGATTGTTCTGTTATATGATAAACGTTGTAAATAATAAATGCTTGTTCTATCATTCTATGAAATGCAGTGCAATGTATCATTTGAAATATATGGACAAGATATGAGTATGCACAGAACTAACTAAATGAATAATCAATTAAAACAAATATTAAATAATATACTTAAATACACTAATATATCAATTAAAACAAATATTAAATAATGAACTTAAATACACTAATAGAAAATATGACTTTTTATACCACATATTTAAATACATTCATGCATTTAATTAGTATGAAGTTTTTTAATTATATTTAGTCGAGTGCAGATTTGTATTTGTACTTATTGTAGTTGTCCAGCAGATGATGCTGTTTGTGTCATTAGGATATCCTTACACCCCGCCCATCGGACGTCCAGCCCCGCCCACATCCGACCCCGCCCCATTCCGCGTTCCGCAGCCAGGGCCTATGGGGCGGAGGAGGGGTCGGACGTCCGACCCCGCCCCATTCCGCGTTCCGCAGCCAGGGCATATAGAAGAAAAGGGCAAGGAAAAAACACTTCTAAAACTAAAAGGTAAGATCCAGTGATTTGAGGGATTGTCTGACAAACACACATTCTCTCTCTATTGCTTACACACACACTCACACACACACTCTCAGAGACTCTCTCACACACACACACACACACACACACACACACACACACACACACACACACACACACACACACACACACACACACACACACACACACACACACACACACACACACACACACACACACACACACACACACACACACACACACACACACACACACAGTGTACCCGCGACTGTTACAATGAAGGCTCGCTAATCAGCTCACGGTATATAGGTGTGGATAAAGTGCTATTTTTACAAGTGGGTAGTGGACCTCACCTCCTCTAGGAGGGTCCTCACCTCCTCTAGTGGGGAAGATTTTTTTTAAAATACTGAAGTTAAAAGCATCAATCTGGTGCACTTTGAGAGCCAAAATGAAGAGATCTATGGATATACAGTATCTCTCAACATACATATGTAACAGAACTGTAAACAGATTTTCTATTTCTTTATAGATATTTTACAAATCACTCCCCTTTTAAAACACACCGTTTGAGACCCACTGAGATAACTAGACTAAAGTTAACTATCTAAACACTGAGTCCTTTACTTCACCTGAGCTGAGGTTATCTGAGACTCTCAGTCTGACAGGAGAGAGTTCTCCCTCCACCTTGTTGTTGAAAAAGCTCCTTATATCCGTAAGCTTGGATAGCTAGCACCAGATGCTAACCACAACGATCTCCGGTAGATACCCACTTCTCCACTGGTGCGCGAGCTCTCTCTCTCGCTCGCTCGCTTGCGCACGCACACGAAGAAGAAGAAGAAGAAGAAGAAGAAGAAGAAGAAGAAGAAGAAGAAGAAGAAGAAGAAGAAGAAGAAGAAGAAGAAGAAGAAGAAGAAGAAGAAGAAGAAGAAGAAGAAGAAAGAAGAAGAAGAAGAAGAAGAAGAAGAAGATAGATAGAAGAACCATGTGATCACCTAGTTGGTCTGTTTGTCCGCGTTATTACATTTGAAGACGATTATACATCATCATTATCATGGAAGGGAACGACCGAAGGTAATAAAGTATGTATTATGCAACCCAGTAGACATTCGCTGCCAAGTTCCGACCTTGTAAGTTGTCTGTATGGCCGTACCAATAAGTTAGCGCAGCATGCTTGGTCTTGAAATGTTCGTAAGAATCCATAGATGTAGAATATCTACATTGTTCATCTTGATGTGTTTTTAAATTCTTACAAACCAACTGAATCGATCTGCTTAAACAAATAACAACATTTGATACATGTAGACTCTGATTTGAATGTATTCCATTTTGTGTTCTTCCTCAGACACCATACCATTCTTACTGAGGGAGAAGAACCTGTGCCCCTACAGTCCGCCGATTCACCTTTTTATCAGTGCCCATTCTGCTCTTATAAGACTGCAGAAAGGCATTTGGTGATTAAATACATAAAAAATCATGCAACGGTGAAACATAAAGGTCAAAGCCAATGTTAGGGCATAACTTGAACAACAAACAAAATGCATGTGAACAGACAACATACATATGTATATATAGGTACTTTATTTATCCCAAAGGAAAGTGATGCACAAGCAAGGTAGAAAGATACATATTTAAAATACTAGTAAAGGGTAAAAGTAAACAAGTAGAAAACTGAGGTATTACCTTTATACTGGTGTACAGCAGAAATAGCCTTAAATATGCACTGTAAATATACTGCATCTATAAGCATATAAGCACTACCAAAAAGAGCTGCAAACTATTGTTAACTGTCAGCCACTGTCAGTTGCAGCACACAAAGGTTAAAGGTAGCATATAATAATGTTAAAATGTGCAACAAAAAAGAGGAGTAAAAGTAGCTCTTTTTTTAGTTTTAGTTTTTGAAAGTAGCTCTCATCCTAAAAAAGGTTGGAGACTGTTATAGAACGATACATTTGACAATTTTAAGCTTGAACAATTAAGCTTAAGAGGAACAGGTGGGGCTTGAAAAGGCCAACCTGTTCAAAGTGAGGAATGACATAAAAAGTTTGAGAACCACTGCTGTAGGAGAAGCACCCCTTTATAAGTAGTGTTATGGCGGCATCTCAGTGGTGCTCTGCAAAGAATATGGGAGATAAAGTCATCCTGCCGCAAATTCTTTCCATGGCCCCACTGGACAGAGAAGCAGCTCTCCATAACCTTGGTGAAGCCAGCAACCTGCGGGACGAAGACAGCTGGGAAGACAGGATGGACCCATTTATGTTCAGGTTCAAATTTGAGTCGGACTATTTAATGTTTTTTGAGCAGTGCATTGACAAAGAAAACCTTAAGGTTCATGCCTGTTTTGAAGAGCGCGGTTGAATGTTTGCATCAGTAAAGCTTTTCACTGTTGTATAGATTTTTTTTTGTATACTTGGTTTGGTTTTTATATTTACTGTATTTGCTTTTTCGGTTCTGTTATCTTAATGATTGTTCTGTTATATGATAAACGTTGTAAATAATAAATGCTTGTTCTATCATTCTATGAAATGCAGTGCAATGTATCATTTGAAATATATGGACTAGATATGAGTATGCACAGAACTAACTAAATGAATAATCAATTAAAACAAATATTAAATAATATACTTAAATACACTAATATATCAATTAAAACAAATATTAAATAATGAACTTAAATACACTAATAGAAAATATGACTTTTATACCACATATTTAAATACATTCATGCATTTAATTAGTATGAAGTTTTTAAATTATATTTAGTCGAGTGCAGATTTGTATTTGTACTTATTGTAGTTGTCCAGCAGATGATGCTGTTTGTGTCATTAGGATATCCTTACACCCCGCCCATCGGACGTCCAGCCCCGCCCACATCCGACCCCGCCCCATTCCGCGTTCCGCAGCCAGGGCCTATGGGGCGGAGGAGGGGTCGGACGTCCGACCCCGCCCCATTCCGCGTTCCGCAGCCAGGGCATATAGAAGAAAAGGGCAAGGAAAAAACACTTCTAAAACTAAAGGGTAAGATCCAGTGATTTGAGGGATTGTCTGACAAACACACATTCTCTCTCTATTGCTTACATACACACACTCTCACACACACACTCTCAGAGACTCTCACACACTCACACACACACACACACACACACACACACACACACACACACACACACACACACACACACACACACACACACACACACACACACACACACACACACTCACTCACTCAATCTCTCTCACCTACAC
This sequence comes from Gymnodraco acuticeps, assembly GCF_902827175.1. NCBI lineage: Eukaryota > Metazoa > Chordata > Actinopteri > Perciformes > Bathydraconidae > Gymnodraco > Gymnodraco acuticeps. Next base: position 3,709,904 of record NW_022991187.1, read on the forward strand.
GTTCTCACTCCCATCCCGTCACATATTGACGGACGGTCAGGGCCCCTCCCCGTCACTCTATTACGTACAGGGTACCCCTTGACCGTCAGGCTTCTACGGGCAGGGCGTCCCATAGACCTTCATATACCACGTGATCAACAACAATGGCCGACCTTCGTGTTATTCTCGGTGGAAAATGCCTATTTTAAGGTTCATTTGGCCATTAAAATGCGTTTTGATGTCATTTTATGCGATTAATATGAGTTGTTATTTCTGATTATTTGTGCAGTAGATGTACATGTTTAGTTGGCTAGTTATGACGAAGATTAATTCATGAATGTGTACACATTCATGGTTGCTATGGACGCTGCAACAGCTCCCAGACCACGTAATCAACAACAATGGCCGACCTTCGTGTTATTCTCGGTGGAAAATGCCTATTTTAAGGTTCATTTGGCCATTACAATGCGTTTTGATGTCATTTTATGCGAGTAATATGAGTTTTTATTTCTGATTATTTCTGCAGTAGCTACATGTAGGCCTACATGATGTTTAGTTTGCTAGTTATGACGAATATTACTTCATGAATGTGTAGACATTCATGGTTGCTAACGTTTTTTTGGTGGAAATGTGTTTTTTCACAGCAAAGTCACCCTCTGTACTTGGACTTATTGGGAGAATCTAAAGGCAAGAACATCCCAAATATTCATTTAGGTCTTTATTTTAGACCTTTAGTGTTGCCGTCTGTGAGGAAAATAAATGGGGCTCAGAGCCTCAGGATACTGAAATCTGTATTTTTTAAATCTTTTTTTCCTTCTAATTTGTTATTCTTTTCAAAATAACACACTGTTATTTACTCACCAATAACACACAATTATCTTTGCTTTTATTTATTGGTTTAATTCCATAATCTCGGGCTTTTTTGGCATCCGTCGTATTTTCGTATTTCCCATATTTAGAACTTGCCAGTATTAAACTGTATACATCCCTGGAGGTTTAGGGAATTGGAAACACATTGGTGTCTATATACAAGTGATTGGAATATGATATATTAGATAAATAATTTGTAAATTGCAGCCAGACTAATGTTGTGGATGTTGTTTCAAAAGTTCAGGTGTTTAATAGTCTTCTGGCCTGTGGGCAGGAGCTCCAACAAGCCATTTAGGACAGAGAGTGAATACACATACTATACAGAGACGCTGTATGAGAAACCAATGTGAGTTTGGAAAATTGCACAATATAAATCTATTCTAGTAGACCTCAACAATGGAATTACGATCAGTAGAAATGGCCATGTCATGGGACCTTTAAGGTTAACCTGGTATTTTCACTCCACTACATTTATTTGAGTTACTTTACAGATTTGGATTAATGATGTGAAATATAAACAACCCTTAAATCAGACTTTAGTTACACCTGAGTAAAATTCAGTGAAGGTGATTGTCAAGTGCCAACAATCAGGCGAGATATTTGGTGCTTGAAAAGACAAAAAATGTATCTGCAGATCCCTATAAAGCATATTCATTACTCGTTATTCTCTAATCATTCATTAAAAAGTGTATATAATGGCTATGTTGCACATCCCTTTCAAGATTTTCAAAGGTTTGACATATCATGTACACAACTACGGTGTAGTTATGCAATGAATGAAAAACTTGGGTCGCAGGTTCCTCAACAGTGCATTACAAGACATCTATCAATATGTGTGTACCTCCACCATTAAACTGTCATATTCTGCACATTTCTTATTCTATCTACATACATCTTATAAGAGTATAATAAATATGTATAATATCGGTTAAAATAAGTGCTTCAACATAGTTAACATTGCAGGAAAGTTGATAGTCAAGTCCCAAAACAAACCATGCAATATATTAGACTTTAAGTACTTTGTCAGGCTTAATATTTATCTGTAGATACCCCCAAAGCTTTTTGCTTACATTTATTTAAAAGAAGACCTTAACCTAAAGTATCATTTAATGTTTTAATAAAGCCAAATTAGTTTGTCTGTTTTGCACATCCTCCTATTAATATCTTTGTACATCCGGCACTAAATTATTTTATTGCAGAGATCATTTACAGTATCTTCTTGATATTTTCTATTCAATATTTCTATCATTGACCTTCTACTTTCCCCCTAATTTGTATGAACTGTTAATATTGAAATGTTTTCATCAAATATAACACATTCAACAAAACATGCAGCAAACCTTAGGCAAGGCAAGTTTATTTAAATAGCACCTTTCAACATAAGGCAATTCAAAGTGCTTTAAAAAAAATGAAAGACATTAATAACAAGGCATTTAAAAACAGTAATTAAAAAGCAACACAATCTACCTGCATTGCATTGACTCTAAACGTGTAATAACGTGCTTTAACCAGTAGGTGGTTTGGGTTAAAAAGCTGTCAAGTTTACAGTATTAACACAATCAAATATACTGCTGTTTCCGGTTTAGTTTACGACGGATATATTTTGTTATTCACAGACCACACATATTGTTTTGATATTTGTAACACACAAGCGATGGAAAAACCCACAGCAACACAGAAAAGATGGTCTTAACATGACCCAGCTGTCTAGCTAATAACAAATAATAATATCAAACAAAATATTACGATTAACTTTATTGTGAAATTAAAACAGTAGTGCTGTAGCGACGCGTCGACGATGTCGACTTCAAAATATCGTCGAAGACATATTTCCGCGTCGACGCGTCGCCACCATAGACTGTATATATGGTCGCCCCACACACGTGGGTCACCCAAAGCAACAAGCAGTTCGCAATCGCACTTCTAACACAATGGAGACTGAAACGGCTACCACCTCCTCCTCACAGGATTGCGCACGAAGCCCTCAAACGAAAACATCTCGCCCTAGGTCTTCAAAAGCATGGGAATATTTTAAAGTTAGTCCAAAACGCAAAGATATTTATATATGTATATCTCATGAGACTGCTGCTTGACCGGAAGCAGCAGCTAGCTGTGGTGGCAACCATTAGCAGCTAGCATTTGCTCTCCGATTTTTACATAAAAATGGAATTATGGATTATAAATTCAATAATTTTTTTATACATAGACGTTAAAAACCTATGGATTAACCGATTCAGCCGCGTTTTTTCTCATTTTAATGCCATTGAACACGTATTTTGATCAGATTGACAGCTACGGCGGTGAGACGATCTCCCTAGAAGCTCTGTGAAGGTACGTGTTGTGATGACTGTATTTGCTTCCCCTGTCGCGAGTCCGGATCACTCAGTGATGATACTATGTACCTACATAATCTGTGGAGTCTCAGCTTTAATCGGATATCTTGTATGTGCAGCTACGATAAGTAATAAGGGTTATCTTGAGTTCTGTGCCAATGTCCGTTAGCATTTTTCGCTCAGGGGTCATTTAGATAGCATTTTAGTTTGCTTCTTATGAGACTTGTGTTTTGTTTTGTGTTGGTAAACATGGTTTGTATCGTCAGTTAGCTGAGATTATTTCCGTTAATCTGGTATAACACATTAATAGGTTCTTAAATATTAAGATCCCCTGAGACACAGTATCGTGAAAAATTTTTTTTTTACATTACTTTTTTTTACATTACGTTTTTTATGAATTGAACAACAGAAAAATAATCGTTCGATTAGTCGACTAATCGATCAAATAATCGCCCGATTAATCGTTTTCAAAATAATCGTTTCCCCCCAGCACTATAAAACAGAACGGTAAAAGAATAGTTTCCGGTCTATTCTGAGGCCCAATCTCTGTAGATAAATAAAGAACTAAGCCAGATGAGTAATATTGAATGCAGCCAAACCATTTAATACAATGCATTTGTGATGACTTTCAAAGAGTAAAGTAAGCACTAGCTGAATAAAGTATGATTTTTCATATGGAATACAGTCGGAGGTCAACCAATCACAGAGCTTGAGGACTAATCACGGGGTTTGAACAAAGCGCATGGTGTAGTCTCAAACGATAGCTGAGGATTATGGGTAGTGTAGTGTCTTCGGCCATCCTAAACAACCATTTGTTTCTCAGAGTCGAAGGGGAAAAACACAACCATTGTACACAATTTAAACCAATCAATGTTGTGTAATTAACAAGGATAATCTGGTGTTTTTGAGTTGATGAGTAGTGAAGATATCACTGTAAAATCAATCGACAGTATGGAGAATACTTATTTCCGGGAGTAAAATTCTCCTCGATCCAACGTAAATGGACACTCACATTGCCTTTAACTGCCGCCGACATGGACCGATGCGGTGCTTCCCTGAGCGTCAAATACCGCCGCCGATGGGAATACATTGCAATCAGTTGAAAGCTCTTTGCATCCGTTTATGAAGCTGAAGGAGACTCGGTGCGTCACAACTGCACGCCAAAGGACCCTGACCAAGCGTCGCTGTTGCACTATCAGGGAGTGAGACTGTGTTGGAAAATTGTGTAACAATGTTAATCCAGTCAGACAGAATTTTCTCATGTGTAAACGGTCATAAGACGTATTCATTGTCCTCGATCAGCTTCTGTTTCCATGTGTTCAGCTGAGCTGCTGATTGGAGGCTCTGCCTCTCTGTTATCCTCAGTTTCAATTTCATTAAGCTGTGAGGACTGACGACCAACACACTTGTGTCTTTTGAAATCACTAAGCCATTTAAATATTTTGTCACAAACGTTGCAGCTGTATATTTCCTCTCCTGTGTGGACTCTCATGTGTTTTTTTAAACCTCTACTCTGTGAAAAAGCTTTCTTACAGACTGAGCAGCTGTGTGGTTTCACTCCTGTGTGGATTCTCATGTGTTCCTTTAAGTTTCTATTCTGTGAAAAAGCTTTCTTACAGACTGAGCAGCTGTATGGTTTCTCTCCTGTGTGGACTCTCATGTGTGTATTTAAATTTCTATTCTGTGAAAAAGCTTTCTTACAGACTGAGCAGCTATGTGGTTTCTCTCCTGTGTGGATTCTCATGTGTTCCTTTAAATGTCCACTCTGTGAAAAAGGTTTCTTACAGACTAAGCAGCTAAAGGTTTCCTCTCCTGTGTGGACTCTCAAGTGGTCTTTTAAACTTCCACTCTGTGAAAAAGCTTTCTTACAGACTGAGCAGCTAAAGGGTTTCTCTCCTGTGTGGATTCTCATGTGTCGATTTACATTTCTTTTCATTGCAAAATATTTGTTACAGATTGAGCAGCTGAATGGTTTCTCTCCTGTGTGGACTCTCATGTGTTCCTTAAAACTTACACTCAATGCAAAAGATTTGGTACAAATTGAGCAGCTAAAGGGTTTCTCTCCTGTGTGGATTCTCATGTGTCTTTTTAAAGTTTCACTCAATGCAAAAGATTTGGTACAAACTGAGCAGCTAAAGGGTTTCTCTCCAGTGTGGATTCTTATGTGTCGCTGAAAATTGCTTCTATATGTAAAAGATTTTGTACACACAGAGCAGCCAAATTGTTTCCTTACAGCACTACGGCTTGAATCACTGACAGATTCTTTATTTTTCAGTGAGGTTGAGTCTGACGCAGGTTCTCTGGTCTCCTTCCAATCAGCACTGTCTTCAGTGTCAGGTTCAGAAGAGTCTCCAGTGTCAGGTTCAGAAGAGTCTCCAGTCTCGTCCTCAGATCCAGAAAGCAGTTTACAACCAAAGACTGAGTTCCTGGTAGGTTCTGGTCCTCGAGGCTGTGAGGACTGAGGTTTCTCTTTATCATTTTCACTCTTCACAGGAGTGAAAGTGGACTTGGTGATATCAGCCTCCTCCAGCTCTTGAAGCTGCTCTCCCTCCTGACTGATACTGAGTTCCTCCTTTTCTTGCTTAATGTATGGGGGGGACTCTGGGTCCTCCTGGTCCAGACTGGTGCTCCACTCCTGCTGGTCAGGGAGAAGCTCTTCTTTAACCACGACCAGCAGCTGGACGTCTGCAGGAAACAGGAAACACACAGCCAGAAAAAATTGTTAAGTGTTAGCATTTAAACATTACATTACATTACATTGCATTTAGCTGACGCTTTTATCCAAAGCGACTTACAATAAGTGCGTTCGACCAACAAAATACAACTTGAAGAAAACCGAATCATATAAGTACATCAGGTTTCATAGAGCAAAAATATTTCAAGTGCTACTCAACTGGCTTTAGAAAAGCCAGTCCTTTATTAGTATAAAAGTGCTTCGTTAATAGTTCTATCGCTCGAAGTGGAGTCGAAAGAGATGAGTTTTCAGTTTGCGCCGGAAGATGTGCAAGCTATCTGCCGTCCTGATGTCAATGGGGAGCTCATTCCACCATCCTGGAGCCAGGATGGTGGAATGAGATCTAATCATCATTCAAATGGGAGACATTTTGCAGCCCTAATTGATGCCTTTGTTTTCATACTTTCATATCATCTTTCTTAGTCCCGCCTATTGTGTATTTTTGCCACAATGTAAACAATGAATTGTATTTGGGATCTTTCACAGCTACACTACGCCTATAGAATGGTAATACTCTGTTACAAATGAAAATCCTGCATTTAAACCTTATTTAAAGTGGACCTATTATGCTATATTTGAAACATATATTGTAGGGCCATACCTATACAAAACATGTCTGTGAAGTGTTTTGCTTAAAATACCAAACAGATCAACCATTGTAGCCATGCCTCATACTGCTCATACCCCTCTATTCCAGCCCTGTTCCAAAAAGGCTGATTCTGTTTTAAATGGAACAGCTGCTGCTAGCCACGCCCCTTTGTGGCGTCATGCAGCTTTCCCCTGCTAAGAGAGTTTTCTACTGGGAGAAACTCGGCTAAACGCTGCTGTGATGAAATGCCATATTATGCTCCAAACCACTTCAAGCATTATTTCTGAAACAGTATGAAGCTCAAACGTTTTCTCTCTCGCAGGGTTTACCGCAAGGACACATATTCTCTCCAGTACAGCGTTAGCGATGCTTGCTAATGTAAACACAGACCATATTACTCCCAAAACACGCAGCACATAGTTTGACAAGTATTTACCGCTATAACTGTGCCATTATATATATATATATATATATATATATATATATATATATATATATATATATATATATATATATATATAACAACTTTACTCTAAGTACCTCCTGCAGACATCCTGCTGAATACACAGACACACAGCTGCGAGAGGGGATTCAGCTAGACGACTGTATACAGAGACGATAGGTTGGGACCAGGGTTTCCTTTAGCCGGTAATTACCAGTTTTAAGCTGGTCAAACTTATAAAAAAAACGGTAAATTCAAAACCTGCCGGTCAAAATGTGCGGTAATAATTAGGGATGCTCCAATTGATTGGCCGCCGATCATTAACGGCCGATATTCACTCTTAATTAGGGTTGGGTATCGTTTGAATCGTTTCTACGATTCTGATTCCGATTTTACTTTTCGATTCCGGTTCTTAACGGTTCTCAATTCCGATTCTTTGAGGGGCAGGGTAAAAAAATGATACATGCTTCTTCCACCAAAAAAAAATTACATTTATTCGAGAAACTTTTACACAGGTTAGTTTACAGTAATATTCTCATTAATTAGTCTGTTTATATTCACTGCTATGTAACTGTAACCTGAGAACCACTGAAGCTACAACAGTGCAACAATCCAACTTTTAAAGAACAGTTCTTGTTGAGAAAAACAGGCATATCTGCCTTCTCAGGCATACCTGGAAGAAATGTTTGAACATTTTTAAGTAAAATGCTTCAATCTGGTGCACTTTAAGCAGAATTACTAGAGACTAGATCTAGGGGGTACAACTCTAAACACCCATATGAAAAAGATCGGTTTACATTTTAATAATTAAATAAGTATGTGAACATAACCAATAACGTACCATAGCCAATAACCCATAGCCAATAACAAATACATGGAACGTATTTTATTTTTGTTGTTCATTCATATCCTATTTTATTTATTAGGGGTGCACCGAATGGGAAATTCTTGGCCGAAACCGATACCGAAAATAGGAAACAGTTGGCCGAAAACCGAATGCCGAAAGGCCGAAAATGATTAATAGAAATATATATATATATATATATATATATATATATATATAATGTATACATTTTTTACCAATGTTGTTCAGCTACCTGATTATGGAAATAGACATGATTATGGCAAAACTTAACTTAAATAATAATCACTATTATGGGTCCATAAAACATTTATTCAGCACTTTTGAATGCATACAGTACATTTATATATGTCATGTATTATTGCTAAAAAAACATTATATCGCAGTCTTAGTGTCGCCAACTCGTTTCTAATATGCAAAGACAACAAATGCGTCTATGATGTATTTTCGATCAGACGAGATCTCTCTCCCCCGTCTGTGTGCGAGGGGGCGGGGCAGTTTACACACACGCAGCTGCTACATGCAGCGGAGCACACTGCGGAGATGGCGGAGAGAACGCGCTCCGAGGTGTGGTTAAACTTTACCCGTCTCGATGTGGAGAATACTTGTTACCATAAGTGCAATAAGAGTTTAGCATGTAAGCACGAGCAATTTGTCTAAATATTTAGCAAAAGTGCACCGCATGCAGACGGAGGAATGTACCGGGTTCGACCGTCTTTCTAGCAGCTCTGTAGCCCCATCCACGAGTAACGTTTCCACGTCAGGTATTATGTATGCTAGCAGCAACACACGGAGTTAACTACATAATACAAACATGGGTTAATGATTAGAGGAAACTGAGTTATTTAGTTTGTTAAAATTTCAGCTATTCTGTTTACAATCTGTCATCAGATTATTTAATACGATTTGTTAAAGGCTCAGGCCGGGCAATCTCATGACAAAGGTCAATGTCCCCCAATGTAACCGGGGTGAAAAGGGTGTTACATTTACTTAATTATGAAAGTTGTTACATCAAGGCCGAAAATTAGGATGATTGAGAGCTGTCAGCGCGGCGCCTCCACAGATCTGGCGCCCTAGGCGAACATGGTTACGCTGTAGGAAGTGTAGGTACAACGCTACATTTCCCGCCCCGCCGCAGTCAGGCTACGGAGAGCGGCGAGAAACATTTCCTCAGGCATCGAAAAGCGGAACCGAAATTCACATTTCTAAATGATGCCGTTGGAATCGAAAGGTTGGAACCCAACCCTACTCTTAAGAGTTTGATCGGTGCTCTCTATAAAGGCCGATCAGGAGTGCTGGATCTGATCGATATGGACATAAATGCGAGTGAAGTATAACCGGACGAGAGAGACAGGGATCAGAGATCCGATCAGCTGCTGAGTTTGACGGAGACACACAGCTCTACATGATCATCTGAAGCCCCGCCCGCTGTTTAGCGAGATGCATAAGTCTGATATTGACGGGCTGTCAGGAGAGAGAGGGAGGGAGAGAGGAAAAGAGAGGCTCAGTTTCTCCTGTGTTATTATTCAAATTTAATGTAAACTTTTGAATAATGTACTTCATCTACTAAAAGTAGTTTGAATGTAATAATGATGTTGTTGGTTGTTTGGGGAAGCGTATAATTTTTTGAAAAATGAATCTGAACTTTTCGATCCGTTACAATAATCATTAACTGAGTTTTAAACATCAGAATATCCGGTCATAGTCCGGTAATTACCTGCCAACGGAAACTCTGCTACACAATTCTTCTTCTTATTATTATTTAGTGGGAATGCTGATAACAGCATTCCAACTATCTGTTATTCTACAGACGAAAAGTTTATTATTCCGCCGGAATTTTGGCCCTCTTCTCCTCCTGCATTGAACATCGCAGAAACTCCGTTCTAACATCAAAACGTTCAGCTCGGTCGGGAATCGATGGCTATTACTTTTCTCATTCATAACTTTCATAATTCCAGAGATACATCCCATAATTCATCACATTTTTAACATTGAAGTCAATGGAGAAACTCTTCAGACTTGAAAAATATTCAAAATCTTCATGCGACTTCAACTGCTAACTGTTCCTTCATATTTTCACTCAGAAACCTCATTCCAACTTTAAAATGTTACACATCTGACATTATTCATGTAAAACAACTTTTAAATCTGATTCTTACTTTTAGAGATATTAAACATTGTTCAGACCTTGTTAAAGAGGTTTTCTTTCACTAGAGTGCGTGATGTCACAGCTAGAGGGTAGAAAATCTTGAGATTTGCCTTCATATTTTTTTTTAAAACTGCCATAATTCCCAAACCCTACATTCCTGAGACATAATTTTTCAAAAATAATTAAACAAAATGCCTCTTGAGGGCATGAAGTGACAAAACATTCAACATTCCTCCATTAAAGCCCATTGTAATTTCAGGCTGATATTTCCTCACGGCAGCAGCCGCACACCTTTAGTTAAACTGCCAAAAAGGCCACATTATTAACCCGAAAGTACACAAATTATACTTCAGATACTCAACTTCCTTGACATGCTTCATGTTTTGAAATTTCACAGATATCTGTTACGGTTCTTCCACAAAACGTTCACATAAGAGGTTTATCTCTCATTCAGAACAATGGAAACCTGTGATCTCTGCACACCTCATTAGCTCAAATAAACACCTGTGTAATGGAACACGATGATGTCATCACTCCAACTGACATGCTCAGAGCAGCAGACTTCAGATAGCAGTGTGCTAACAGTCCAGCCGTGAAGACATCTAAGGGACAGTTTTGAGATTTCTTCAAATGCCGTTGCCATGGCAACACAATGCTTGCCTTGAAACACGGTTTTCTCATAACTTCAGTGAAAATACTCCAAACAGCCCAGAACTTCACAGGTTTGGTAACGATGCAGCCATCAACGCATCTAAGCGTAGTATGGGGTGTCATCAAATGCCGTTGCCATGGCAACAGACCACTCGCCATGAAACACGATGTGGCTGTAAGTCCAATCGTCCCCCAATCTTGACTTGTATATCACCGGTCCATGCCTCAACAGCTCTACGCCAAATCTGAGATCTCACCATATGCCATTTCCATGGAAACGCTTCCCTCGCCATAAAACATGATGTCACTATAACTCCTATAAAAATGTTCAAAAAGTGCTCAAACTTCACATGTGTGCCAACAGTCCAGCCGTGAAGACATATGGGACAGTTTTGAGATTTCTTCAAATGCCGTTGCCATGGCAACACAATGCTCGCCATGAAACACGGCTTTCTCATAACTTCAGTGAAACTGCTCCAAACGCCCCAAAACTTCACAGGTTTGGTAACGATGCAGCCATCAACACATCTAAGCGTATTATGGGGTGTCATCAAATGCCGTTGCCATGGCGACAGATCATTCGCCATCAAGTTAGTTCAGAAGTTTACAGTTCAAATATTCTGCTGCTTTTCCAAGCCTTTTTACTTTCTTTTCTTCTCTCATCACACATTCAAGCCCCCAGTGTTCATGTATCATTTCAATCTCAATTCTTCACTTTCTTCTTACACATTACATTTAAGCATAGCAATTCAGCATCAGTTATTCAGCATAAAGCATTCCCACTAGCAATTTCTTCAGGAATTGCATTCTCTAGTTATTATTATTATTGAAACATTTCGAATTTGTCCAGCAAGAAAAAATCCTAGCGGAAACCCTGGGTGTGAATGTCACGTGTGCCAGAGACGATAGGTTGGGACGTGTCAAGTGTGCCAGAGACGATAGGTTGGGACGTGTCACGTGTGCCAGAGACGATAGGTTGGGACGTGTCACGTGTGCCAGAGACGATAGGTTGGGACGTGTCACGTGTGCCAGAGACGATAGGTTGGGACGTGTCACATGTGCCAAATTTCACCAATGACGTCATAGGAGCCAAATCCTGGATCTGCTCATTTTGCACCCCCGTTCATTTGTGTTTGTTTTAGAGATGTGGGTCTTAGACTGCTGCAGTGCTCACATGAACCAAAACAGAAAATAAGTGGTGGGGACTAGTGTGAACAGATACTAGAAAGGTATTGCTATACCCTGCCGTTTAAAACGTTATGATTCCTCCATTTCATTAGTATTGGTACTTTAACCTGTTAAGCCCCAAGCCTGTTTTTCAGGCCTCAGGCTCGAAAATGACATTCCCAGAACAAATTAGCATAACTTCACTTCTAAAAAGGGGTAAATTAAAAATGTTTATTCCAAAGCAATGATAACCCTTTGAGTTGGATGTAAAAAAGTCAGAATCAATATAAAATGTTTTTATTTTAAATGAAATTCAGATTAAACATAGTAAAGAAATGTAAATTATAGTGTCCGTCCAAAAAGAAAACATTACTTATAGTGAAAACCATCCTTGAATTATGAGATAGTAGACTAAAAGCTTTAGGAATCCACACTATAACATATAATAAGTACCCTGTATCAAGACTGATGCAAAACAAGTGACATTTTACCTTTTTAGAGAGGTTTAGCAAAAAACCCACCTTTGGGGTCATTTGGGTAGATTTGCCGTTTCTCTGGAACCCATTGGTCGATTTTGGTGATTGACTCTTTTGAACCGTTAGAGCCAATAGATTAGAAGGGGAAGTTCCACATACACACACGTTACCATTGAGGATTGAGTGTGACGCACACGCAGTCGAAAGCTATGTTACGCTCTGAAAACTGAAACCTAGGCTCAAACTAGTAACTATGAAGATGGATTATCAGTAATCATTTCAAAGTGACACAAACACATTGGATTAACCATTGGATTAACCTTCAGCAGCGTTTTTATCGTTTTGATGCCATTGAACACAACTTTTGATCAGAACAACAGCTAAGGTAAGAATATCTTGTGAAGCTACGTGTTGTGATGTCTGTTTTCGCTTCCCCTGTCGCGAGTTCGGATCGCTCAGTGATGATACTAATATGTCTGGAATCTCAGTTTGCTAATCGATATCTTATTTGTGCAGATCTGATAAGTAATAAGGGTATTTTACCTTGAGTTCTGTGCTAACTGCGTTAGCATTTTTTCGCTCAGGGCTAATTCAGAGCCTTTGTTATTACTCTTGTGTTTCATTTAGATGAGCATGCAGATGAGCTTCCCTGAGACGGTTTCTGACAGTTTGTGCAGAAATTCTTTGGTTATGCAAACCGATTGTTGCAGCAGCTGTCCGAGTGGCTGGTCTCAGACGATCTTGGAGGTGAACATGCTGGATGTGGAGGTCCTGGGCTGGTGTGGTTACACGTGGTCTGCGGTTGTGAGGCCGGTTGGATGTACTGCCAAATTCTCTGAAACGCCTTTGGAGACGGCTTATGGTAGAGAAATGAACATTCAATTCATGGGCAACAGCTCTGGTGGACATTCCTGCTGTCAGCATGCCAATTGCACGCTCCCTCAAAACTTGCGACATCTGTGGCATTGTGCTGTGTGATAAAACTGAATATTTTTAGAGTGGCCTTTTATTGTGGCCAGCCTAAGGCACACCTGTGCAATAATCATGCTGTCTAATCAGCATCTTGATATGCCACACCTGTGAGGTGGGATGGATTATCTCTCGGCAAAGGAGAAGTGCTCACTATCACAGATCTTTTCAGATTTGTGAACAATGAGAGAAATGGTTATTTTGTGTATATAGAAAATGTTTTAGATCTTTGAGTTCATCTCATGAAAAATGGGAGCAAAAACAAAAGTGTTGCATTTATATTTTTGTTCAGTGTAGAAACATAGATGGTCAAACAATCAATGCAATTATTAGCAGTATTTAGTAGTTAGTAGTGCAAAAAATAAAACGTAGTGGCAGTTACGTAATTGCACGTTATCATAGCATTATTAATAATATAATTGCACATAGTTATATATAGCAGCGAGTGTATTGCAGTGATGGTAATTATATTGATATGTATATTGCACAGTGTTGGTGTGGAAGTTCTTAGTGCCAGCGTTTCTGACAGGGGGGCGTCTTGCCGTCATTTGACGCCCTTATTCAGCTCGGGACGCCCTGAACTCCGGCCAAGGGCATCCACAAATATTAATAATTTGAGAGATCGAGAGTTTTTATCGCTTGAAATAACTTAAAGGAAAAAGGACAATGACATCCCTCTGTTGGAGGGGCAAAGGAGTCTGGTGGGATTATTTTCGGAGTATTGAAGATCGTTTCCCCGACATCGAAGGTGCCTGCCACAGGACAACAACACGGAACGTGTGCGATTTAGACGCGATGAGCGGGGGGGGGGTTTTTAGTGGAGCACGCGCGTGAACTGCGAGTGCCGGAGCCTCGCAGCGGCGAAACTGAGGCTCCGTGGTAAACTGTGGTAACATGAAGAGACGTTTGGGAGCCGAAACAGCCGGCGCTTTAAGAGAGCCGAGCCAAATGATCCGGCTCACTAACGTAAAAAGACAGTATCTATAAGGGACAGCTCAAGTCAACACCCCCCCCCCCCGCTCTCGGGTGGACGCCCTCTCAGCCCTGGTCTGGCGGAAACACTGCTCAGTGCCCTTTACTTCTCCCATGTTTTCCCCTCAAACTGTGGGTTTTTCTCTGGAAGTTTTTCCTTGTACGATGTGAGGGTCTAAGGACAGAGGGTGTCGTTTTTCTCATACTGATATTCTGAACAATCTGTGTTGTTGTATTTGCTGTAAAGTGTCTCTACTCTAGGCTAATTTTATTATATGTACAGCACTTTGGCTCGACCAAAAATCGTTTATAAATGTGCTATATAAATAAAACTTGATTTGATTTGATTACTTAAGGGTGAAGAGTGAAAGAGTTGGCTGAAAGTGCTCGGTAGGAAACCAGTGTGGCATGCAGGGGGTGAGACCCGTTGTCCAGTATGCTGAGAAGTTTCCTCAGCATTCTTCCCTCCGACACCACTGCCAACGACTCCTGATCCACTCCCAGGACAGAGCTTGCTCTCCTGATGAGCTTGTTGAGTCTGTTGGCATCACCGAGTCATAAAACATCTGCAACATGCTGCAGACGTTAAAAGGACCTGAGTGTCCTGAGGAAATACAGGCGACTCTGGCCTTTCTTATATAGGGCGTCAGTGTTTTTACTCCAGTCCAGTTTATTGTCTATGTGGACACCCAGGAACTTGTAACTGTCCACAATGTCCACATCCATGCCCACGATGGTAATTGGGCTTGGGTTAACCACTAGCTCCTTAGTTTTTGTGACGTTGAGCTGCAGATGGTTCTGACCACACCACTCCACAAAACTGTCCACCACACTCCTGTACTCAGCTTCCTGATCTCTGATGATACAGCCCACAATGGCAGAGTCATCTGAGAATTTCTGCAGATGGCAGGACTGTGAGCAGTGTCTGAAGTCTGATGTATAGACTGAACAGGAAGGGAGAGAGGACCGTGCCCTGAGGAGCTATGTTACCCACTTTTCAATAAGGCAGACAGGTGAGCTCTTCTTTGGGAGCCCGTTGCACTTATTAAGGTCTTTGTTACAGATCTAACTTTGAAGACACTCGACAGACCTATTTTGCTGCTGCTTCGTTCACTTCAAAACACTCTCGCTCGCTCTACCATGCACACACACGTGCCACCGCACCCCCCTCTCTCTCTCTTAAAGGGATAGCGATCTGACTCGACATGACCCTAATATCATAACTCTTGCAGGGCTCAACGCTAACTTTTAAAAGTGGTTGCCAGGCTGGCAACCAGGCATCAGCTTTTGGTTGCCAAAACTGAAAATACTTATATTTTAAATAATTCTTTTTTAATTTTTTTTTTATTAGTCAATGTATTGAACATGTCAGAAACAAAACACACAACAATAATAATAAATATTCTTTTTTTTCTTCTCACTCATAATAATAACAAAGTACAAAAAAATAAAACAAAAAATACAATAATAATTCTCAATAATTAAGATACATCAACTTAATAATGAACATGTGACTAGTGTTGTCACGATACCAACATTTTGGTTTCGATACCGATTAGGGTTGCCAGAAACTGACCATGATCAAAACCGATTATTCGGCAGCCCTGGCGAATAATAATCGATTATTCGACCGACCCCCCCCCCCCCCACCCGCGGGAGAGAAAAAACTCAGACAAAAGGAATTCCGTTGTTTTCTTTACTGGAACATGTTTAACAGTACAAACAACAAACATGCAAGCATGTCATCACAACGACGTGGCCTTGAAGTGAAGTTGGTAATGGCCGGCTGTGCTGCGTCTTTCTCTGTAACCTCTTTGGCGTGCTTCGCACTCAAATGTGAACGCATTGTTGAGGTTGAGCTGTGATAGACCAACGTCTTTTCGCAGAGCTTGCATTTAACTTCCTTTGGACTTGTAAGTTTGAAGTAGTTCCACGAGGAGGAACTCTTTTTACCTGCCGCTTTGTTCATCTTTAGCCGCACGTGTGAGGAAGAGGGGGGGTGGGGGCGGGGGCGGGGTCGGTGTGTGTAGCGTGCTGCAGCAGCAGTCTGCTCTGCATGCATGCTTCCTCCAAGTTTACAGTAAAACAAACAGGTGGTGTGACCAATGGCCATTTACAATTATTAATACCATTAATCTATATTTTGGTTGAAACATAACCAAAAAAAACATAAATAATAATAAAAAAATATATAAATAAAATCGATTTTTAAAAATAATATTCGATTATGGAGACTAATGAATATTCGAATAATCACTGGCATCCCTAATACCAAGTCACGAATTGCGATTCCAATTCTTTTTCGATACTTTTCTTAAAAAAAGGGAAACTGTCTTAAATGTAATAATTGTGCTTTATTTCACACCAGAACCATAACACAAACGTTTAAACAATGAGAACAATAAATAAAATAAATGACAATAATTCGTATTAAATCAAATTAAGCATAATCTCAAACTACTTTTGGCTCCCTTGGTTTGCAGGGATCTAAAACATTTCGTACAGACAGGCCTCGTGGTGTCCGTAGGCTTGCCCTCGCTGTAAGGCTGCTCGATTATGGCAAAAATCATAATCTCAATTATTTGGATCAATAATTGATGTCAAGATTATTAAAAACGATTATCCATTTTTTACTATCCAAAATGTGAACAGTATGTTTTAACAGTTGATTACCCTGAACTTGAAGTATAATTCAACTGAAAAACCAATACAAATAAAAAAGTAATTTGAAAAAAAAGTAATAATGATAATAAAGAAATAATCGTTTTAAAATTTGATTACGTTGTTTTCGTAATCGTTGCAAGCCACAATCGTAAATGCGGTTAAGATACGATTAATTGAGCAGCCCTACCTCACTGTCAGAGTAGCGTTGCACGGTGTACCGATACTTGAAAGGTACTGCGATACCCTGCCGTTAAAAATGGTACGATTCCTCCGTTTCATTAGTATCGGTACTTTAAGAATGACGGGGAAAAGTACTCCGGTGAGAAAGCGTCGTTTTAATAAGAGCCGTGTGTGTTCAGCGCTCTGCTTCCACTCCCTGCACTGCAGCCATGCCTAAAGTCCCGCCCCTCTCAAGCACGTTCTAAGTCCCTCCCCTCTCTCGTGCCACGCGCTAGCTGCCAGAGCATGTGAGAAAACGAGAAGCATGGCTGCAAGTGGGAGTGCAGCTGCCGCTGCGCCTCGGCTTGTTGACAAAAAAGACACCAGAAGCGACATTTGGAAGTATTTGAGCTATATCTCTGACAGTGAGGGCAAGCCTACGGACACCACGAGGCCTGTCTGTGAGAAATGTTTTAGATCCCTGCAAACCAAGGGAGCCAAAACATCAGACTTGGCTAAGCACCCCGCCGACCGGAATCCAGAGCTGTTTAAAGAATTTAAAGACAGACAGGTTAGCGAATGTGATAGATAACATAATTACATCATGCTCAAGCCCTCAAATCTAAGTCAAACAAGTGTAATTTATTTTGTGACAAACGAACGTTTTCGTAGTTTGACGAGGCAATTAATGGCAATGATAACCGTCTAATATGGCTATCTTTTTAGCTAACTTACCAATGTGGCCAACATCTGCAATATACATTTTGTCAATAATTATTTATATTACTGTACTATTACATGTTAATATAAAAAAAATTATATTTTATAAAACAAAAAAGTTGTTTGAGATGATGCTTAATTTTATTTAATACGAATTCTTGTCATTTATTTTGTTTATTGTTCTCATTGTTTAAAAGTTTGTGTTATGGTTATGGTTCTGGTGTGAAATAAAGCACAATAATTACATTTAAGACTGTTTCCCTTCTTCTTCTTTTTTAAAGTATCGAAATCGCAATTCTTGACTTGGTATCGGTATCGAAACCAAAATGTTGATATCGTGACAACACTATGTCAGAGATATCGCTAAAATACTTCCAAATTTCACTTCTGGCGTCTTTTTTGTCAACAAGCCGAGGCGCAGTGGCAGTTGCACTCCCACTTGCAGCCATGCTTCTCGTTTTCTCACATGCTCTGGCAGCTAGCGCGTGCACGAGAGAGGGGAGGCACTTAGAGTGTGCTTGAGATGGGAGGGACTGCACGGCTGCAGTGCAGGGAGTGGAAGCAGAGCGCTGAACACACACGGCTCTTATTAAAACGTTGCTTTCTCATCGGAGTACTTTTCCCCGTCATTCTTAAAGTACCGATACTAACGAAACGGAGGAATCGTAACATTTTTAACAGCAGGGTATCGCGGTACCTTTCAAGTATCGGTACACCGGGCAACACTACATGTGACACAAAATAATGTTCAAATGCTTTACAATAAGTAATTAACACAATTATTTGAAACTTGTCCACCCTCAATTGCTGGTATACATCATATACCAGTAGTGCAGCTGTTGTTCTGTTCTTCACAGATCACTGGTTTCTTGGTCATCTGTTGTATCCCTTTCAAGTTTGGGTTTCCTTGACCTTTGTGCTGATCCCCACCATAGATCCATTGGCC
The DNA here is from genome assembly GCF_902827175.1 of Gymnodraco acuticeps. Lineage (NCBI taxonomy): Eukaryota > Metazoa > Chordata > Actinopteri > Perciformes > Bathydraconidae > Gymnodraco > Gymnodraco acuticeps. The sequence continues at coordinate 3,728,586 of NW_022991187.1, forward strand.
CTTCAGCATTGAAGTCTTGGATTGGCCAGACTAATACATTTCTAATGTTAAATAAATGAAAAACATTCACGGTTAATTATTAATTCTGTAAATTACCTTTTTAATACGTCTAACTATATTTAAAATGTGTTACATTTTTATAGAATTGATTATATTTGTATGCCAACATTTGCCTATGGTAAAGTTTCGTTTTGCACTTTTATTTTGGTAGTAATAAGATTGGGACTCTTATTTTTGAAGGAATTTTTACCGGAAGCAGAATGTACATTTATATTTCGCCTCCCAAGACTTTACACATTTCCTCTTTGCTTTTCGTTCGGGTTCACCTTGCACTTTATCAGTTGAATCACCTTGAATGTTCGTTTGAGATGTTGACTGAACTTTTTACCCCACAGTCAAACAACTTAATTTGCTTCGCCATTTTTTGTAAAACAAACACACGGGGCAAGCGAGTAAACGTGCATCGCTTTCTGGCTCCGTAATCACACCAATGCACGTGCAACTTTAGTATCAGGTTCCGACTGGTCACTACAATAATTAAATATCACTCTTAATACAACAAATAATTAACATTTATCTATTTTGGGGTGCACATTTTGCTGTCCTTATTTCTTTGTTAAAAACTGGTTGCCACTGATGGAAACCAAAGGCCAAGTGGTTGACATTTGTTCTGAATGGTTGCCAATGGCAACCTGGCAACCGTTACTTTCGAGCCCTGTCTTGTAATTTCACCTTGAATGCCATTGCTTTAAACATTTATTTTATTATTGTTCTCATTGTTCAAAAGTTTGTGTTATGACTGAAACATTTTTCCAGGTTTGAAATAAAGCACAATAATGACATTTAAGACTGTTTCCCCTTTTTTAATAAAAGTATCGAAAAAGTATGAAAATCGTAATTATTGACTTGGTATCGGTATCGAAACAAAAATGTTGGTATCGTGACAACGCTAGTGGGGACAGAAACATGGAGAAAGGTACCAAACTCTTATTTTAAATCATACTTTTTTAATTAGCAGAGGGCCGATTCAAAATGGCCAGCAGGCCGCATTTTGGCCCCCGGGCCATAGTTTGGACACCCCTGGTTTAAAGTGTTAATTAAGAGTAAAGGGAACAGACCTGCTTGGTGTATCCGAAGCTGAGGCTGTAAAAAAGCGTCCAGTAGTTTCTGAAGTCTCTCGTTCTCCTCTTTTGAACGAGACAGCTCCTCCTCGTGCTCTCCTATCGTTTTTTCAAACAGAGCAAATATATCTTCAGCAGCAGCAGTGAGTCGCTGCTTCTTCAACGACAGCAGCATTTGGACTCTACTCATGTTTACTATATCGCCTTTTCCTGCAAACTCCGTTAAACAAACCGTTTCTCTCTCCATTAAACTCTCAATCTGACTAGTGTTGCCGTTTCAAGCTAGCATGCTAAGCTAGCTCCTATAGTCCGAGGTAAACGCTCCAGAAAAAAGAGCAGAGAGTCCATTCGGAGGTGTATCCAGACCCGACACACAGATGATGGATCAGTAGTGCTGTAGCTCACACGCACTTTCTCAGGAACACACAGAGAGATAGAACCGTAGCGACTAGATGCCTCATGGATCCAGGTTAGAAAGAGCTTCTTCTTCTTCGGTTTTTGACGGATTGCAAACAACTTTAAAGGTGCATACCGCCACCTACTGTACATGAGTGTGAATGGTCATATAATTCCATCTCTTAACTCACTACCCGCGGCTGCGCCGGGACCACCGGCTGTGCCAGGGCCGTCCGTTATGAGCTCATAGTCCGTTGCGCCGAAACCGCCCGTGGCTGCGCCGGGGTGGACTGCCGCGCCAGCCGCCGATGCGCCGGTTGTAATGGAGCAGCAGGTGGCTGCTGCTGCTGCTGCTGAGGGAGGGGTGTCTCCCACGGTGGCGGCCGCTGTTGCTGACAGCAAGAGAAGGGTCTAGCTGCGGCCGCGGACAGTACACGACGGTACACGACACGCCCACCTGACACGACACTACGGTGGCTGAGAGGCACTACCGTGCATGGCAGATTAAAAGCGAATTGACCACACTACACGACACGCCCCCTACACGACACGCCCACCTGACACGACGGTGGCTGAGAGACCGTACATGGCAGATTAAAAACGAATTGCAAATGTTATTGTAGCATTTTAAGCAACTCTTAGGCAAATTAATGAATAACCTATCAATTTGAGAACCCCTTATCCCATTTTGATGGTTGACATCTCATTTGAACAGTGAAAGCCAGAATGACAGCAGGGGTGAATTTTATTTTATAATTTTGCAAAAGTCAAAGATATGTTTACTGTATATTATAAAATAAAACATGCTTGTCATGTAGGCATACTGGAGATGGAAAGGCTTTAGTTAGTGTTGAAGCTGAGATTCTTACCGTTCCAATGATGTATTAATAATAATTGGATACTTGGATTTATATAGCGCCTTTCATGAGACCCAAGGTCCCTTTAAAAAGAAGAACAGGAGTAGAAACAAACATAACAAAAGGCAGTCAGACAAAACAACAAATAGATTTGGGGCCAAAGGCCTTGGCAGACAGATGGGACTTGAGGGCCCTTTTGAAGGCGTCAAGCGTGGGGATGTTGCAGATCTCCGCAGGGAGAGCGTTCCAGAGAGTGGGGGCTGCCATACTGAAGGCTCTGTCCCCGAAGGATCGCAGGTTGGTGCGGGGGGCCAGAGTCTGAAGACCGCAGGTTCCTGGGTAGGGCATGTGGGAATTGTATTGATTTGATACAAGCAAGCCAGTGTTTCATTGTGTACTTTCAACTACAGTATATGGTCCAGCAAGTTCAGCATTCACTGTGATGTATATAAAATAAGACACTGATACCGTTTTCCTCAATGAACATTTATTGAACAGAACATCATATGGAAAATCAGAGCTGGTCAACTTAAAAAAATATTGACCTGCAGGAGTTTAAAGCCTATTTAAAAACTCCTCTGAATCTTTCACAAGTCCTTCAGCCTTTGGTGTGCTTCCTCACTCATGTTCTTGGCGAGGTCATGAGAACAAAGTTCCATCTCACTGATAAGACAAGATGGTATAAAGAAGTCATATGTAATATTATAAAATCACATGCATCAGGGGTTGTACACTTTAATGTGTCCATTCACTAACCGACTCTTTAGGAAGGAAGCTGTAAGGCCTCTTGTTATAGGAGTGGTCCTCATCAGTGACCAGGGGCATCAGACAGTCAACCATTATTTTGACAGTGCTTTACATGCACGGTTTAACTCCTCCAAAAATGATCCAGGCTCGATTTAGAATGACACAGTACCACACAAAACAAATGTTGCATGTACCATAAGTTCTATGTAGTATGTGTTTTAGGAGTAGTAACCCACTACCATGTCTGTGAGAATCCCTTCATCGTGAACAATAGGTGAATTGGTGGCCAGAGGGCTGTACGTCAAGGACTGGACATGGACGCAGTCAAACCCGACTAGCCCACTTCTCCGTGCATAGTCATATGCCCTGTTGCACATTTCCAACTGACAGGTGATACCCAAGTTAGATTTTTTGACATGAATACACGGCACAGGACCCTTAAAAAGGTCCTGGAAAATGCAAAACGTCCCCTTTTTTATCTATGCACTATGATTTTAGGTGGCGATTTGCTGTGATGTCCGATGTTTTGGATGAGTGGTGCCTTTGTATGTGCATTTGTAGGTTTTTCCTTTTTAGTTGTAGGCTACAAAAACAACATGTTGTGGTTTAGCGCTTTGACATCAATTTTGGGGGCTGTGGAAATATTGTGCCATGTTGCTGCAGCAGCCGGAGCTATCACTGGAGCGGCCGTCTGAGCTATCACTGGAGCAGCCGTCTGAGCTATCACTGGAGTAGTCGTTGTGGTTGCTGGGGCCGCCGCCAACGTAGATGTTCGGTGCAGCAGTTTTTAAAGTGACTAAAGAACATCTCCTTTCTCCCAATGATTGTTGGGCAAAAGCCACAGTGATAATGGCTGCTGGCCACACATTTGAGATGGTATTTATAAACATTATAACCTAGAAAAGAGACAGAAAGTGGTTTAGAGGATTCTAGAAACAAACCAAAATGAATTTCTTGTAAATATGCTATTTGAAACAAGGTGTTTGTGCGAGAGCAATAAATAATCATGTCACCAACAATAATATTTTTGCCTATAAACAGAATTTTTGCAGATTGAATGTGTGATTATGCTCATATTGTGCCTACCCCAAATAAGGATACTATTCGAGCATTATTAACAATTCATAACCTGAATATAAATCTAATTTTGAATGTTCAATTTCTAATTCAAAATTAATTTACACCAAGGATGTCCTGGGGCACAGAAATAACACATGTAATGAGTGAGGCATTAAACACATCTAACAAGTAACATGTAATGTGATGAAGTATACAATAATCATATATAATTATAGATTTACTTACCTCCCTATTTCACAAGTGACCTCTGGTGGCTCTGCAAATGAGCCATCAGACCAGGGTGTTACCCGGTCCTTTCACAAAATGGACACTGGAAGGTGTCCGAGTCCAATTTGTTTTGCTCTGGGCGTGCTCCATCACGGAGTGTTGTGTTGTTTGTCGATAGGTGAATAAAATAGAATACAATTTAAGTGACTTTAATATTGTTAATAGTTAACTCCTTAAACAAGCAGCAATGGACTGGCCTGTATAATCCTATGGGACAAAGCTGGTCATACTTCCTCACTTTCAGAAGGTAACCCTTTAACTGCCAGCGCCACCATTTGGTAGAGCACATTTTGTGTCTTGATATCTTGTTGAAAAAATAAATAAAAAAGTGTAACTCCATCTGATTCAGCCAGCTCTACTCTTTGGTTGATATGTTATGCACAAAACAACCTCTAGATTTCACTGTGGTTCGAACAGAAAGCCCTTCAGCTAGTTTAAATGTCAGGCCTACAGCATGGCCACAAACCCCATCTAAAAACAGAGGCTCTGTCCTAATTACCTGATTGCATCCACCTGGGTTACTTGGCTCTACCCAATAAGTACCATTTAACTTTAAACCACACTTAAAATAATAATTATACATGTCTAGCAGCTAATACATGTTTTAAATAAAAAACATTCAAATGTGAAAGACACCTTCAATTAATATTTAAAACTTACACAAAATCAGATTCTTGTAAAAATTGGAGTACATGCATTGTTCCATCTGTCAAGCTAAGATATATATACATATATCTTAGCTTGACATGCTAACTGAACGTCGAGCATGTCAAGCTAAGAGCTAAGATATATATATATATATGTATTCCATTCCTTTACATTTAATATTTAAAATACAAATCAGCAAAATAAACACAATTACACTGCGCTAAACAGCCACATCGACAAACAAACGAGAACCTAAATAGTATGTAATTATATCTAAAACCACAATACGTTAATTACCTGTACTCGGTGCACCATATTGTTTGTTGTCTGTAAACCTCCATAGAGGTTTCTCAATACTCAAATTTCCCCTCCTCGACTCCTCGACTCCTCGGTCCTCCGGTAGTGACCCGGAAATGAATTTCAGCGGCCATGTTGAAGGACATCTCATTTCTCTAAATGCACTTCGAGGACCGTATATATCCAGTCTCTGATTGTGTTACGTTATTATGAGAGTGCTCTCATACTTGTTTGATTCTGAAATTGTATATATTTATATAAATATATGTGTGTGTATATGTCCGCATCTGTAGCCCGTTATTGTCTCATTATACCGCACTGTGAATGAATCAAAGTAAATATAAGTCATCATGAACACATCTGTCCATTAGACAGAGGGCTGCTGTGCCTCCTGTCATCATTAATGGACGTCTCTTTAAAATGACCGCTCAGAGGAGAGGAGTTCTCATTTCTCTAACCGCCTGCTGCTTCCACTCCTCTCTCCTCGGTTCCCCTCCTCAGTCCTCCGCTCGCATCTCCTGTGGGCGGCACCAAAGAGGCTTCTCAATTCTTAAATTTCCCCTCCTCGACTCCCCTCCTTGAGACTTAGTCCCGCCCACAGGAGATGCGAGGGGAGGACCGAGGAGTAGAACCGAGGAGAGAGGAGAGGAAGCAGCAGACGTTTAAATAAATGAGAACTCCTCTCCTCTGAGCGGTCATATTAAAGCGACGTCCGTTCATTATTACGTGGCAACAGCTGCATCAGCTGTCGAGTGTTTTGTCACAGAGCTGTATTTTATAATATCTGTTAGATCAGCTGAACATTGTTCCCCCACATATTTACTTTGAATTCATTGAGAGTGCGGTATAATGAGACAATAACAGGCAACAGATGCGGACACACACAAATATATTTATATAAATATATACAATTTAAAGTATGAGAGCACTCTCATAATAACGTAACACAGAGACTACTACAACACACACCTACACACTGTACCACACACACACACACACACACACACCTACAGCTCCTAAAGCATAATCAGGCTACAGCCGTTGTGTATTTTATTATGTGAAGCACTAAATGGTTTTAGAAAAATATCGACTCTTTGTTTGTAGATATCTACTAAACTAAAGCAAATAAAGAGAGTAGGCCTGTTATACTCAGTGATATATATTATACATACTGCTCTGCTTTCTGCATGGACCTCACAGCTGTTCTCTCTGGAAACATCGTGAAGCGATAAAAGCAGTTTCTAAAATAATATCCAGGGGATGCATGCAGAGCTGTCATTGGCTGAGATAAGTCCGGCCGTGCGTCACGCCTCCACCGTTCCCGGAAATGCATCCGCGGAGGAGCCGTGGAGGAACCATCAGTGTATCCTCGGTTAGAGCTCCTCCAGAGAGCCTCCTCGATTCTCGATGCTCGGTCCTCGAGGAGTCGAGGAGTCGAGGAGGGGAAATTTGAGTATTGAGAAGCCTCTCAAGTCTCGAGGAGGGGAGTCGAGGATAGGAGTCGAGGAGGGGAAATTTGAGTATTGAGAAGCCTCTCAAGTCTCGAGGAGGGGAGTCGAGGATAGGAGTCGAGGAGGGGAAATTTGAGTATTGAGAAACCTCTCATGTCTCCTTAAATATCCTTGCGTCAGCGTCTCACGTGTTGGGCGTGCTCTCTTCTGACCATATTTGGAAGTACAACTTTCGCGGCCGCAGCTAGACCCTTCTCAGCCACCGTAGTGTCGTGTCAGGTGGGCGTGTCGTGTAGTGTCGTGTACTGTCCGTGGCCGCAGCTAGATCATATTGCTCAAGTCAGCACCGCTGCAGACTCGCTGTTTGAGGGCTTGATAGCCCACTCCCCCTCCACACCACTCCACACTCGTTGCTTTGGAACAGCCCTCAATATGGCGGACCCTCCGCGTGAACGCGCAAACGGAGGGGTAGGGTGTAGGGGTAGGGTGTAGGGGGCGGTTTGGGAATGGGCCAAAGTCAGTCATCTTCTTGACTGCCAATCGATGCAACTCAGTTGCGTCAGTGTCAGGATCCAGAATCAGTGGAAGCGTTTTTGATGCAAACCACGCCCCGTAAAACTCCCAAAAAGTTTTGTGAACCCGCCATTTTATTATCCTCGCATTAGCATTATTAGCATTAGCCCAGCGCAGATAGGCAGAGAGACTAATTTATGGCAACACAAAAGAAAACATGGGAGCAGTGGAGACGAGGAGGTGTCGGCGTTCTGGCGATTTACTCGGAAGGCTTCATTAGAAGCTGCTGGGAGTCCCAGCAGCTTCTACTGAAGTCCCCAACTCCGGGGACTTCCGGCCGTGGACTTCGGGTGGCAGTATACGCCGTGAAGTTGTTTGCGACCTGCCAGTAAACCCAAAGCAGAAGAAGAAGAAGTGACGTCAGCTGCTTCATTTGCCTAATCCTTCCCCAGGGACTTATTCCGGTGTGAACGAGATCTGTACTTAGTTCATGAGAACTAAAGAGTTCTCATGAGAACTAAAGAGTTCTCATGAACTAAGTTCTCATTAACCTTTGTGGGAAAAGTACTGCGGTGTGAATGCGCTTTATGGTTCACACATGAATCACGAGACAGTCTTAAAGGTTTTACAGAGCATTGTTACACAGTTTGAGTTGATGTTTTACCTGGAATCGGGCCACTGACGTCGTGTTCATGTTTATTTTTCTTTTAATGCAGCCACAAGAACTGCAAAATTGTTGAAGTGACTGAAATGTCTTCCCACAACGTGGACAATACATCATTTAAGAGTCAGAAGTCACAATGGGCGAAAACACGCCGAGTAAAACCAGCGCCTTCTAATATTCTAGAATTCCGGTAGCTGACCAATCACGAAGCGTCATTTCTTGACTGGCAGCAAAAACAACCAATCACAGCGGTGCTTCTCTGGCTGGCTCTGTCCAATCACAAACAAGAAGTGTTCTCCCTAAAGGAATACCCTTTCCATCCAATGTGAAATGCTGCGTTTTTTTCTGAAATGCTGTGGTGTTTTGTGAAATGCTGCGGTGTTTTGTGAAATGCTGCGGTGTTTTCTGAAATGCTGTAGTGTTTTGTGAAATGTTTAAGTCTTTTGTGAAATGTCGTAGTGTTTTCTGAAACGTTGTAGTGTTTTCTGAAACGCTGTAGTATTTTGTGAAATGCTGTGGTGTTTTCTGAAATACTGTAGTGTTTTGAGAAATGCTGTACTGACTTGCACTTCAGGGCTACCGTAAGAAATACACATATCAGTTACACCAATCCAACATACAGTATTATAAACAATAATGAAGGATCCTGGGAGATTGAGTCTATGGCTCCAAACACAAATCATAATTTAATCAGCAGAGTTTTTTGTCTTGCTATATTTCATAATGATAATTCTACATATTTTGTCTGTATGCACTCTTCTTCTGCTGCATGGACATTAGCTTTTTAACTTTTATAGGGATTATTTTGTATTTTATTGTTTGTATAGTATGTGCACTGAAAGGTTTCCCCCCCAAAATAAAAATCACAAAAACTCATCACGACTTTTCCTGTTTAGATTTCACAGGAAGTGGACCGGCGAAGTGTGACGTGTGCAGAGAGCGCTGCTGCTATAAAAGACACGTTCCGGCCTTTGTATCCTCACGTCTACCACCTGCAGGTACAAAACACCTCACCGTTATGAACCTGTTAAGCCCTGAGCCTGTTTTTCAGGTCTAAGACTCGAAAATGACATTCCCAGAACAAATGACTATATCTTCACTTCTAAAAAGGGGTAAATTAATAATCTTTTTTCTCAAAGTAATGATAAACCTGTGAGTTGGATGTAGAAAAGTCAGAATCAATAAATAATTTTTTATTTTAAATTAAATTCAGATTGAACATAGTAAAACAATGTAAATTATAGTGTCCGTCCAAATAAAAAACATTACTTATAGTCAAGGGTGCACATAACTTTTTTGCCCTGGTTCTCAAAGGAGCACCTGGAGATGTTGCTTGGTGCTCATCCATAAAATGAAATACATCATAACTTTTGAGGGGGTCTTGACTTTATTTGCCAGACACACGGCACTGAACACACACACTGAGGTGAACACAGAACACACATGCAGAGGTGAACACAGAACACACATGCAGAGGTGTAGCACGACCAGTAATCCTACAAGCTATTTATGCATTTTTTTTATCTCTCCAGTTTTAAAGGATATTTTTGGTTACTGTCCTATAGTATACATTGGAATGATTTCAAACCTGTGTATCCCAATAATTATAAAGGAGTGCCTTGGAAATATGTGTTTACATAAATTGTGACCAAACCGTTTGAACTTAGACTAAAGTTAACTATCTAAACACTCAGAGTCCTTTACCTCACTGAGCTGTAGTATCAGCCTCTCAGTCTGACTGGAGAGGACTCTCCCTCCACATTATTGTAGAAACATCTTCTTCTTATATCCGTTAGAGCAGCTAGCACCAGATTCTAATAACAACAGCGCCGGTACCGGTGCACCCTCCCTCTCTCCCACGCTCACTCGCACTTTAGCTGTGAGCTGCGGGTGCCAGATAAGCCAACATCCCCCATTTTAATCACTTACAGCACCCATCGTACAGGGCAAATGAAACGTGTAACCGGGGTGAAAAGAGTGTTACATTTACTTAATTATGAATATTGTTAGGCCTACATCAAGGCCGAAAATTAGGATGAGCACCAACGGTCAAAAAAATGTTTTTCCCTCCCAGAGCTGCCAGCGCAGCGCCTCCACAGATCTGGCGCCCTAGGCGAACATCTATAACACCAGTGCCACGGGCCGGCCCTGAGTTCATATGCAACTCGCAAATATCTTTCTCTCTTTCTCTCTTCTCTCTCCTCTCTTTTCTCTTCTCCCTTCTCTCTCTCCCTCTCTCTCAATGTTGGTGCGCAAATGCGCCTTTTTTCAAATGACCCGGTGCACTTTTTTTGGCGGAGGTGCGCATGCGCACCTGCGCACCAGTTATGTGCAGCCCTGCTTATAGTGAAAACCACCCTTGAATGATTGGATAGTAGACTCAGATCTTTAGGAATCCAAACTATAACATATAATAAGTACCCTGTATCAAGATTGATGCAAAACAAGTGACATTTGACCTTTCTAGAGAGATTTAGAAGAAAAAACCCACTTCTGGGGTCATTTGGGTGGATTTTCCATATCTCTGGAACGCATCGGCCGATTTTGATGATTGACACCTGTTTTTAACCGTTAGAGCCAATAGAATCGAGGGGAAGTTCCTCAAAATCCATCTAAACATTACCCATTGGTGAATGAGTGATGCGTAGCCAGATTGCCCAAGACCAGAAACTGTCATACACTCTCGTAGCAGCTAATCTGAAATCTCCATAGTTTTTAAATGTTAAGAAGCCCTAAAACGCTGTTTCTTTCAGATGTTGCGTTTTTGCCCCCGCCCACGGGTCCGTGGGGGTCAACAGGTTAACAGGATAGCAATGATACAAAACATTTAGAAATAAAGAAAAATACATAAAATCATCCTATATCTGGAAACTTGGAGCCCTCAATAAAAAAAAATGGTTCATCAACAGTCAGTGGTTAACGTATAAATCAGAAAATCAGTATGACAAAAACATTAAACATATTGTCCACGTATGTTGATAAAGATGGAGTTCATTTAAGTCTTATATGAATGTTGTGCAACAATATTAATCCAGTCAGACTGATTTTTCTCATGTGTGAGATGTCATAAGACTTAGTCATTGTCCATTCCATCAGCTCCTGTTTCCATGTGTTCAGCTGAGCTGCTGATTGGAGGCTCTGCCTCTCCGTTATCCTCAGTTTGAATTTCATTAAGCTGTGAGGACTGACGACCAACACACTTGTGTCTTTTTAAATGACTATGACATTTAAACATTTTGTCACAAACATTGCAGCTGTATATTTCCCCTCCTGTGTGGACTCTCATGTGTGTCTTTAAATTTCTATTCAGTGCATACGCTTTCTTACAGACTGAGCATCTGTATGGTTTCTCTCCTGTGTGGATTCTCATGTGTTCCTTTAAACCTCCACTCCGTGAAAAAGGTTTCTTACAGACTGAGCATCTGTATGGTTTCTCTCCGGTGTGGATTCTCATGTGTTTTTTAAAACTGTCACTAAGTGCAAAAGATTTGGTACAGAATGAGCAGCTAAAGGGTTTCTCTCCTGTGTGGATTTTCGTGTGTTCCTTTAAACTTCCACTCTGTGAAAAAGATTTCTTACAGACTGCGCATCTGTATGGTTTCTCTCCGGTGTGGATTCTCATGTGTTTTTTTAAACTTTGACTCAATGCAAAAGATTTGGTACAAACTGAGCAGCTGAAGGGTTTCTCTCCTGTATGGATTCTCATGTGTCGCTGAATATTTCTTGCATATGTAAAAGATTCCGTACACACAGAGCAGCCAAATTGTTTCTTTACAGCACTACGGCTTGAATCACTGACAGATTCTTGTCTATTTTTCAGTGATTTTGAGCCTGACGCAGGTTCTATGGTCTCCTTCCAATCAGCAATGTGTTCAGTGTCAGGTTCAGAATAGTCTCCAGTGTCATCCTCAGTCTTTGGTTGTAAACTGCTCTCTGGATCTGAGTTACTGGCTGGTTCTGGTCCTCGACAGTCATCTCCATCAGCTTCTGTTTCCATGTGTTCAGTTTGTCTTTGACGAGGCTGTGAGGACTGAGGTTTCTCTTTATCATCTTCACTCTTCACAGGGTCAGGAGTGAAAGTGGACTTGGTGATATCAGCTTCCTCCAGCTCCAGAAGCTGCTCTCCCTCCTGACTGATCCTGAGTTCCTCCTGTTCATGCTTAATGTGTGGGGGGGGCTCTGGGTCCTCCTGGTCCAGACTGGTGCTCCACTCCTGCTGGTCAGGGAGAACCTCTTCTTTAACCACCTCCAGCTGCTGGATGTCTGCAGGAAACAGGAAACACAGTCAGAAAAAACTGTTAAGTGTTAGCATTTAAAAAAATCTAATCACCATTAAAATGGGAGACATTTTGCAACCCTAATTAATGCCTTTGTTTTTATACTTTCATATTATCTTTCTTAGTCCCACCTATTGTGTATTTGTGTTGGCTCAAATCACTCATGTAGCCCAACCCCTTTCCACTTCCAGTTAAAAATGAAAAAGGGTGTTTTCTTCTGGTTTAGCACTAGCTGCAATGTAAACAATGAATTGTATTTGGGATCATTCAGAGATACACTACGCCTATAGAATGGTAATACTACAAATATATTGTAGGGCCATACCTATACAAAACATGTCTGTGAATTTTTTTGCCAAACAGATCAGCTATTGTAGCCATGCCTCATACTACTCATACCCCTCTATTCCAGCCCTGTTCCAAAAACGCTGATTCTGTGACCGTAGCTTTAAAACAGCTGCTGCTAGCCACGCCCCTTTGTAGCATCATGCAGCTTTCCCCTGCTAAGAGAGTTTTCTACCGGGAGAAACTCAGCTAAAAGCTGCTGTGATTAAATGCCATATTATGCTCCAAACCACTCCAAACCACAAGCATTATTTCTGAAACAGTATGGAGCTCAAAATGTTCTCTCTTGCAGAGTTTACCACAAGGACATTACGTTACTCATATTCTCTCCAGTACAGCATTAGCTCTGAGTGTTAGCGATGCTTGCTAATGTAAACACAGACCATATTACTCCCAAAACACGCCGCACATTGTTTCTGATCCAGCACATAGCTTGACATGTTGTTTCTTAAGTGTTTACCGCTAGAACAGTGCCATTATATGTATTATATATAACAACTTTACTCTAAGTGCCTCATGCATACATCTGCTGAATACACAGACACACAGCTGCGAGAGGGGATTCAGCTAGACGACTGTATACGGAGGGACGGACACGGTTGGAACGTGTCACGTGTGCCGGAGACGATAGGTTGGGACGTGTCACGTGTGCCGTAGATGATAGGTTGGGACGTGTCATGTGTGCCGTAGACGATAGGTTGGGACGTGTCACGTGTGCCACATTTCACCAATGACGTCATAGGAGCCAAATCCTGGATCTGCTCGTTTGCACCCCGCTTTTTTTTTTTTTTAGAGATGTGGGTAAGGAGGAAAAGAGAGAGGGTTGGATTTTCTTAAACGTGAGTCTTCTTACACACATATTTATGTATAAAATACATCACCAAGTTCATTTTGCATACTAGGTCCCCTTTAACCTGTTAAGCCCCATGCCCCTGGTACCGGGGGCTAAACGCAACATCTTGCAAGAAACAGCGTCTGAGGGATTCTACTTTTAACAAACTTTGAATGTGTCATACCCACTTAACGGGAAGAAACTCAGCAAACTGTCGATATGGACCATACCGAAACAAATCATCATTCACCAATGGTAATGTTTAGATGGATTTAGGATTATATTGGCTCTAACGGTTCAAAAGTGGTGTCAATCACCAAAATCGACCGATGGGTTCCAGAGATATGGAAAATGCACCCAAATGACCCTCCTTATAAAAAACTCCTTATATCTGTTAGCGTAGCTCGCTAGCACCAGAAGCTAACAACAACGATCTCCAGTACCGGTACGCTCTCTCTCTCGCTCGCGCACACAAAATGGCTCGTACCACACACACACAGAGCCGAGCTTTAATGAAACACAGAGACCCAGACGTAATACTACTGTACTGCATCATATTATTTTCGAATCAATAATTTTTCAAATTATGATTTTGTTTTTTTAATCTTTTTTAAATTTTAATAACCATTTTTCCTCCTGGTCTCTCGCGCCCCCCCTAGCATGCCTCTGCGCCCCCCACTTTGAGAACCACTGCTGTAATCTGAGAAGGTCCCGCCTCTCTGGCTGGCTCCCGCCGGAAAATCTTCAGTAATAGTCTATCAGATAGCGCTGTGGGCGGGATATTGCTCGTGTACACTAGTGATGGGAATTCCGGCTCTTCTTGGTGAGCCGGATCATTTGGCTCGGCTCACCAAGAAGAGCCGTCTCTTTCGGCTCCCAAACGGCTCTTCAGTTTACCACAAATGATACCTTTTATAATTAAATCAAATGTAGCCCTGTTTTGACTAATGATTTATATGTGTACACATATATCACTTACATTATTCAAGACATCCTTTGTACTGAAGTATTCAAAAGTAAAAATTACATGTTTAATATAAATGATTTGCTGTGGCAAAATGTTTTCATTGCATTTACAGACCCTTGTAACTCTCTGATACCACCCCATGAATGCACTGACTTGCTTGTAACACCACGCTACACAAAGCAGATAGCAACAACACCTATAAAAACTTAAGCATAGACATTTAAAAAAAGGGGCTACTGTATCGACACAATTATATTTAAAGAAAAGGCCCTGACAAAACAGCAGGGCTCTATTTCAGTATTAACTATAGAAAAAAAGACAGCAAACAGCTGACATCAAATCTTTGCTGAGCCTAAGGATAATCATAAATAAATAACAGTGAAAATAAATATATCGCAATGCTCAAAACAGCAGCATCCAACCGTCTCTAATCATAAAAAAACATAATAAAAATAACTGTATTGCAATTCTCAAAACAGCAGCATCCAACAGTCTCTAATCCATGTCACTGCATGCATGCACGGATCAGCTGTAGCGCGGAGATCATATTATTCTGTCTTGTATTACTTAACAAAAAAATAAATAAAACGGCTCGTTCGCGGGCACGAGCCGGCTCCCGTCGTTCACTTCGCGACCGACACATCACTAGTGTACACAGAGTGGTGACTGCAGCCAGAGAAACGGCCGCATCAGAGCCAAAGTTTTATTGGCAATTTGATAAAAAAAAGGCCGATACCGATAATCGGTCAAATGCGGAATATCGGCCCCGATAATCCGACTCCTATTCTAAACGTCTCTAAAAAAGGTCAAATTTAACTTGTTTTGCATCAATCTTGATACAAGATACTTATATGTTATAGTTTGGATACCTAAAGCTTGTTGTGTACTATCCCATCATTCAAGGGTGGTTTTCACTATAAGTTATGGGTTTTGGACAGACACTATAATTTACATTTGTTTACTATGTTCAATCTGAATTTAGTTTAAAATTTAAAAAATCTATATTGATTCTGATTCTCTTCTACATCCAACTCACAAGTTTATCATTGCTTTGAGAACAAAGATTATTAATTTACACCTTTTAGAAGTGAAGATGTGGTCATTTGTTCTGGGAAATTCAATTCCGAGCCTGAGACCTGAAACACAGGCTTGGGGCTTAACAGGTTAAGTACAAGTATGCAAGTATTCTCAGAAAAATGTACATTCGTTATCACTGGACTCGGAGACTAACTTGTTTTCAATAACAAACTAGATAAAACATTAATGCCCAGGCAGTGGCAAATAGCTTTGTTTTTATATTTGATTACATTCATGTTTTTTGAGATTTACAACAAATATTTTAAATGCTACTCTGTAAAGGGAATAGGCCTACTACTGTTAAAAATAACCTAATTTGTTTAAAATAAAAGTGCGCAATACACGACTACTTTTGAATTCATTATTTAATTGTGTGCATGACAATGCAATTAATCGCAGAAAATCATTTGATTAATCATGATTAAAATGTTTAATTGTTGCCCAGCACTAATAAATAGTCAGAAGTGTTACCAAAGACTTTAACGTGTTACCAAAGAGTTTAAAGCAGGGGGGTCCAAACTTTTTTTCACCGAGGGCCACGTACAGAAAATATACGAAGGGCTGGGCCACTCATAAAGGTGAGGTATATCGCCTCATCAGTTAAGTTATAAATTAGCAACATGTAGGTAAATTAGGCTTGATACATGAATATGCTTTAAGAAAAAAACCGCCTACATCACAGCTCTCTATAGGGTTTCATTTATCTTGTTGGTAGCTCATCCCTTAAAAACAGAAGACTCAGAAGTATTATAATAAGATGAAATATGAAGAGTCTATTTCAAGCTTGTTATGTAAATAAGTTATAAGGCTTTTTTGTATCAACTAAGATTTGTTAGAAAATGTTATCGAAATTAATTCATATGTGCCAACCTTTCCCAATCCAAAAGGGGTAGGTTTGCGCGCATCAAATGTGCACGCCCAAATGAGGTAATCAGAAGAAATGGAACCCCAGTAATTACATGTATAAACCATGTATTTAACATATATTGCATCATTTTATGCATTTTTCAGAAAAAGTGGTAGTTTGGTAAACAGTGACATCAACGACATGTTTGGTCTGTAAAATGCCCGAAAAGTAAAAGAATGGGAGATAAATATCCCAAAGTCTCCACATTTTATTTTATTTTTAGTGTGTTTCTGGTCCTCTTACAGTTGAGACAGTGTAGATCAGGGGTGTCAAACACAGTGGGCCAAATAAAAAAAAATGGGTACTAGTCGAGGGTTCAATGTTTATTGCAAAACTTATTGAAATGAACTTATTGCACATATTAAACCTGGAACTAACAAAGCTTAAACTATTGCCTATATACGGAGCCCTGGAGGGTTCATAGAGAGAAAAATAAATAAAACGTGGCCACGTTTTACTTTCTCGTGCGCACGCTTTAGTAACTCGTGCGCACGAGTTACTAAAGCGTGCGCACGAGTTACTAAAGCGTGCGCACGAGTTACTAAAGCATGGCCTCGTTTTGTGTGTGTGTGGGGGGGGAGGGGCATTTGTTTATGATAGTATCGTTCGTTCCGGTGCACTCCGGCAGGACTATAGCACATCGAGATTAAGATTAAACACATTTCTTTCACTTGGGAATACACTTAACTATGGGGAACCAGATTTGTTTAAAGTACTGTTCGTGGTAATTTGAAAACAAATGCCGGTGGTGTCGGATACACACGAACACGCACACAGAGCGGAGCTGAGCACACACACACACACACATCATGCGCCCCGGTGACAGGACATCTCCTTCATAAAACGAGGGGGAATACTCTGGTAGTTCGATGTGTGTATAGGTGTGTGTGGTTAAACGTAGCAGCCTCGATCTCTATTCAGCGGTTCTAATGAAGGGAAACGCAGTGAAGTAAACAGTAAAAGGCACAGCTCTTTGCAGCTGGTGCTGCTCTTCTCAGATTCTGCTGAGTTACACGTTACTGCCTCCAGTGCCCTGTACGACGAAGCCAGTTCAACAGACCCTGGACCTGGACATGTTCAATTTACCCGGCTTAACTAACCCTAACAAACGCGATGTCGATAAGCGGTCCTACGAAGCTGGTTATCAACTCAGTAAATCAACCAGGGTTTCTCTGTCCGGCTGAGAGCGCGTTCACGTGAAAGGGACGGGGTTAGCAACATTTGACCAATCACAAACATGGAGACGCGTGCTGACAGCGCAGCGTCATACTTCATGAATGAATAGTGTAAATAGCAAATCCTGCTTCGTAGTACAGGCCACTGGTGCCGCAGAGATTTCATAAAGTGAAGGAGGTTTTCCTTCTATAAAACAGCTGTGGGCAGCAGATACTGTGAGTCACGGACAGGAATCCCTCAATTTAAATAAAACGAGGCCACGCTTTATTAACTCGTGCGCACACTTTAGTAACTCGTGCGCACGCTTTAGTAACTTGTGCGCACGAGTTACTAAAGCGTGCGCACGAGAAAGTAAAACGTGGCCACGTTTTATTTATTTTTCTCTCTATGAACCCTCCAGGGCTCCGTACCTATAAAAACAACATTACACATTAAATAATCAGTTGCAGTCATTTCTTGTGGCTCTATCTGCAGATATTCCGGAGTCATTTCTTATGATTACATTTTTCCTCAGGCCAACAACAGCTTCAACAAAACAATTCCCCTCAAAGAAAAAAAACAAACATGCCCTGTTGTCGCAAGAAAAAAAGTGCAGAAGGAAACATCCATTGAAACTCAGTTTTCTGCTCTGTGATGCAAGCCAGATACTTGGCATCTCATCTTGGGTGCAAGTTCATCAATGTTTGGGATCAGGCTCTGAGCTGAGGAAACCCTCAGGATTGAGTGAAGGTGTGCGTGCAATATACCAGCGGGCCAGATCTAATAGTAATTAGAAATTATCCTGCGGGCCGAAATGAAATCCACCACGGGCCTGATTTGGCCCCCGGGCCTTGAGTTTGACACATGTGGTGTAGATGAAGGATGTGTCAGGATGTAGGAAAGCCAGAACTCTTGTGTGAACATTGGATAAAGCCAGGTTCATATTCTTGTTTCATGTTGTTGACATATTAGAGTCAAAGGTTTGCACAGAGCGAAATATCTTTGTGTTGCGCCATAAATCAGAAAATACTGCATTAAAAAAGTCATTTCCTGCATGTTTTTACTGATAAAATTGGTATTTGGTAATTGATTGGCCGGCGTGACCCCATGTGTCGGGGCGTGGCTGGTGGGCAGTGGGCACTATTTCGCTGACGTTGTCCGTGTCAACAGGAGTGACAGTCCGCACACACAAGACCGCAATTATGGCAGAAGCAAAAAAGCCCAAAATATATAATTTTCACTCCGAGTGGGAGGATGATTATTTTTGTATCTATTCCAATTCAAAGTCCATCTGTCTCTCATCTGCAATGCGAGCGTGGCTTTACCGAAGAAGGGTAATTTAGGAGCGGCATTTCAAAACAGTGCACAAACGCTACGAGACGGAATTCCCTCCTAATTCTGCCCTACGCTCCCAAAAGGGGAGGGGCCTGAAAGGACAGCTAAATGCACAGCAGTCCATTTTCACCAGGCCCAACAACAAGAGCAAAGCTGCTACCATAGCATCTTATCGTGTAATTCACGTTCTTGCGAAATACATGAAGTCTTTCAAAGACGGCAAAGTTGTGAATGAAGCATTCCTGGAGGCTGCCGACGCGCTTTTGGGGGACAGTAAAAATAACAGTAGCATTTCAACAGGTTTTTGATATAATAAAAACTCAAATTAGATACCGTTATTAATCAGCTGTAAGTTTTAGTTTGTTTGAACTTATTCATTATAATTATTGTACAAAACGGTATAAGAATGCAAACTTAAATTGATTATAGTCTATTATCAATTCAGGTTAAGAAACTAGTGTTGCTTGCATCCTATTTTAAAAAAGGCATTTCTTTTTATACTCTAAAATGCAACAAAAAAAGGGTTTGATTCTATTAATTTTGTCTTTTTTTATTGCACTTTGGCAGCAGATTCCTGTGTAGCTTCAGATCTGAGTTGTCTTATTAGTAAGCCGAATTTATACTTTTGTAGCAACACTATTTTTATATAATGGCAAAGAAAGGGTTCAGAGTATTTTCTTTTTTCCTGTGTCATATGTGGTAGCACTGTTCAATGTTTCTTGAAAACATTACCCACTGTAGTATGTGACGTGTGAATAAACTCCAACTCTGTATCAACAACACTGTTGTGTAACTTCAGTTAAATACTTGTATGTGTGTAGATTAGAAAGAGGTAAGATAAAGGATCTGCAGTATTTTATGAAGTATTAATCGTACAAAGGTCAGTTTTATACAAGTAGAAGTGTGTATTTACTAGTGCTGTAGCGACGCGTCGACTTCAAAATATCGTCGACGACATATTTCCGCGTCGACGCGTCGCTACACACACGTGGGTCACCCAAAGCAACAAGCAGTTCGCAATCGCACTTCAAACACAATGGAGACTGAAACGGCTACCACCTCCTCCTCACAGGATTGCGCACGAAGCCCCCAAACGAAAACATCTCGCCCTAGGTCTTCAAAAGCATGGGAATATTTTAAAGTTAGTCCAAAACGCAAAGATATTTATATATTTATATCTCACTGAGACTGCTGCATAGCCTAGCAGAAGCAGCAGCTAGCTGTGGTGGCTACCATTAGCAGCTAGCATTTGCTCTCCGATTTTTACATAAAAATGGAATTATGGATTATAAATGCAATCATTTTTTTATACATAGACGTTAAAAACCTATGGATTCACCGATTCAGCCGCGTTTTTTCTCATTTTAATGCCATTGAACACGTCTTTTGATCAGATTGACAGCTACGGTGGTGAGACGATCTCCCTAGAAGCTCTGTGAAGGTACGTGTTGTGATGACTGTATTTGCTTCCCCTGTCGCGAGTCCGGATCACTCAGTGATGATACTATATACCTACATAATCTGTGGAGTCTCAGCTTTAATCGGATATATTGTATGTGCAGCTACGATAAGTAATAAGGGTACTTTTATCTTGAGTTCTGTGCCAATGTCCGTTAGCATTTTTCGCTCAGGGGTCATTTAGATGCTTCTTATGAGACTTGTGTTTTGTTTTGGTAAACATGGTTTGTATCGTCAATTAGCTGAGATTATTTCCATTAATCTGGTATAACACATTAATAGGTTCTTACATATTAAGATCCCCTGAGACACAGTATCGTGAAAACAAAAAATTTACATTACGTTTTTTATGAATTGAACAACAGAAAAATAATCGTTAGATTAGTCGACTAATCGATCAAATAATCGCCCGATTAATCGTTTTCAAAATAATCGTTTCCCCCCAGCACTAGTATTTACCTGGTAGTAGGCTGTCAGTAATGGCTACGCCTCTCTATTTGGACTGGTAGATCTCAGCAGACTGGCAACTTTAAAAGTAGCTCTCGGTTAAAAAAAGGTTGGGCACCACTGCTGTAGGTGAAGGATGCTTCAGGAAAAGACCAAACACTGGATGTCTTTCCGTCGCCAACATGTGTTTTCGAGACACTGATATTAACGGGGAAACCCTGCAGGACTGAAATGCCTAGTCTCTGGGTGTTTCTCAATCTGGAGGATGCTTGCTTGGTAGCACATGTCTTCCGAGCAGGGCCGACCCTAGGCACTGGCGAACTAGCCGGTCGCCTAGGGCGCCAGATCTGGAGGGGCGCTGCGCTGGGAGAAAAATAATAATAATAATTTTTTTTTTTTAAATGTATTTTTAATTTTTATTCTGCCTAATTTTCTGCCCTTGACGCAATACAATTACATTCATAATTGAATAAAGTAAACACCCTTTGCACCCCGGCCCGGCAACATTTTGCATTTGCCCTGTACGATGTGTGCTGTAAGTGATGAAAGTGGGGGATGTTGACTTATCTGGCGCCCGCAGCTCACAGCCAAAGTGCAAGCGAGCCTCCGTCCATCGGTACCGCGGATTGTTGTTGGATTGAGGCTGATAACTACAGCTCAGGAGTAAAAGACTCTTGAGTGTTTGGATCAAGGGTCTCCAACCTTTCTTCATCTGAGAGCTACTTTGAGAAAATGAAAGTGGCCAAGAGCTACTTGCATCACTTTGCTTACATTTAGTCACATAGCACTCATCAGTTGAATTAAGCTATACTTTTGTACACGTGTGAAATTGCAATACCTAAAGCTTATCACAAATCTTAACTTCACATCAAGATCCAAGAAAACCAAAATGTCTCACATATTGTTATGGCCCACATAGTAAGTACATCACTGAGAATTCACATAAATGTCCTTAATCACCACCTGACAAGCATCTTATGGCACTCTCACTCTTTTTTACTGTCAGTGAGATGAATGGCACTGCATGGAGTCCACCATAGAGGTGTATGCTGGAGTACACTTAGGTTCACTCTAATAGTCATTTAAATGTTCATCAGTCAGTCTTGTTCTGTATTTAGATTTCATGACATTCATGTCAGAAAAAGCTAAAAAAAAGCCAAATAAAGCATACATTTTCAGTGCTGCTTGGTGAATGTTCTTATAGTTTTCTGGGTCTACAAGGCTCCAGAAATGTTGTGAGTTTTGCTGAGACTTAAGCTGAACATGATTTTGGAGATTTATAACCTCCATCTCCATCTCCACAGGATTGACACTGAACAGTTCAGCCTTCTTCGCCTTCTTCTTCACATTAAATTAAAAACCATAATAAATCAATTATATAGGTCTAACCTCTCTATATCTGTGTGTGAAATTGTTCCATCCTCAAAAACAAAAAAACGAATACTTCTGCAGTCTAGCGGCAGCTTCTAGCAACGGTCTTCTGTTAAAAAGAAGACACTGAATGTCCTGAATGTGGCATCACACACGACTTAAGTCTGAACACAGCAGACAGGAGTATTTACAACAGCATTATAAATACAAAAATAGTGCATGTGGGTGCACACATTCTCTGTCTTACTGTTACATAAATCCCATGAATGTATGAGACTAAGTTAGCTTCATCATATCTCAATCAGTGATTAAGGCGAGACACCCCAGGTGAATAGGGTAATTTTTTTAACTTAAAGGTATCAGCTAGAAATTTCTCCAGTTAATTACTTACAATAAGGCAATTGTCTTTTGTATTACACATTTTCTGAAATAGCATGTTTAAATATGCAAATTATCCATTATCTCATTAAATATGCACATATTTTAACACATTTCAGGAATCGAAATCTGAACTTTGGATATAGCCAGATTCAAAATTCTTGTTTCATTTTGTAGTCATATTAGTATCTAAGGCTTTTACAGAAGGGATATTGGATATCTCTTTTTATCACTCCATAAATCAGAAAATACTGTCAACAGCCCTAAAATATCAATTTTCGCCATGTTTTTAGGTATACAATGTTGTATAATTCAGGCTATGAATTATATATGAACAAACCCTTCTGTAAAAGCCTTCATAATATTGATAGGAATATAACTGGAAGGTTTGGTGTATGTACGTGCTACTGAAGTTGAAATTTCGAACTCAGAGTAGGAGAAAAAACTCATTTTGAGAAAACGACCTTTAAAGATTGCAGTGAGGCGCTAGCTAAACCCTCCTGTTCTTTGGATGACAGCTTGCGCATCGACGCACTCCGTGAAGGTATTTCATGTTCAGGGTCATTTTTTTTTTTATAACCTTGCTTCGTGCAAGTGACAATTGTTGTCGTCTTCTCTGTGAACGTTTTTTTCGCCGTTCTTTTGGCATTTTGAGATTTCAATTTCTAGCTGAAAGCTAACCAGGAAGTGTTTTAGCACACCACGTGACGCATCTGAACGAATCACGTTGTCAGAAATTGACACCAGCCAATGAGATTTCGTTTCTTGGTTTAAGACCCCTTTGTGCTTTCACGATTGGTTGCTGATACAAAGGAAATGACCATATTTGGATCCGATGAGATAGTGCAGGAGAGACACAGCTTTCCAGCGATACCTCTGTTGACATGGTGCACACAGCGGTCGCGGTACTTTATGTTACGTTAGAATGCTAACTTTTGGTGAATTTAGGAGAAATCTACAGACGCAAATAGACAAACTATAGTAAAATAAACACTTAAATGTGTATTTTGTACGTTTTCCTTCCAAAAGCCTGAAAGAAAACATGTTATGGAATCAAAATAGCACAAAATCTCAAAATTGACCAGTACTTGAAAAACGATGTTTTTGCCTGCCGTGTCTCGCCTTAAGTGAATAATAAAGTTTCTATCGGGTCACTATCAGCCTGTCACTCATTATTTTCAGGGAGGGGTCGGGGTTTGGAGGAACGGAGAGGAGACAGTGATCGCGGAAGCTTTCCTCCTGCCTTCACAAACTGTACAAGTATTTATCAACTGAAAATAGCAAGAGGACATTCATACTCTGCAATCCAAGACTTGATTAAATCCACCAAAAACCTGACATGATGATAACGAGTGTTTTTCAAAAACCACAAATCCCTCCCTGTGTGTCTGAGCCGTAGCGACATGGGCCTGATTCAGAGCGGGTCATTCTGCTGTTGGTTCTAGACTGGTGTTGCTGGAGAAAGCAGACTGGTCCGTGTGTGGTGTTGCTGTGCCGCTGTCACGTCTGTTCCTTGATCACTGCGTCCCGGACCAATTTGATATTCGTGTGACAGAAAAACATCGAAAATAAAAAAACTTTATTGTCCGGCCGCGGCCGAAAAATCAAGAAGCAACCTTACTACGCTATAACAGGGTATATGCAAGAATCCTGAAGTCAAATGTAATACTTTTTAAGACCTTTTTTAAGACCCTTTCCATACATTTTAAGACCTCATTGCAACTTCGAGTTCAAACCGGTTACATTGGCGACACACTTTACCTCACATTTACTATATTGATTGTAAGATAGCACAGCTAAACGGAGTGCAGACAGACTACTGAAGCCTCCTCTCCACATGAACTTCAACCTCTCTGTGAAGGTCAGGTTTAATGCAGTATGCTGCTTTGTTGCTTCTGTACTCTGTGCTCTTTCATTCCAGTAAAACTCCTCAGAAACCATTAGAAACCAGTATTTGACCAATAAACAAAACAATTGACAAAACTTTGAACGATGAAATATATTAAACTTTGGTGAGCTTCAGCGGGGTAATGCCATATAGGAGCTCCCTCACAAATACCCAGGGGTTAAATTGGGCTGGGGCTGTCCGGGGCTAAGCCCGGCAAATAGGACGATGCTCTGACGTCATCACCCTCACACATTTGTCATATGTTTACAAAAAACGATATATATGTTAAGACTTTTCTCGTTCTTAATATAGACTATATTTAGGGTCGATATGTGTTGACCTTACTTTAAAATAGCAGATCTCTGTGACCGGATATAGTTTGGCTTAGACCCCGGCCCAACGAGGACGCATACAGTAAAACGCATACAGTAAAACGCATACGCAAGCGCAAAAAAGTCTTCCGTTCACACGCATTCGATTCATTAACATGTCCGTTCACACTAGGCCGCTGGAAATGCTGGAAACGCTGTAGTGCATATGCCAGGCCTGTAAGTGGCGCTGCTGCCGCCACAAAATACACCAAAAGCAGCGAAGAAGACCCCGGAGCATGGTTGTCATGGTTGCCCTTCTGTTTATTCTCCGTGGTGGACGGCGTGTTCTCCTGCTGTATATCTCTCAGGTAGTCCACCAGCAGATAACCCCCCCCACACACACACACACACACAGAGCGGAGCAAGGCAACGAAACTTAAAATAAGAAGCAGCATTTTATGGCACGCTATGCATGGGGCCACCTTGAGGGGGTTTCCCGACATGTTGTTTCAGTAAATTAAAGGGTGTTTCATGTTGTCGTTGCTGTGGACCTTCTTAATACCTTGGAAAATGCCGTTTAATACTTTTTAATAGCCTTAATTTTCGCTAAATTGATTTATCAACTTTTAATACTTTTTAAGACCCCGCGGACACCCTGTATAATCGATAATCGAGCGGCTACCGGTAGCTCGCGGGCAGCTTTTCAGTAGCTCGCCGCGTGTAGTCCGACGTGTTGGAGAGCCCTGGTTTAGATAGTTCACTTTAGGACCCACTGTTTACCCAGCTGGTCTGGCCCTGTCCCCCCTATTTCGCAAATGAGGGCCTATAGGCCCCTTGTCATGTCTGCCGATATCTGGTTTTCTTATGTCTTTGTTTGTTTTTATCTGTGTCTATGTTGTTGTCAGTGATGTATTGTCTTGTATTTTAAAATGCCTTTGTGATGTGCTGCAACCCATTTTCCCCTCGGGGACTAATAAACGAATACTATACTACTATACTTTAGTCTAAGTTATCTCAGTGGGTCTCAAACGGTTTGGTCACAATTTATGTAAACAAATATTTCCAAGGCACACCTTTATAATTATTGTGATGGGTTTTAAATCATTCCAATGTATACTATAGGACAGTAAACCAAAAATATCGTTTAAAACTGGATATTTAAAAAATGCATGAATAAATAAATGTTAACTAGGTAAAATAAGATATAAATGAACAACAACAAATAAAATACATTACATTTATTTGTTGTTGGCTATGGTAGGTTATTGGTTATGTTCACATACTTATTTGATTATTAAAATGTAAACCAATCTTTTTCATATGGGTGTTTAGAATTGTACCCCCTAGATCTAGTCTCTAGTAATTCTGCTCAAAATACACCAGATTGAAGCATTTTACTTTAAAATGTTAAAACAATTATTTCCGGGGGAGCATACCCCCGGACCCCCCTAGAGGATGTGACGTCCACCCACCAATTAAAACATGTTCATACAATAATGATTACATTTGAAACCTTCTTTATGGATACAACGAACATGTCAATACGTTTCAGTTTTTGTAGTGTATTGGTCTTTTGTAGAGATTTTTCATTTATTCTTTATATATTCTATTGTGTATTGCTTGGAGGGGCGGGGGTGCACCAAATCATAATCTCGCCTAGGGCACCAAAATGTCTAGGGCTGGCCCTGCTTCCGAGTCACTTGCTTCAGAAGCGAGGCAAGGATCCTTCCTAGCCTCTGAAAATGAAGAATTGAGGGCCAATTAAAATTGGCCAGCGGGCCGCATTTGGCACCCGGGCCGTACTTTGGACACCCCTGGTTTAAAGTGTTAATTAAGAGTAAAGGGAACAGACCTGCTCTGTGTATCCGAAGCTGAGGCTGTAAAACAGCGTCCAGTAGTTTCTGGAGTCTCTCGTTCTCCTCTTTTGAACGAGACAGCTCCTCCTCGTGCTCTGCTAAAGTATTTTCAAACAGAGCAAATATATCTTCAACAGCAGCAGTGAGTCGCTGCTTCTTCAACGATAGCAGCATTTGGACTTGACTCATGTTTACTAGATCACCTTTTCCTGCAAACTCCGTTAAACGCTGACTAGTGATGCTAACGTGTTTCCAGCTAGCATGCTAAACTAGCTCCTATAGTCCGAGTTTAACGCTCCAGAAAAAAGAGCACACAGTCCATTCAGAGGTTTATCCAGACACACAGATGATGGATCAGTAGTGCTGAAGCTCACACACTTTATCGGGAACACAGAGAGAGAGAACCGTAGCGACGAGACGCCACCTCGATCCAGGTTCTTCTTCTTCTTCTTCTTCTTCTTCTTCTAATGGCGGATCGCAAACAGCTTTTGGTTGCATACCGCCACCTACTGTACACGGGTGTGTGTCATCATGTCATCCCTCTAATAAACCAACATATCGAAAAACATAAACTAAGAAACCATAAAATAAATAAAACAAAAAACAAATCATCCATGGTCTATTCTAACCTACTGTTAGATTATTTTCCCTATCCCAGTTTCCCTCAAAAAGGTGAACAGTGCCTTGGTAGCTCTTACTCCTTCTGTTCCCAGAATACCAGCTACATTTCACTCCCTCTCTGCCTCTAAAACGTTATCCCTTAATTTTCCTCTTTCAACTCTATAGGTGACACAATGTAATAAAATATGTTCCACATTTTCCCTAACTCCACAGTTCCCACACTTGTCACTGTCACTTTTCCCCAAGACATACAGAGTACCATTCAATGCAGTGTGCAGTCTGAGCTATCATGATTTCCTCCCTTCTGTTTCTTTCTTTATAAATATGAATTGTAATTGTCTTTTGCACTTGATGATACTCTTTGCCTTGCTGGTCTTTC
This sequence comes from Gymnodraco acuticeps, assembly GCF_902827175.1. Lineage (NCBI taxonomy): Eukaryota > Metazoa > Chordata > Actinopteri > Perciformes > Bathydraconidae > Gymnodraco > Gymnodraco acuticeps. The sequence goes on from NW_022991187.1 coordinate 3,756,231, forward strand.
TCCCACCTTTTCTGCCAGATCTCCATCCCTTTCTTCTTAATTACTGCTTTTCCTTCTCCTTTTCCAAGCTTGACTGGTAGTGTGATTTCCTTTTGTAGTGCACTTTTTGCGAATCTATCAGCACACTCGTTCCCTTTCACCCCCTCATGAGCAGGCACCCAGCAGAACTGCAGATATATGCCGCTTCTGTGGAGTCTTAACAGGCTGTGATTGATTTCTATGAGTATGTCTTCTCTGGCAGTTCAATCAGGAGAGACGGTTTTGATGTGATAATACATATTTAATGCGTAAATACCAGTGTTGTGCTAGTTACTGAAAACCAGTTACCATTACTAGTTACTTCATTTCAAAAGTAACTCAGTTACTTTACTAGTTACCCAAAAGTAATGTGTTACTGTGAAAGGTAACGTTTTAGTTACTTGAAAAAAGGTCTCCCATTAATGCCCTTATAGCCTTCATTTCAGTACTGTCATTGCATTGGAGAATAATACAATCTGTTGATCAACTTGACATGCATTATATGCAATCTGGATTGCATCGATATTAGCTGGCTTTCCATTTTTGTATATTCTTTCTCCAGGTAGTTGGAAAAAGTTGTCCGTCCCATATGCCGTGTGCCGCCCGGACATGCTATCATGCTAACTAGCTCCCTGAAAGCGGGTGACTCCACTGTAGCAATAGCCTGCATGTGTTCTACAACATACCGTGCAATGGCTTTATCGACGTTTCCCTGGATAGCAGTCCCTTGGTTAAAATCCAGCCGCTGTTGCTTAAGTGGAGGTGGAGTGGCGTCGGCTGAGTCTCTGTGATCTTAGCTACTAGCTTCGTCCCAGCATGTTGTTTTTGCAGATGTTTTAAGATATTTTAATTACTGGTTTGGGCAGTAGATAGGATCTTTGACCCGCCAAGACACAACTTACATTTAACAGAAATTTTCTTTTCTTTGTGCTCGACAAAAGTGAAATAGTGAGAATATCTCCAGGTGGAGAAACTAGACTTGAGCTCCGCCGCCGCCATGATAGTCTTGTTAGTAAACAACACAAACACGCCCACAGCCCGTCTCCCCATGTGACACAGGAAGTATCTAAGTACATTTACTCAAGTACTGTACTTAAGTACAGTTCTCATCTCTGTTCACCTGGCTGAACGGAGTAACGCACCATGTAGTAACGGTAACTGAGTTACTGAATCTAAAAAGTAATGCGTTAGAGTACTAGTTACTGCCCAAAATAACGGCGTTACAGTAACGCGTTACTGTAACGCGTTAGTCCCAACACTGGTAGGTACACAAATGAATGTGACAGTAGTTTTGGCGATTAGGCCCCGTTGTGCAGGAAGTATCATTCGGGAGGGTAGAACCGATCCGATGAAAACCCCCCGGGGTCTAGACACTGGTGGTGGTGAATGGATAGTTGGGTCGGTCTGAGGAGGAGTGGTTTAGCTTGACCCTGGATTCGGAGGGACGGGAGGCGAAAAGGGGTGGAGGAGGGTTGCGTTGAGTCACCTGAAATGAAAGCTGTCAGAGGGGAAAGAGCAGAGTTTAAAGGGTTTGATGCACACTATGATAGGCTCTTGGGAATAGAGCGAAGTGATTGGCTAAGCTGAAGAGTGACGCCCACGGTCACTTAACATCTTGGTGAATACAAGATATTTGATTACAGAGCTCACGTGGATGACGTAATGTGTGCATGTTACGCGCCAGTGGAATAAAGATGGACACTCGGAATGAGAGAAGTAGTCCGCTTCATCTGTTTATGTAGACACTTACATGTCCAGAACAGAATATTACATGGTGTCAGAGTCAGGGGCGGCGCCAGGGGGGAGCTAGGGGGTGCTGAAGCACCCCCCAGGATTGCCAAAGCACCCCCTAAGCACCCCCAATACATGTTTGTTTGTTTTTTTTCGAAAATTATTATTATTTTTATTAAATTAAATCAGAAAAATTATTGATTACATCAATGCAAATGTGAAACAAATACATGTTTGACCAAAAACATAAAGCCAACACAGGTGATATGATTAGGCCAATGGCCAGCACCCATTCGATTTTTGACCTACCTATAGGCTAAATTACTTTGTGACACTTGAGTGACTTCCTGTTAGCTGGAGCCCCAAATGATTTGCTAACAGCAAAGTGACAAATGGATCGTTTTTTAGTCCTTAAACGTCCACGTGTGGACACTCAATCAAAACCACCTAAAAGCGAGAGGGATTCTGCACATAATAGGCCTCGTGAGTACAAGTAGCTTACTTCTGGGTCTGTTTCATTCAAGCTCTGCTCTGTGTGTGTGTGGCACGAGCCATTTTGTGTGTGTGCGCAAGCGAGCGAGAGAGAGAGCTCGCGCACCAGTGGGTATCTACCGGAGATCGTTGTGGTTAGCATCTGGTACTAGCTAGCCAAGCTAACGGATATAAGGAGCTTTTTCAACAACAAGGTGGAGGGAGACCTATCTGCTGTCAGACTGAGAGTCTAAGATAACCTCAGCTCAGGTGAAGTAAAGGACTCTCAGTGTTTAGATAGTTAACTTTAGTCTAGTTATCTCAGTGGGTCTCAAACGGTGTGTTTTAAAAGGGGAGTGATTTGTAAAATATCTATAAAGAAATAGAAAATCTGTTTACAGTTCTATATGTATGTTGAGAGATACTGTATATCCATAGATCTCTTCATTTTGGCTCTCAAAGTGCACCAGATTGATGCTTTTAACTTCAGTATTTAAAAAAAAATCTTCCCCACTAGAGGAGGTGAGGACCCTCCTAGAGGAGGTGAGGTCCACTACCCACTTGTAAAAATAGCACTTTACCCAAACCTATATGCCGTGAGCTGATTACCGTGCCTTCATTGTAACAGTCGCGGGTACACTGTGTGTGTGTGTGTGTGTGTGTGTGTGTGTGTGTGTGTGTGTGTATATATGTGTGTGTGTGTGTGTGTGTGTGTGTGTGTGTGTGTGTGTGTGTGTGTGTGTGTGTGTGTGTGTGTGTGTGTGTGTGTGTGTGTGTGTGTGTGTGTGTGTGTGTGTGTGTGTGTGTGTGTGTGTGTGTGTGTGTGTGTGGGGAGTGTTGCAGTATAAAATTAAACTGTAGCGCTGGTGCATTAATGGGAAACCCTTAATGTTTGAGCACCCTCTATGAAACGTCAAGCTACCCCACAGCACCCCCTAGAGAAAATCTCTGGCGCCGCCACTGCTGCAAACTGTTGCCGTTGTGATTATAAGTTATTTAAGATGATCAAATGTGCATCAGACTTTCTGCCCTTTACCGTTTGTTTACTCACTAATCACATCTCCCCTGGATGTTAGGCTATTTATTTTTTTAATACAACTGCTTTCATTGTGAGGCAATGTTTACAGTGAAAACAGCTGCTGTGGTCAGTGCAGAAAGCAGAACAGTGTGTATAATATATATCGCTCAATAATACCAGGCCTACATTTCACACTTTATTTGTAGGCTTTAGGAGATATCTACAAATAAACAATAGATATTTTTCATGAAACCATATAGTGCTTCACATAATAAAATATACAAGGGCTGTAGCCTGATATTTATTATATGCTTTAGGAGCTGTTTGTGTTTGTTCGCGAGCGATAACCATGCAAAACACACGTGACTGGGCTCGCGCGGCCTATCAGCCGTCATAATTTCCGAACCTTTTCTGTGCTTTTGCCGGTCGTTTTCCCTGTTTTTGGGTGTGTTTCGGAGGTTTGTTTCAATAGGGTCTTCCCCGACCTCTGGTCTCAGACCCTAATAATAATAGCAATAATAATTGGGAGGGGGGGTGAGGCTGTGATTATGATTTCCTTGCTCTCACCAGGGTCGGCTCTAGAACAAATCGAATGGGGGGGGCAATCATTTACAAAGGGGGGGCACACACTGCCGTCAACAACCAACACACAAACACCAACGCAACTTCAAAAAACATGCTGTAAAGCAGAGACGTGCACACATAGACTCTAGGTAGTGCTTGAGCACCTGCCCGTTTTGCCCTCTTGACAGCAATGTGCCAATATATACAACAATGCCCCAAATGCGCGTTGTAATTTTGTCAGACATCCCCACACGTGCCCCGCGGCACTCCCGTACGTGCTCTGGCTGCAACCCCTCCCTTCCCTGCTCTCAAAGTAAACGCGCAGCGCGCAGAGCTGACAGTCAGTCAGTCAGACAGGCCACGGCGGGTGTGTGGTGCAGCAGCACGCAGCAACACGATTAAAAGTGCCCTAGTGACGACCAAGTAAATAACCACCAGGTAACAAATACAATGAGTGTATTGTTTAATCCCCTAAATCAGATGCCAAACTAAACTATACAGGGTTCGTACGGTCATTGAAAACCTGGAAAAGTCATGGAAATTCAAAATGCAAATTCCAGGCCCTGGAAAAGTTATGGAAAACAATATTTTTCCCAAAGTTTTGGAAAAGTCATGGAAATGTAGCCTAACTCAAGTTGCGTCAAATATAATTTACATTTTATCTAATCGCCGAAATAATCTGCGGTCGCGAGCTGTTATGTGCCATCATGACGCGCATGGTGTTATTTTGTAATATATGAAGCGCGAGCTGTGTGCTCGAGTCTTCTTGCCTGTCGGGCCGGCTGAACTCTGCTGCTCCGGGATGAGGGTCAGCTACATTATCTACGGTGTGTTCGTTAACTGTGCGGAGTCACTGTGGCACAGACTGAGCCGCTGGTGAACAGCTGTTAGAACGGGCCGTTCAGGTGTTCAGAGCAGAGCGGCAGTGCGTGATGTGAACTGAACAGTTTTTCTGTCGCAATATCATTGTCACTATCTGCTAACGTTAGCTTTAGCCTTCGTTTTCTAATAGTTTTTTTCATAGGCTATAAACAGAGGTGGTATAAGTATAGAGATTGTAGGCTACTAGAGTAAAAGTAGAAGTATACTCAGATCTTGTAGCCTACTTTAGTAGAAGTACTCAGATCTTGTACTTAATAAAAATAGAAGTACTCAGATCTTGTACTTGAGTAAAAGTAGAAGTACTCAGATCTTGTACTTGAGTAAAAGTAGAAGTACCAGAGTGTAGGAATACTCTGTTACAGTAAAAGTCCTGCATTCAAAATGTTCCTCAAGTGAAAGTAGAAAAGTATTATAAAAATACCAAGAGGCATGGAAATACATTTTCAAAATGCTCAACAGTGCTGCCAAAATTATAAACTGACTGCTACACAATTAAAATAAATGCTTTTATATATTTCTATTAGATGTAACTCTTTGGCGTTTCTGTTATTATTACCTGCTGCTTTAGTTGTTCTGACTGCTAAAATCCTCTGTTATTCCTAATTTTAAAGCCGATATTCCGTGGGGTCGGGGGGCTCGGATCCTTGTCACCTTTTTCATACCTGATGAGTTTGCATCCCTGACTACAGCAGTAGCGTGGCGTGGGGAAAAATGTAGGGGAAGCCCATTTTTTGGGTCGGGGGGCGGTCAATAACGTAACCAGATGAGTGATTACAGCGCCCGGTATCATTTGACACACATTTATATCACACAGATGCAGGACTTGCACACGCCTATTATCTAACCGAAAGGTCCGCACGCACTCTCCAGCTGAAACTCTCTCCTTATTAATTTAAGCATTTTACTTATTAATGTATGCAGACAATCACACAATCTATGTGATTTTTGGATTTACCGTGCCTCTCAATTGCCCGTGACAGGTTGGCAAGGTCGATGAATCCTGAAGTTCCCCAAGGATTGTTCAGGGAGCACGAATCCTTGTCAAAAAGAAGACATGGCCGGCAAAATAGACGCTGAAGTTTAGCGCTTCCAGTTAGCCACTCCGTGCGGACATAATTGTCCTCATTGAACGTCTGATTCTCTCCCTTTTTCCTCTGTGTACACACAGCTCGAGTGCGGGCATTGGCCTGTCATCTGATTTAATTTTTAGTTGCTGCTGTAGCGGAAGTTTAGTAAAGTTATGTTTGATTAAGTACGCCAAATCTCCACCCTCCATAATGCTTCATTTGCTTGATAATTTCTAACGGCGGTGATGACAGTTACAGTATTAAAACTGATGTTGATGTGATTTGATTGGATGGCAGTGTCCAATCAAATCGCCAGCCGCCAGCCGCCTCTGAAGGGAAGCAAGAGGCGGCTGGCTTCCCTTGGCATGGCCCTGACCAATCACAGGTTGGCAGGGGCATCACGTGGGCCTCATCTGCCTTGGTCAATCCCTCCATTTCTTTCACCAAAGGAAGCCAGATTCGGCTGGCCTCCTCTCGCAACAGTGAGTGCAATCTACTGTTTCACCATAACATCTAGAGGGGCGCTGTTTGTTTCACTCTTTGTAAAATACTCAATGAGAATGGGGGAGAGACGGGCCGGCAGCAACACACAGCAAAGGAGAATTATCGAAACAAAACAAAGTGTTTTTATTTATTTATTTAAATTATAACTACAATCCGAAAAAACAGGGGAAGCCTGGCTTCCCTTGGCCTCCGGGAGAAAACGCCACTGGACTACAGTTGCTTTAGCGTGTAGAAGCTAGTAAGCCTACTATTTGATTTGTTTTAGATAGGCATCTGCATCAGACAGCATATGGTTATTGAAATAAATATATATGCAATTACGACATACAAGATGTGCCTTTAATAAATCTCACACTACTAAGGCAGCCGGCGGTTCCACCAGGGGCGTCAATCCCGGGGGGGGGGGGTTTCGTCCCCCCCTTAGCTTCAGATTGGACCCCCCTAAGTCATTTAGAATAATACAAATATATTTTAAAATAATTAATTTTTTGATAATAAATCAGTAAAATCAGGCAAAAATAAGAAATAAATAACATAACCCTAAAACCAAAATAAAGTAACCAAAAACCGAAAATAAACTAACAAAATCCGCCATTATCAGGCAAATTTATGCGCACCATTTCGGAGCGCACAATTTCGGCGCGACCGCCACGACGACTCAGAAGGTGCCCTTTTTTTTCTCTTGAGCACCTGCCCCTATAAATGTCTGTGCACGCCACTGCTGTAAAGTATATTGTTTTTCACACATATTGCAGGGGTGTAGTGCTATTGTATAGCGCACCTATGACTTGTGCATACATGCACGGTTGTGGCACGACCACCAAAACAGAAACATATGGACATAGGCCACCATACAAAAAGTGTGCAAATGTATTTAGTATCCTATCCATGTGAACATGTTTTAGGTGGGGGTGGACCTAACGTCCTCTAGGAGGGTCTGGGGGCATGCTCCCCCGGGAAGATTATTTAAAAAATATTGAAGTTAAAAGCATCAATCTGGTGCACTTTGAGAGCAAAATGAAGAGATCTATGGATAGTCTACATCTCTCAGCATCCATATGAAACAGAACTGTACACAGATTTACTTTTTCTTTATGGATATTTTACTAATCACTCCCCTTTTAAACTGTATTCTTGTGTTACTGTCCTATAGTATGTCATACCCGTTTTTTTATTTATTCTCTTATTCTTTAATAACTATAATGATCATATAAAGGTGTTCCTCGCAAATACTTGTTTACATAAATGGTGACCAAACCGTTTGAGACCCACTGAGATAACCTACACTAAAGTTAACTATCTAAATACTGAGAGAGTCCTTACCTCACTGAGCTGAGGTTATACGATCCTCTCAGTCTGACAGGAGAGGACTCTCCTCCACCTTGGTGTAGAAACAGCTCTTTATATCCGTTAGCATAGCTAGCTAACCAGATCATGCTAACATCAACATTCCACGTTACCACTTGCACACTCACAAAATGCGCTCCTGCCACACACACACACACACACACACACACACACACACACACACACACACACACACACACACACACACACACACACACACACCACACACACACACACACACACACACACACACACACACACACACACACACACCACACAGACACACAGTGCGAGCTTGAATGAAAACACAGAGACCCAGAAGTAGGCTACTTGTACTGTACTGTATATCATATTATTTTCGATGGCTTTACTGTATAATCAGTGTAACAGATGAACAGATCGCCACCGGGCTTTCATCTAAACACACAGCCACGTAATGATAACAAAACAAAGGTCGAGGGTCATTGGTCAAGCAACACACCAATCAGAGAGCAGCAGTGCGCACAGCTCAGGCTCTGTTTTAAATATTGTATTCTTTATTTCTGACGTATTTCACACAAAAAACCTTTAGTGGAAACGTTTTCACTTATATGTTGTTGTTTTTTAAACGGCAAAGTGGCAAGGCTTGCCCACCCTGCGTTGGGGGGGCACAGTGACTCATTTGGGGGGGCAGGGCCCGCGAATGACCCCCCATGACGCCGACCCTGGCTCTCACTGAGACCTGGATTACTCCATCCAACACATCCACCCCAGCAGCTCTCTCCACAGCATATTCCTTATCCCATACACCCAGACCCACTGGCAGAGGAGGTGGTACTGGTCTCCTGCTCACTCCCAAATGGAGCTTTTCCCTCTTCAAGCTACCTAACTTCACTCCTTCCACCTTTGAATTCCATGCCGTCACAGTAACCCATCCTATACAATTAACCATTGTTGTTCTCTACCGTCCACCAGGCGCCTTGGGGGACTTCTTGGAGGAATTAGATCATCTCCTCTCACACATCCCTGAAACTGGCCCTCCCGCTGTACTTCTCGGAGACTTCAACCTCCAGACAGGGAAGATAGACGAACTAACATCTCTGTTAACCACCTTTGCTTTCTCACTGTCTCCATCCCCACCAACTCATAAAGCTGGCAATGTCCTTGATCTCATATTCTCAAGGAACTGTACTACTTCTAACCTCTCTGTAAACCCGCTCCACACATCCGATCACTTCTTCATTTCATTCTCTTTACCCCTTTCCAAACATAACAAACTAATCTCTTCTCATCCTGCACCTGTCCGCCGTAACCTTCGTTCCCTCTCCCCCTCTACCTTTGCCTCATCGGTGCTCTCAGCCCTCCCTTCCTCTGACTCGTTCCAACTCCTGCCTCCAAACTCTGCTGCAGAAACTCTCCTCTCTACTCTCTCATCCTCTCTGGACTCTCTCTGTCCTCTCACATCTCGGCAGGCTCGTCAGTCCCCTCCTGCTCCCTGGCTAAATGACGCACTGCGTGCTAATAGAACCATCCTTAGGGCAGCAGAGCGGAAACGGTGGAAATCCAAACACCATGACGACCCCAGGCCAACCGGCTAACTCAAACATATCCAGGTTAGGTTGAACCAAACTTCGTAGTACAGGCCCCTGGACCAGCAGCACAAGATAGACAGGGGATACTGACAACTCCATAAACTATAGAATATACCTTTTTATAAATCCTGAAATCTGTTGGCTTGAAGAAACAATCTGTCAAGTTTTGTCAAATTATTTACAATAATGTACAGCTATCGTATAGAAAATTTGAATTGTATTTGATCTGAACATGAACCCTTTGATTAAAGATATCAGAATGAAGATGAACCTTAAAGTAAACACAAACCACATAAAAAATAACCTACACAAGGAACAGAAACAATAAAAATAAAACTATTGCTGCAAAAACATTCAGTTTGAACCTATGAAACCAAGTAGAAATCCCACAGGGATGGGTGCGACATTTTGATATGGTTTTTGTTAAGCAGAGCATTGATTATTCCTTCTTCTGCACTGACTCAACACTCTTCCAGTTGGAACATATTGTTATGGCCTCATAAATGAACATATATCATTGCATAATTGGACAGAGCAGAAAAATCGACCCAGGTGAAACGATAAGCTCGGGTTTTACTGTCTGTAATAAATGTTAGTGCATCCTTAGTGGTTTGAGAATATATACAAACAATAATCAAGTGTTATATTACAGTCATTATAAGGAGGCTCAAAGGAAAAATCAAAAGCACATGTGATTTTAAGGAAAAGTTTAATTTATTATTAACTGTGGATTATTTTGTTGCTTCTTCAAATAAAAAAAAGTAATTTATGTATAATATCAAATACAAATCTACTTTTGCTGAACAATACATACTTTTTTTATACTACTGAAAAATGTGTGTTTTTCCTTTCCATACATATGTTTTTACAATATGTTCTTAATAAACTAGGCATACATCAGCTGTGTGTGTGTGTGTGTGTGTGTGTGTGTGTGTGTGTGTGTGTGTGTGTGTGTGTGTGTGGAGAATCCTTAACAAGCCTCACCTGTGCTTTGTCGTTAAGTGGAATATAAAGCAGCTGCTGATGTCTCAGTTAATCATCCAGTCCCCTTCATTTTAGACTTGTGTTTTTGTTGGAAGGTGTGCTGGACATTGCCAAGCTCTGATACTGACTGTATTCTTTTTGGTGTTACTGCTTACAAACTGCAACATGCTGAGGCTTGGGAACATGTAAGTTACATTTATTGTAGATTTCTTTCTATGTGTGTACTTAATTGTCTCTAAATGATGTGTTTTATGTGTTCAAGTTTGTTATGGATGGCTGCAGCTATCATCTTGTGTCAAGCCAGGCCTAATGTGAAGCTAAATTCGCAGTCAAGTAAGCTTCAATTCTCATTAAGTCATTTTACACAGCATATTAAGTCGGTTTACATTCTCCTCACAAGCCTTTTCTTTTAACAGGCAGTGGGTTAAGGTCTGACTGTGCCGCAAATGTAATAAGACTGTCGTTGGACAAGGCTTTAGCAGTGGGAAACCAGCTTGAGGTGGAGGCTATCAGTAAGTATTAACTGCTAATAATGCAGCTGATTGGTTCATCACTGAGGAAAGGGGTCCCTGACAAAGCTTATTTTCTCCCCTCAGATGGCACCAAGCACATTTTGTTAACACCTAGCATGGCTGCTCAGTGTGGATACAGCATGGAGTCTGACCCGTGGGGTAACACCAGAATCTACACCTCCCTGATGGGCTGCTTTGTGGACAACAAGGTTTGTTTTGAGCTAAAGGGGTTTAACAGCATTCAATGTAATTTTCTACCGAGTTTAGCTGTGCTAATTCTGTCAAGTGACTGAATTAATGGCTCAACAAACACATGGTTGCTCCCATTTTTGTGTTTCCCTGAATTTATTTGTAACCCCTTACCGTTAAAAGACCCAAAGTACATTTCCCTTTTTGTTTGGTACATCCCTAAAATATTAGCACTGCTCCACTCAACTGTATTCCTCAATTAATCTACTAGGTACTTTCTTGACTTGTTTGGTACATACACAAATATCCATTTAGACTTCAAATGTGTCCCTGAAGGCAAGGATATTACATTTCCAATGACAAAGAAGCTGGAACCAAAGAATATTAGGGAGTTTCACTTAATTTAGTTTTTTTTATATTTATAGGATGATGCTACATTTAACGTTGGCTTGAGACTCCAGATGTACGGCGAGAATCCATCAGACGTGGTCAGTCATGATGTGTCTCAGACTTGCATCTACACTCGCTGGGCCTCCAGGGAGATCCTCTGCGACAGGAACTACATGGAAGTAGGTCATCTTTACATTGATGAGTCCACCATCTTGTGTGTATGGAAACGAATGCTAAAACCACCGTTTTCTGTTTTAGGTTTCGCACCACATGGCTAACCTTGATGCTGAAGCTAAGGGTCAGACTCGGGATGGTAAAGACGAGAAGCTCAACGCCAATCTTGAAGTATGTTGAATTAAAACTGTTCAGATACTACAGTTCAATTCCTCCCTACACCAATGAGGATTTAATTATTATTTGTTCTTTCCTGTAGGCCTCTGGTGCATCACAAGGTATCTGGAAGATCACGTTTTACACCCCAGAACCAGTGGCCATGGTGTTGCAAGAGGCTGAACAAGCCGGCTACGCTGCCAAAACTACCTCTAGTCGCCTGGTTATGCGAAGCCCGTACAATACAGCAGAGACTTATTCAGAGGATGTAAGCAACACACTCTTATACAGTGTTTCTTTCCTTTCCCTCCTTGTCAATTATATTAAACCTCTCCTCTCTTTAGGTGGCTGGAGTCCCCATGGAAGTTTTCAGGGTGAGCGCCTACTACATGGCACCACAGGGTCTGAATGTAGTGAACTTGGCAGCTGCTTGTCCCAAAGGTGAGTCCTGAGCAACATATTTCCTTCACAGTAAGCTTAATTGTTGCACAGTTAACCTCAACAGCTCAATGTTGTCATTAACAGGTGGTGTCCTCTTCACCGAGGATATGATCTCTTGGCACGTACCCTCGCCGTGTGACTCCTCTGTTGGACGGCAGAATTACAGTCTCAGAAATGCACATGGGAATCAACGGGCAGAGGCTTGATAGATCTCAGATGGCCGCACGGGGGTACACACTGAGCACCACAGACTTCCACATCGTCGTCGAGATCCCAGTGGGCTCGCCTGATGGTTACTACAAGGTTGGGGAAATCTCTAGATTAGAAATGCAAGAGTCACTAGTGCATTTGCATGTTTTATTGAAATGTCATGAATTATTGCAGAGCCATGCCCCAGATTACCAGTACCACATCACCTACTTTGTGGAGCCCATGCTTGAGGTACTGTGGAGAGAAGATGACACCCAAGATGATACCAGATACAAGGTTTTGTTCCCCATCATGACCCCTCTGATGCCTCAATCTCCCCAAATCCAGGATGGTAAGTCACATTTTCTAGTAGGTATGAAAAAAATGACATTTGAACTCGGGCTTGCTCGGATATATCCTAAAGACTGCTAAACCCATTAAATAAAGTCTTCAGTTTTTTGCAAAATGGTGTGTTTGGATGGGATTCGAAGCCAAGTACAAAATCTACTTTTGCTTACAAAGGGCACTTTTTTGTTTTTTTAAATAGCACTCAATCCGACTACTCAATTTGTCTCTCAATGTTGAGGCTGGTTTAGAAGTTGTAAACCTGCCACTTTCTGTTCCTCAGACACCGTCCCAGAGACTCGGGTGTTCAGCGTTCTTTTGGGAACCTTCCTCCATGACGTTGAGCTGAGGAACATCACCTTCTCCACCGGGGTCCTCACTGTTGAGGAGAGCAATGCCAAAGGCTTCACAGTCCAGGAACACAGCTTGGCTAATGGCTCCAAGAGCTTCTCTCTTCAAGTGCCCTTTGATGCCGATGTTGTCTTAAAACATGTATGACATTATAGATTCAAAATATCACTTTGTACCAGCATATTTTCAGTGTTGCTGAGCTTTTATTTCATTTGTTGCAGAATCCTGAGCGCTTGGTTACATCCTACTTCCTCCCTCTGATCTTTGGGTTGATCGTCCTGCCTGAAGAAACTCCTTTTGCTCTCCCGGTCGACCTGCAGGCCTCTCTGCAGGATATTGGTGAGATCATATTGAATTTGCTTTTGACAATATCTTCATGCAAATTGTGTTTTCTAAAATTAAATAAAACATATATAAGAGTAAAAGCTACACAATCAAATGGATAATGCATGTTTTGCTGCTCTAGTGTTACCCATCATGGCTGGCACCTGTGACCAGAACCAGTTTTACATCAGCGTGAAGTTCGGGAGTCACGGCTCTAATTTCAAGGCTATCGTTGGACCTCGAGAGCTGACTGCTGAGATGGCTGAAGACTACAATTTCTATGAGAACGGCACACACCTCAGCCTCATTCTGCCATACACTGCCAAGGACGCTGTTTTCGAGGTATGTCAAAACTACAAAATCCCACCATAGATCTTCTGCATTGGCTAACTTTACTTTCTTTTCCACAGCTGCTCACTGCAGAATCAGTCAAATCCAGAATTGACCTGCTTCTGTTGGATCGTGCAAACGACTGGGTGCTTGCTGATCTCTATCTGGCTTGCTACTTCCCCTTAAAAGCAACAGGTAAGATGGAACATGTAAGTTTATTTGCTGCTTTAATTGATGGATTTGTGTTGCTTTACACATTGCCTGCTTCTTCTTCCAGAGTGCCACCCCAATGGCACAATGACCGCTGTGGCTGTGAAGGTTGAATCGACTCGTAATCTGAAGCCAAGTCAGCTGACGCTAAAGGACCAGTCCTGCACACCACAGTTCAGCGACGATCGCGTTGCATATTTCTCCTTCAGTGTGGATACCTGTGGAACCACCAGAACGGTGAGTGTGAATCGCATTTAAATATCAAAAGGGTTTTTTGTCAAATGTTAATGCGTTTTTGTTGTTAAATAGTTCTTTGACAACTACATGATGTATGAAAATGAGATCCGCCTGACTTACAACAACGCCAAAGGAGCAGCCAACACATCACCAGTTGATCCTGATTACAGGTAAAATATTTGATTCTGTATAATTGGAGATGAACACCTTCAATGTATGCATTTATATTAGGGATGCACGATAATTATCGGTCCGATATTATGACGTCATCCCGATAAACCCGATACCAGTATTAATAGCCCCGATAATATACAATATATTTTTTGGGTGAAAAAAAATACTGCGGTGTGGATTGGGATGAGGGGCGCTTGTTTTTTACTCGGCTCCTCCCGGTTTGCCAGTACTGTGGTTTAGGAAGAGGGGAGTTCTTCACAAATCCAGCGCTCCCTAACTCATGCCTGGCTGTGACGTAAATGGTGTGAAGCCAGCACAGTAAACAAACATGTCGTCGGTGGTATGGGCGTTGGAGCTATGTGCAACTCAAGGCATATGCTCGAACCGGAGCTGCCTGGACGCTGCAATCATGTTGCACACTATTCGTGCTGAGTGTGCTGACTTTTCGTACAATGTCCCACTGTCTGGCTTCCTGCATAAAGTCAAGTGCTCGGCGCAGTTGTGGCGAAATGTCGCTCCTCTGTTTTCATTTAAACGGCTCCTTTTATCTGTTAGCGCAGCTAGCTAGCACCACATGCTAACAACAATGCACGTAGGTCTCTCTCGCTCGCTCGGGCCACACATACACACCCTCCCGGTCCTCCAGATGGCCAGTCGGTGAGCGTGGATGTGTGGTCTGCCGCAAGCGGGCGGCAGGAGCGGGGCTGTCAGCATCAGCTTGTAGATGGTATTTTAAATTCGATGCGCTCTGAAACTACGGGGCGGCCAAGGAAAAAAAATACACATGCGTTAATCGCGTTAAAATAATTAGTGGCGTAAATCTTTTTTATTATCGCTCTTGAGAAGCAGGAAGTTATCGGTATCTGTTTTTAAAAAAAAAAACAATATCGTGCATCCCTAATTTATATATTATTTTTTCCCCTAATAGGCAAACCATTTCCTGCTTCTATGTGGTCAATGAGACTCAGACTGTTGCCTTCAGCGCTAAACCAAGAACCTATGAGCCCGCTGCAGAGATCGGCACCGGCCAGCTGATGGTGCAGATGAGGCTTTCCCAAGGCATGGTGGAATTTTACAACATCTTGTTCATGCATACAAAACACTGTTTGCAGGTCTCCCTTGAAAAAGAGATCTATGATCTCAAGGGACCGATCTGATTAAATAAAGGTTTGAAATGAAACTGTAAATGTCCAGGCTTCCTTTCTCTAACGGGACTCTTCGCCTGCAGATCCATCCTACGAGCTCTTCTACCAAGCAGAGGATTATCCAGTGGTGAAATATCTGCAGCAAGCCTCTGTATTTTGAGGTGGAGCTGATGCATTCTACCGACCCGCACTTGGAACTCATTGCTGAGAACTGTTGGGCAACCCTTTATGAAGATAGGACATCTCTGCCAAGCTGGGACATCATTGTGGACAGGTAATGTTGCGCAAAACTAACTACTAACTACTCATTTCATTTGTTTAACTGCTGCTTTATTAACTTTCAAATTCCTTCAATAGCTGTGAGAATCGCAATGACAGCTATGCAACAATTTTCCATCCCGTTGTGAGTGACTCCAGAGTTTTAGTCCCGTCCCACATCAAGCGCTTCTCTGTAAAGATGTTCACTTTCACTAAAGATGACAAGGTTCTGAAAGACCAGGTAAGACTTGTAAATCCAAATCTGGAGTCTTTTAGCCACTGCTGCATGTAGCCATGTGTAAAATCATCCTGTCCGTCCACAGATCTATGTCCACTGTGATGCAGTGATTTGTGACACAAGCAGCCAGGCAGATGGTTCCTGCAGAGGCCAGTGTGTGCATCCTCCAGGTCAGAGCTACTCAAGACCTGCAGGTGTAAAAAAGGGTAAGTGACCGAGTCTGAACAAATGTAGTCGATCTGGATGTGCAGTTGGTAATCTTTACTTGGTTTGCAGAGCGAAGAAGCACCGACTCAACACGCCAAAGGCAGATCTCCTCTGGGGCAATTATTCTGGCTAACCTTTGAATATTTTCTACAAGTGTTTACATTTGTCATTTGCACCTTATGTAATTGTGTTCATCGTTTTGTTTGGGACGACCAGGGGAACAGTTTTATCAATGAATGTACTGTACTGCCTTTTATATTGATGGATGACCATAACGACTCGTGTATTTAAAAAAAAAAAAAACGAATAAAAAAAAAAGCCACATTATTTATATGGTCTCTTTTATCAATGTATTGCATCTTCTGTGGTCAATTTTAAGGGACATATTAATAAAAGCAGGTTCTGTGTCAACCAGTACCCTCATAATTTCAAGAAAATGCAGAGAAGCATCAACATATGTAGCAATGATATCCTATATAATAAACAACTAAAAATGATAAGTTGATTTAGGCGCTAAATGAAAGACGTGTCGTCACTTACGCCTTTAGGGAACACAACAAACCTTAACAGAATTCACAGCCAATGGAGCAAGACAACCCTCAAATACAGGAAAATGCTCACTCTGAGTTTAAAAACTAGAACTTCAAATGTGCAGAACAACTGTATACAAAGTTTATCTCCTACTTACAGTGCAGGTACTCTTTGTTCAATTGTTGGCGATGTCTGTACTAGTGTTGCAGCGTATTCTGCTACCCGTCAAATTCTGTGTCCCCGGTTAAAGCTAACGTCCATCGTGTTCTGTCACTTTGTCATTTCATTACATGTATTGTTTTAGAGACGTTCAACGTTGTCATATTTCCACAGGGATTGTAAAGCCAGTCATTTGGCCACTGCTTACAACAACCGCGGACAGATAAAGTACCTCCGGGTGGATTTAGGTGGAGGACTTCTCTTTAGCGATACAGAGTGACAGCAGCTATGAGACACCTTTCTACAACAGAGAACTCATCCACTATAGACTAGGTAAGGGTACAGAGACCCCTTTTAGTCCAAAGTTCACCAGATAGTTATGTTATTTTCAAGCCTGACAGAGTAGTTTTAGATTAATATAAAACTAACAAATAAAATATATTTTTTTTGTTGCAATAGCTTCCATATGTGACCTATTGACCCCAAATGAATGCAGCATTGTACAACATAACTAGACGAGGATACATTTAAATTGCCTTTTCTATTTGATATGAATATTGTCATGACAACTATGCAGTTTTTTAATTGGCTGCAATGTTAATTGGCTTCAATATCATATTTGTTCAGTGTAGGATTAATAGCAGAGGCCTGTACTACGAAGCAGGATTTTCGCTTAGCCGGCTAACTTCAGGGAAAACTCAGGGTTTCCGGTCCTACGATGCTGGTTCTCTTTTTAGCAGGCTAGATCTCCATGGTAACTTATGCTGAGCGGCTAACCTGGGGGGTATACTACGAAGCAGGATTTTCGTTTAGCAAGATAACTTCTGGGATTTCCGGTACTACGAAGCTGGTTCACTTTTTAGCGGGCTAGATCTCCATGGAGACTTATCCTGGAACCTAGTCTGTGCTCCGAAGCAGGATAGGTTCCAGGATAAGAGATCAACTCAGCGAAAGCACCACGCCTGCTGACCAATAAGAGCTCAGTGTGTGTGTGGTTTAAACTGCCGTTGCAGGAAAGACGGCCGGCCAAAATCACCGACTGTGTGAACGTGAAAATGAATAGGACATCACCTCCCATCTTCAGAGCAGTCTGACTATAACATACTATTATGTTAAGAAAGCTTAATTAAATATTTGCCACAACATAAGTAACCGGATCAAAGTAACATTACGTTGCCTACAGTCCGCGGCACTGTGAGTGCAGACGTTGATGTGTCCCATTATCATTCATATCACATCACATCATGTATCATATATTTCCTTATCTCAGTCAGCTGAGCCGTATCTGGCCGTGCAACACTCACAGTGTCACATACTGTATGCAGAAGTATTATTTTAAGCAACACATTAACCTGTTAAGCCCGAAGGTCCCCGCCGGCAGGGGACCCTGTTTTTTTTTCCCCACTACACTGTGTCTCAGGCAGGGGCGGCGCCAGGGGGGAGCTAGGGGGTGCTGAAGCACCCCCCAGGATTGCCTAAGCACCCCCAATAAATGTGTTTTTTTTTTCCGAAAATTATTATTATTTTTATTAAATTAAATCAGAAAAATTATTGATTACATCAATGCAAATGTGAAACAAATAAATGTTTGACCAAAAACATAAAGCCAACACAGGTGATATGATTAGGCCAATGGCCAGCACCCATTTGATTTTTGACCTACCCATACAGTAGGCTAAATTACTTTGTGACACTTAAGTGACTTCCTGTTAGCTGGAGCCCCAAATGATTTGCTAACAGCAAAGTGATAAATGGATCGTTTTTTAGTCCTTAAACGTCCACGTGTGGACACTCAATCAAAACCACCTAAAAGCGAGAGGGATTCTGCACATAATAGGCCTCGTGAGTACAAGTAGCTTACTTCTGGGTCTGTTTCATTCAAGCTCTCTGTGGTGGAGGGAGAACTATCTCCTGTCAGACGGAGAGTCTAAGATAACCTCAGCTCAGGTGAAGTAAAGGACTCTCAGTGTTTAGATAGTTAACTTTAGTCTAGTTATCTCAGTGGGTCTCAAACGGTGTGTTTTAAAAGGGGAGTGATTTGTAAAATATCTATAAAGAAATAGAAAATCTGTTTACAGTTCTGTTACATATGTATGTTGAGAGATACTGTATATCCATAGATCTCTTCATTTTGGCTCTCAAAGTGCACCAGATTGATGCTTTTAACTTCAATATTTAAAAAAATGTTTTCCCGGGGGAACTTGCCCGGACCCCACTAGAGGAGGTGAGGACCCTCCTAGAGGAGGTGAGGTCCACTACCCACTTGTAAAAATAGCACTTTAACCCACACCTATATGCCGTGAGCTGATTACCGAGCCTTCATTGTAACAGTCGCGGGTACACTGTGTGTGTGTGTGGGGAGTGTTGCAGTAGAAAATTCAACTGTAGCGCTGGTGCATTAATGGGAAACCCTTAATGTTTGAGCACCCTCTATGAAACGTCAAGCTACCCCACAGCACCCCCTAGAGAAAATCTCTGGCGCCGCCACTGCTGCAAACTGTTGCCGTTGTGATTATAAGTTATTTAAGATGATCAAATGTGCATCAGACTTTCTGCCCTTTACCGTTTGTTTACTCACAAATCACATCTCCCCTGGATGTTAGGCTATTTTTTTTTTTAATACAACTGCTTTCATTGTGAGGCGATGTTTACAGTGAAAACAGCTGCTGTGGTCAGTGCAGAAAGCAGAACAGTGTGTATAATATATATCGCTCAATAATACCAGGCCTACATTTCACACTTTATTTGTAGGCTTTAGGAGATATCTACAAATAAACAATAGATATTTTTCATGAAACCATATAGTGCTTCACATAATAAAATATACAAGGGCTGTAGCCTGATATTTATTATATGCTTTAGGAGCTGTTTGTGTTTGTTCGCGAGCGATAACCATGCAAAACCCACGTGACTGGGCTCGCGCGGCCTATCAGCCGTCATAATTTCCGAACCTTTTCTGTGCTTTTGCCGGTCGTTTTCCCTGTTTTTGGGGTGTGTTTCGGAAGGTTTATTTCAATAGGGTCTTCCCCGACCTCTGGTCTCAGACCCTAATAATAATAATAATAGCAATAATAATTGGGAGGGGGGGTGAGGCTGTGATTATGATTTCCTTGCTCTCACCAGGGTCGGCTCTAGAACAAAATCGAATGGGGGGGCAATCATTTACAAAGGGGGGGCACACACTGCCGTCAACAACCAACACACAAACACCAACGCAACTTCAAAAAACATGCTGTAAAAAAGTATATTGTTTTTCACACATATTGCAGGGGTGTAGTGCTATTGTATAGCGCACCTATGACTTGTGCATACATGCACGGTTGTGGCACGACCACCAAAACAGAAACATATGGACATAGGCCACCATACAAAAAGTGTGCAAATGTATTTAGTATCCTATTCCATGTGAACATGTTTTAGGTGGGGGTGGACCTAACGTCCTCTAGGAGGGTCTGGGGGCATGCTCCCCCGGGAAGATTATTTAAAAAATATTGAAGTTAAAAGCATCAATCTGGTGCACTTTGAGAGCAAAATGAAGAGATCTATGGATAGTCTACATCTCTCAGCATCCATGTGAAACAGAACTGTACACAGATTTACTTTTTCTTTATGGATATTTACTAATCACTCCCCTTTTAAACTGTATTCTTGTGTTACTGTCCTATAGTATGTCATAACCCCGTTTTTTATTTATTCTCATATTCTTTAATAACTATAATGATCATATAAAGGTGTTCCTCGCAAATACTTGTTTACATAAATGGTGACCAAACCGTTTGAGACCCACTGAGATACCTACACTAAAGTAACTACTAATACTGAGAGAGTCCTTACCTCACTGAGCTGAGGTTACGATCCTCTCAGTCTGACAGGAGAGGACTCTCCTCCACCTTGGTGTAGAAAACAGCTCTTTATATCCGTTAGCATAGCTAGCTACCAGATCATGCTAACATCAACATTCCACGTTACCACTTGCGCACTCACAAATGCGCTCGTGCCACACACACACCACACAACACAACACACACACACACACACACACACACACAGAGGCGAGCTTGAATGAAACCAGAGACCCAGAAGTAGGCTACTTGTATTGAACTGTATATCATATTATTTTCGATGGCTTTACTGTATAATCAGTGTAACAGATGAACAGATCGCCACCGGCTTTCAACTAAACACACAGCCACGTAATGATAACAAAACAAAGGTCGGGGGTCATGGTCAGCAACACACCAATCAGAGAGCAGCAGTGAGCACAGCTCAGGCTGTATTTTAAATGTTGTATTCTTTATTTCTGACATATTTCACACAAAAACCTTTAGTGGAAACGTTTTTCACTTATATGTTTTTTTTTTTTTTAAACGGCCGCGAATGACCCCCATGACGCCGACCCTGGCTCTCACTGAGACCTGGATTACTCCATCCAACACATCCACCCCAGCAGCTCTCTCCACAGCATATTCCTTCTCCCATACACCCAGACCCACTGGCAGAGGAGGTGGTACTGGTCTCCTGCTCTCTCCCAAATGGAGCTTTTCCCTCTTCAAGCTACCTAACTTCACTCCTTCCACCTTTGAATTCCATGCCGTCACAGTAAACCCATCCTATAGCAATTAACCATTGTTGTTCTCTACCGTCCACCAGGCGCCTTGGGGGACTTCTTGGAGGAATTAGATAATCTCCTCTCACACATCCCTGAAACTGGCCCTCCCGCTGTACTTCTCGGAGACTTTCAACCTCCAGACAGGGAAGATAGACGAACTAACATCTCTGTTAACCACCTTTGCTTTCTCACTGTCTCCATCCCCACCAACTCATAAAGCTGGTAATGTCCTTGATCTCATATTCTCAAGGAACTGTACTACTTCTAACCTCTCTGTAACCCGCTCCACACATCCGATCACTTCTTCATTTCATTCTCTCTACCCCTTTCCAAACATAACAAACTAATCTCTTCTCATCCTGCACCTGTCCGCCGTAACCTTTGTTCCCTCTCCCCCTCTACCTTGCCTCATCGGTGCTCTCAGCCCTCCCTTCCTCGGACTCGTTCCAACTACTACCTCCAAACTCTGCTGCAGAAACTCTCCTCTCTACTCCTCTCTGGACTCTCTCTGTCCTCTCACATCTCGGCAGGCTCGTCAGTACCCTCCTGCTCCCTGGCTAAATGACGCACTGCGTGCTAATAGAACCATCCTTAGGGCAGCAGAGCGGAAGGAAACGGTGGAAATCCAAACACCATGACGACCCCAGGCCAACCGGCTAACTCAAACATATCCAGGTTAGGTTGAACCAGCTTCGTAGTACAGGCCTCTGGACCAGCAGCACAAGATAGACAGGGGATACTGACAACTCCATAAACTATAGAATATACCTTTTTATAAATCCTGAAATCTGTTGGCTTGAAGAAAACAATCTGTCAAGTTTTGTCAAATTATTTACAATAATGTACAGCTATCGTATAGAAAATTGGAATTGTATTTGATCTGAACATGAACCCTTTGATTAAAGATATCAGAATGAAGATGAACCTTAAAGTAAACACAAACCACATAAAAAATAACCTACACAAGGAACAGAAACAATGAAAATAAAACTATTGCTGCAAAAACATTCAGTTTGAACCTGTGAAACCAAGTAGAAATCCCACAGGGATGGGTGCGACATTTTTGATATGGTTTTTGTTAAGCAGGAGCATTGATTATTCCTTCTTCTGCACTGACTCAACACTCTTCCAGTTGGAACATATTGTTATGGCCTCATAAATGAACATATATCATTGCATAATTGGACAGAGCAGAAAAATCGACCCGGGTGAAACGATAAGCTCGGGTTTTACTGTCTGTAATAAATGTTAGTGCATCCTTAGTGGTTTGAGAATATATACAAACAATAATCAAGTGTTATATTACAGTCATTATAAGGAGGCTCAAAGGAAAAATCAAAAGCACATGTGATTTTAAGGAAAAGTTTAATTTATTATTAACTGTGGATTATTTGTTGCTTCTTCAAATAAAAAAAAGTAATTTATGTATAATATCAAATACAAATCTACTTTTGCTGAACAATAAATACTTTTTTTATACCTACTGAAAAAATGTGTGTTTTCCTTTCCATACATATGTTTTTTAAATATGTTCTTAATAAACTAGGCATACATCAGCTCACACCTGTGTGTGTGTGTGTGTGTGTGTGTGTGTGTGTGTGTGTGTGTGGTGTGTGTGTGTGTGTAGTGTGTGTGTGTGTGTGTGTGGTGTGTGTGTGTGTGGTGTGTGTGTGTGTGTGTGTGTGTGTGGTGTGTGTGTGTGGTGTGGTGGAGAAATCCTTAACAAGCCTCACCTGTGCTTTGTCGTTAAGTGGAATATAAAGCAGCTGCTGATGTCTCAGTTAATCAATCCAGTCCCCTTATTTTAGACTTGTGTTTTTGTTGGAAGGTGTGCTGGACATTGCCAAGCTCTGATACTGACTGTATTCTTTTGGTTTTACTGCTTACAAACTGCAACATGCTGAGGGCTTGGGAACATGTAAGTTACATTTATTGTAGATTTCTTTCTATGTGTGTACTTAATTGTCTCTAAATGATGTGTTTTATGTGTTCAAGTTTGTTATGGATGGCTGCAGCAATCATCTTGTGTCAAGCCAGGCCTAATGTGAAGCTAAATTCGCAGTCAAGTAAGCTTCAATTCTCATTAATCATTTTACACAGCATATTAAGTCGGTTTACATTCTCCTCACAAGCCTTTTCTTTTAACAGGCAGTGGGTTAAGGTCTGACTGTGCCGCAATGTAATGAGCCTGTCGTTGGACAAGGCTTTAGCAGTGGGAAACCAGCTTGAGGTGGAGGCCTATCAGTAAGTATTAACTGCTAATAATGCAGCTGATTGGTTCATCACTGAGGAAAGGGGTCCCTGACAAAGCTTATTTTCTCCCCTCAGATGGCACCAAGCACATTTTGTTAACACCTAGCATGGCTGCTCAGTGTGGATACAGCATGGAGTCTGACCCGTGGGGGTAACACCAGAATCTACACCTCCCTGATGGGCTGCTTTGTGGACAACAAGGTTTGTTTTGAGCTAAAGGGGTTTAACAGCATTCAATGTAATTTTCTACCAAGTTTAGCTGTGCTAATTCTGTCAAGTGACTGAATTAATGGCTCAACAAAACACATGGTTGCTCCCATTTTTGTGTTTCCCTGAATTTATTTGTAACCCCTTACCGTTAAAAGACCCAAAGTACATTTCCCTTTTTGTTTGGTACATCCCTAAATATTAGCACTGCTCCACTCAACTGTATTCCTCAATGAATCTACTAGGTACTTTCTTGACTTGTTTGGTACATACACAAATATCCATTTAGACTTCAAATGTGTCCCTAAGGCAAGGGATATTACATTTCCCAATGACAAAGAAGCTGGAACCAAAGAATATTAGGGAGTTTCACTTAATTTATTTTTTTTTATATTTATAGGATGATGCTACATTTAACGTTGGCTTGAGACTCCAGATGTACGGCGAGAATCCATCAGACGTGGTCAGTCATGATGTGTCTCAGACTTGCATCTACACTCGCTGGGCCTCCAGGGAGCTCCTCTGCGACAGGAACTACATGGAAGTAGGTCATCTTTACATTGATGAGTCCACCATCTTGTGTGTATGGAAACGAATGCTAAAACCACCATTTTCTGTTTTAGGTTTCGCACCACATGGCTAACCTTGATGCTGAAGCTAAGGGTCAGACTCGGGATGGTAAAGACGAGAAGCTCAACGCCAATCTTGAAGTATGTTGAATTAAACTGTTCAGATACTACAGTTCAATTCCTCCCTACACCAATGAGGATTTAATTATTATTTGTTCTTTCCTGTAGGCCTCTGGTGCATCACAAGGTATCTGGAAGATCACGTTTTACACCCCAGAACCAGTGGCCATGGTGTTGCAAGAGGCTGAACAAGCCGGCTACGCTGCCAAAACTACCTCTAGTCGCCCTGGTTATGCGAAGCCCGTACAATACAGCAGAGACTTATTCAGAGGATGTAAGCAACACACTCTTATACAGTGTTTCTTTTCCTTTCCCTCCTTGTCAATTATATTAAACCTCTCCTCTCTTTAGGTGGCTGGAGTCCCCATGGAAGTTTTCAGGGTGAGCGCTTACTACATGGCACCACAGGGTCTGAATGTAGTGAACTTGGCAGCTGCTTGTCCCAAAGGTGAGTCCTGAGCAACATATTTCCTTCACAGTAAGCTTAATTGTTGCACAGTTAACCTCAACAGCTCAATGTTGTCATTAACAGGTGGTGTCCTCTTCACACCGAGGATATGATCTCTTGGCACGTACCTCGCCGTGTGACTCCTCTGTTGGACGGCAGAATGACAGTCTCAGAAATGCACATGGGAATCAACGGGCAGAGGCTTGATAGATCTCAGATGGCCGCACGGGGGTACACACTGAGCACCACAGACTTCCACATCGTCGTCGAGATCCAGTGGGCTCGCCTGATGGTTACTACAAGGTTGGGGAAATCTCTAGATTAGAAATGCAAGAGTCACTAGTGCATTTGCATGTTTTATTGAAATGTCATGAATTATTGCAGAGCCATGCCCCAGATTACCAGTACCACATCACCTACTTTGGTGGAGCCCATGCTTGAAGGTACTGTGGAGAGAAGATGACACCCAAGATGATACCAGATACAGGTTTTTTCCCCATCAGGACCCCTCTGATGCCTCAATCTCCCAAATCCAGGGATGGTAGTCACATTTCTAGTGGTATGAAAAAAAATGACATTTGAACTCGGGCTTGCTCGGATATATCCTAAAGACTGCTAAACCCATTAAATAAAGTCTTCAGTTTTTGCAAAATGGTGTGTTTGGATGGGATTCGAAGCCAAGTACAAAATCTAACTTTTGCTTACAAAGGGCACTTTTTTGTTTTTTTTTAAATAGCACTCAATCCAACTACTACAAATTTTTCTCTATCAATGTTGAGGCTGGTTAGAAGTTTGTAAACCTGCCACTTTCTGTTCCCTCAGACACTATCCCAGAGACTCGGGTGTTCAGCGTTCTCTTGGGAACCTTCCTCCATGACGTTGAGCTGAGGAACATCACTTCTCCACCGGGGGTCCTCACTGTTGAGGAGAGCAATGCCAAAGGCCTTCACAGTCCAGGAACACAGCTTGGCTAATGGCTCCAAGAGCTTCTCTCTTCAAGTGCCCTTTGATGCCGATGTTGTCTTAAAACATGTATGACATTATAGATTCAAATATCACTTTGTACCAGCATATTTTCAGTGTTGCTGAGCTTTTATTTCATTTGTTGCAGAATCCTGAGCGCTTGGTTACATCCTACTCTACTTCCTCCCTCTGATCTTTGGGTTGATCGTCCTGCCTGAAGAAACTCCTTTTGCTCTCCCCACCCGGTCGACCTGCAGGCCTCTCTGCAGGGATATTGGTGAGATCATATTGAATTTGCTTTTGACAATATCTTCATGCAAAATTGTGTTTTCTAAAATTAAATAAATATAATATATATATAATACTATAAGAGTAAAAGATACACAATCAAATGGATAATGCATGTTTTGCTGCTCTAGTGTTACCCATCATGGCTGGCACCTGTGACCAGAACCAGTTTTACATCAAGCGTGAAGTTCGGGAGTCACGGCTCTAATTTCAAGGCTATCGTTGGACCTCGAGAGCTGACGGCTGAGATGGCTGAAGACTACAATTTTCTATGAGAACGGCACACACCTCAGCCTCATTCTGCCATACACTGCCAAGGACGCTGTTTTCGAGGTATGTCAAAACTACAAAATCCCACCATAGATCTTCTGCATTGGCTAACTTTACTTTCTTTTCCACAGCTGCTCACTGCAGAATCAGTCAAATCCAGAATTGACCTGCTTCTGTTGGATCGTGCAAACGACTGGGTGCTTGCTGATCTCTATCTGGCTTGCTACTTCCCCTTAAAAGCAACAGGTAAGATGGAACATGTAAGTATATTTGCTGCTTTAATTGATGGATTTGTGTTGCTTTACACATTGCCTGCTTCTTCTTCCAGAGTGCCACCCCAATGGCACAATGACCGCTGTGGCTGTGAAGGTTGAATCGACTCGTAATCTGAAGCCAAGTCAGCTGACGCTAAAGGACCAGTCCTGCACACCACAGTTCAGCGACGATCGCGTTGCATATTTCTCCTTCAGTGTGGATACCTGTGGAACCACCAGAACGGTGAGTGTGAATCACATTTAAATATCAAAAGGGTTTTTTGTCAAATGTTAATGCGTTTTTGTTGTTAAATAGTTCTTTGACAACTACATGATGTATGAAAATGAGATCCGCCTGTCTTACAACAACGCCAAAGGAGCAGCCAACACATCACCAGTTGATCCTGATTACAGGTAAAATATTTGATTCTGTATAATTGGAGATGAACACCTTCAATGTATGCATTTATATTAGGGATGCACGATAATTATCGGTCCGATATTAGGAATTATGACGTCATCCCGATAAACCAGATACCAGTATTAATAGCCCCGATAATATACAATATATTTTTTGGGTAGAAAAAAAATACCTGCGGTGTGGATTGGGATGAGGGGCGCTTGTTTTTTACTCGGCTCCTCCCGTTTTGCCAGTACTGTGGTTTAGGAAGAGGGGAGTTCTTCACAAATCCAGCGCTCCCTAACTCATGCCTGGCTGTGACGTAAATGTGGTGCGGCGTGAAGCCAGGACAGTAAACAAACATGTCGTCGGTGGTATGGGCGTTGGAGCTATGTGCAACTCAAGGCATATGCTCGAACCGGAGCTGCCTGGACGCTGCAATCATGTTGCGCGCACTATCTGTGCTGAGTGTGCTGACTTTTCGTACAATGTCCCACTGTCTGGCTTCCTGCATAAAGTCAAGTGCTCGGCGCAGTTGTGGCGAAATGTCGCTCCTCTGTTTTCATTTAAACAGCTCCTTATATCTGTTAGCGCAGCCAGCTAGCTAGCACCAGATGCTAACAACAACGCACGCAAGGTCTCTCTCGCTCGGCCACACATACACACCCTCCCGGTCCTCCAGATGGCCAGCCGGTGAGCGTGGATGTGTGGTCTGCCGCAAGCGGGCGGCAGGAGCGGGGCTGTCAGCATCAGCTTGTAGATGGTATTTTAAATTCGATGCGCTCTGAAACTACGGGGCGGCCAAGGAAAAAAAATACACATGCGTTAATCGCGTTAAAATAATTAGTGGCGTAAATCTTTTTTATTATCGGTCTTGAGAAGCAGGAAGTTATCGGTATCTGTTTTAAAAAAAAAAACAATATCGTGCATCCCTAATTTATATATTTATTTTTTCCCCTAATAGGCAAACCATTTCCTGCTTCTATGTGGTCAATGAGACTCAGACTGTTGCCTTCAGCGCTAAACCAAGAACCTATGAGCCCGCTGCAGAGATCGGCACCGGCCAGCTGATGGTGCAGATGAGGCTTTCCCAAGGCATGGTGGAATTTTACAACATCTTGTTCATGCATACAAAACACTGTTTTGCAGGTCTCCCTTGAAAAAGAGATCTATGATCTCAAGGGACCGATCTGATTAAATAAAGGTTTGACATGAAACTGTAAATGGCCAGGCTTCCTTTCTCTAACGGGGACTCTTCGCCTGCAGATCCATCCTACGAGCTCTTCTACCAAGCAGAGGATTATCCAGTGGTGAAATATCTGCAGCAGCCTCTGTATTTTGAGGTGGAGCTGATGCATTCTACCGACCCGCACTTGGAACTCATTGCTGAGAACTGTTGGGCAACCCTTTATGAAGATAGGATATCTCTGCCAAGCTGGGACGTCATTGTGGACAGGTAATGTTGTGCAAAACTAACTACTCATTTCATTTGTTTAACTGCTGCTTTATTAACTTTCAAATTCCTTCAATAGCTGTGAGAATCGCAATGACAGCTATGCAACAATTTTCCATCCCGTTGTGAGTGACTCCAGAGTTTTAGTCCCGTCCCACATCAAGCGCTTCTCTGTAAAGATGTTCACTTTCACTAAAGATGACAAGGTTCTGAAAGACCAGGTAAGACTTGTAATCCAAATCTGGAGTCTTTTAGCCACTGCTGCATGTAGCCATGTGTAAAATCATCCTGTCCGTCCACAGATCTATGTCCACTGTGATGCAGTGATTTGTGACACAAGCAGCCAGCAGATGGTTCCTGCAGAGGCCAGTGTGTGCATCCTCCAGGTCAGAGCTACTCAAGACCTGCATGGTGTAAAAAAGGGATAAGTGACCGAGTCTGAACAAATGTAGTCGATCTGGATGTGCAGTTGGTAATCTTTACTTGGTTTGCAGAGCGAAGAAGCACCGACTCAACACGCCAAAGGCAGATCTCCTCTGGGGCAATTATTCTGGCTAACCTTTGAATATTTTCTACAAGTGTCTACATTTTGTCATTTGCACCTTATGTAATTGTGTTCATTGTTTTGTTTGGGACGACCAGGGGAACAGTTTTATCAATGAAATGTACTGTACTGCCTTTTATATTGATGGATGACCATAACGACTCGTGTATTTAAAAAAAAAAATAAACGAAATAAAAAAAAAAAAAAAAAAAAGCCACATTTATTTATATGTCTCTTTATCAATGTATTGCATCTTCTGTGGTCAATTTTAAGGGACATATTAATAAAAGCAGGTTTCTGTGTCAACCAGTACCCTCATAATTTCAAGAAAATGCAGAGAAGCTCAACATATGTAGCAATGATATCCTATATCAATAAACACTAAAAAATGATAAGTTGATTTAGGCGCCTAAATGAAAGACTGTCGTCACTTACGCCTTTAGGGAACACAACAAACCTTAACAGAATTCACAGCCAATGGAGCAAGACAACCCTCAAATACTTGAAAATGCTCACTCGGAGTTTAAAAACTAGAACTTCAAATGTGCAGAACAACTGTATACAAAGTGATCTCCTACTTACAGTGCAGGTACTCTTTGTTCAATTGGTTGGCGATGTCTGTACTAGTGTTGCAGCGTATTCTGCTACCCCGTCAAATTCTGTGTCCCAGGTTAAAGCTAACGTCCATCGTGTTCTGTCACTTTGTCATTTCATTACATGTATTGTTTTAGAGACGTTCAACGTTGTCATATTTACACAGGGATGTAAAGCCAGTCATTTGGCCACTGCTTACAACAACCGCGGACAGATAAAGTACCTCCGGGTGGATTTAGGTGGAGGACTTCTCTTTAGCGATACAGAGTGACAGCAGCTTATGAGACACCTTTCTACAACAGAGAACTCATCCACTATAGACTAGGTAAGGGTACAGAGACCCCTTTAGTCCAAAGTTCACAAGTTCTGTTATTTTCAAGCCTGACAGCGTAGTTTTAGATTAATATAAAACTAACAAATAAAACATTTTTTTTGTTGTTGCAATAGCTTCCATATGTGACCCTATTGACCCCAAATTAATGCAGCATTGTACAACATAACTAGACGAGGATACACACCTTTGTACATTTAAATTGCCTTTTCTATTTGATATGAATATTGTCATGACAACTATGCAGTTTTTTAATTGGCTGACAATGTTATATGCTTCAATATCATATTTGTTCAGTGTAGGATTAATAGCAGAGGCCTGTACTACGAAGCAGGGTTTTCGCTTAGCCGGCTAACTTCAGGGAAAACTCAGGGTTTCCGGTCCTACGATGCTGGTTCTCTTTTTAGCAGGCTAGATCTCCATGTAACTTATGCTGAGCGGCTAACCTGGGGGGTATACTACGAAGCAGGATTTTCGTTTAGGCAAGATAACTTCTTTGGGATTTCCGGTACTACGAAGCTGGTTCACTTTTTAGCGGGCTAGATCTCCATGGAGACTTATCCTGGAACCTAGTCTGTGCTCCAAAGCAGGATAGGTTCCAGGATAAGAGATCAAACTCAGCGAAAGCACCACGCCTGCTGCCAATCAGAGCTCAGTGTGTGGAGGAAATACAGTTTAAACTGCCGTTGCAGGAAAGACGGCGGCCGCCAAAATCACGACTGTGTGAACGTGAAAATGAATAGGACATCACCTCCCATCTTCAGAGCAGTCTGACTATAACATACTATTATGTTAAGAAAGTTAATTAAATATTTGCCACAACATAAGTAACCGGATCAAAGTAACATTACGTTGCCTACAGTCCGCGGCACTGAGTGCAGACGTTGATGTGTCCCATTATCATTCATATCATCACATCATAATGTATCATTTCCTTATCTGAGTCAGCTGAGCCGTATCTGGCCGTGCAACACTCACAGTGTCACATACTGTATGCAGAAGTATTATTTTAAGCAACACATTAACCTGTTAAGCCCGAAGGTCCCCGCCGGCAGGATGCCAAAGCACCCCCTAAGCACCCCAATAAATGTGGTTTTTTTTTTTTTATTTTTTTTTTTTTTAATTAATTAAATCAGAAAAATTATTGATTACATCATGCAAATGTGAAACAATACATGTTTGAAAAACATAAAGCCAACACAGGTGATATGATTGGCCAATGGCCAGCACCCATTTGATTTTTGACCTACCCATACAGTAGGCTAATTACTTTGTGACACTTAAGTGACTTCCTGTTAGCTGGAGCCCCAAATGATTTGCTAACAGCAAAGTGATAAATGGATCGTTTTTTAGTCCTTAAACGTCCACGTGTGGACACTCAATCAAAACCACCTAAAAGCGAGAGGGATTCTGCACATAATAGGCCTCGTGAGTACAAGTAGCTTACTTCTGGTTCTGTTTCATTCAAGCTCTACTATGTGTGTGTGTTGTGTGGCACTAGCCATTTGTGTTCGTGCGCAAGCGAGCGAGAGAGAGAGCTCGCGCACCGGTGGGTATCACAGGAGATCGTTGTGGTTAGCATCTGGTGCTAGCTAGCCAAGCTAACGGATAAGGAGCTTTTTCAACAACAAGGTGGAGGGAGAAACTATCTCCTGTCAACTGAGAGTCTAAGATAACCTCAGCTCAGGTGAAGTAAAGGACTCAGTGTTTAGATAGTTAACTTTAGTCCTAGTTATCCTCAGTGGGTCTCAAACGGTGTGTTTTAAAAGGGGAGTGATTTGTAAATATCTATAAAGAAATAGAAAATCTGTTTACAGTTCTGTTACATATGTATGTTGAGAGATACTGTATATCCATAGATCTCTTCATTTTGGCTCTCAAAGTGCACCAGATTGATGCTTTTAACTTCAATATTTAAAAACAAATCTTCCCGGGGGAGCTTGCCCGGACCCCACTAGAGGAGGTGAGGTCCACTCCCCACTTGTAAAAATAGCACATTACCCACACCTATATGCCGTGAGCTGATTACCGAGCCTTCATTGTAACAGTCGCGGGTACACTGTGTGTGTGTGTGGGGGAGTGTTGCAGTAGAAAATTCAACTGTAGCGCTGGTGCATTAATGGGAAACCCTTAATGTTTGAGCACCCTCTATGAAACGTCAAGCTACCCCACAGCACCCCCTAGAGAAAATCTCTGGCGCCGCCACTGCTGCAAACTGTTGCCGTTGTGATTATAAGTTATTTAAGATGATCAAATGTGCATCAGACTTTCTGCCCTTTACCGTTTGTTTACTCACAAATCACATCTCCCCTGGATGTTAGGCTATTTATTTTTTAATACAACTGCTTTCATTGTGAGGCGATGTTTTACAGTGAAAACAGCTGCTGTGGTCAGTGCAGAAAGCAGAACAGTGTGTATAATATATATCGCTCAATAATACCAGGCCTACATTTCACACTTTATTTGTAGGCTTTTAGGAGATATCTACAAATAAACAATAGATATTTTTCATGAAACCATATAGTGCTTCACATAATAAAATATACAAGGGCTGTAGCCTGATATTTATTATATGCTTTAGGAGCTGTTTGTGTTTGTTCGCGAGCGATAACCATGCAAAAACCCACGTGAGCTGGGCTCGCGCGGCCTATCAGCCGTCATAATTTCCGAACCTTTTCTGGTGCTTTTTGCCGGTCGTTTTCCCTGTTTTTGGGTGTGTTTCGGAGGTTTGTTTCAATAGGGTCTTCCCCGACCTCTGGTCTCAGACCCTAATAATAATAGCAATAATAAGTGGGAGGGGGGGGTTGAGGCTGTGATTATGATTTCCTTGCTCTCACCAAGGTCGGCTCTAGAACAATCGAATGGGGGGGCAATCATTTACAAAGGGGGGGCACACACTGCCGTCAACAACCAACACACAAACACCAACGCAACTTCAAAAAACATGCTGTAAAGCAGAGACGTGCACACATAGACTCTAGGTAGTGCTTGAGCACCTGCCCGTTTTGCCCTCTTGACAGCAATGTGCCAATATATACAACAATGCCCCAAATGCGCGTTGTAATTTTGTCAGACATCCCCACACGTGCCCCGCGGCACTCCCGTACGTGCTCTGGCTGCAACCCCTCCCTTCCCTGCTCTCAAAGTAAACGCGCAGCGCGCAGAGCTGACAGTCAGTCAGTCAGACAGGCCACGGCGGGTGTGTGGTGCAGCAGCACGCAGCAACACGATTAAAAGTGCCCTAGTGACGACCAAGTAAATAACCACCAGGTAACAAATACAATGAGTGTATTGTTTAATCCCCTAAATCAGATGCCAAACTAAACTATACAGGGTTCGTACGGTCATTGAAAACCTGGAAAAGTCATGGAAATTCAAAATGCAAATTCCAGGCCCTGGAAAAGTTATGGAAAACAATATTTTCCCAAAGTTTTGGAAAAGTCATGGAAATGTAGCCTAACTCAAGTTGCGTCAAATATAATTTACATTTTATCTAATCGCCGAAATAATCTGCAGGTCGCGAGCTGTTATGTGCCATCATGACGCGCATGGTGTTATTTTTTAATATATGAAGCGCGAGCTGTGTGCTCGAGTCTTCTTGCCTGTCGGGCCGGCTGAACTCTGCTGCTCCGGGATGAGGGTCAGCTACATTATCTACGGTGTGTTCGTTAACTGTGCGAGTCACTGTGGCACAGACTGAGCCGCTGGTGAACAGCTGTTAGAACGGGCCGTTCAGGTGTTCAGAGCAGAGCGGCAGTGCGTGATGTGAACTGAACAGTTTTTCTGTCGCAATATCATTGTCACTATCTGCTAACGTTAGCTTTAGCCTTCGTTTTCTAATAGTTTTTTTCATAGGCTATAAACAGAGGTGGTATAAGTATAGAGATTGTAGGCTACTAGAGTAAAAGTAGAAGTATACTCAGATCTTGTAGCCTACTTTAGTAGAAGTACTCAGATCTTGTACTTAATAAAAGTAGAAGTACTCAGATCTTGTACTTGAGTAAAAGTAGAAGTACTCAGATCTTGTACTTGAGTAAAAGTAGAAGTACCAGAGTGTAGGAATACTCTGTTACAGTAAAAGTCCTGCATTCAAAATGTTCCTCAAGTGAAAGTAGAAAAGTATTATAAAAATACCAAGAGGCATGGAAATACATTTTCAAAATGCTCAACAGTGCTGCCAAAATTATAAACTGACTGCTACACAATTAAAATAAATGCTTTATATATTTCTATTAGATGTAACTCTTTGGCGTTTCTGTTATTATTACCTGCTGCTTTAGTTGTTCTGACTGCTAAAATCCTCTGTTATTCCTAATTTTAAAGCCGATATTCCGTGGGGTCGGGGGGCTCGGATCCTTGTCACCTTTTTCATACCTGATGAGTTTGCATCCCTGACTACAGCAGTAGCGTGGCGTGGGGAAAAATGTAGGGGAAGCCCATTTTTTGGGTCGGGGGGCGGTCAATAACGTAACCAGATGAGTGATTACAGCGCCCGGTATCATTTGACACACATTTATATCACACAGATGCAGGACTTGCACACGCCTATTATCTAACCGAAAGGTCCGCACGCACTCTCCAGCTGAAACTCTCTCCTTATTAATTTAAGCATTTGACTTATTAATGTATGCAGACAATCACACAATCTATGTGATTTTTGGATTTACCGTGCCTCTCAATTGCCCGTGACAGGTTGGCAAGGTCGATGAATCCTGAAGTTGCCCAAGGATTGTTCAGGGAGCACGAATCCTTGTCAAAAAGAAGACATGGCCGGCAAAATAGACGCTGAAGTTTAGCGCTTTCAGTTAGCCACTCCGTGCGGACATAATTGTCCTCATTGAACGTCCGATTCTCTCCCTTTTCCTCTGTGTACACACAGCTCGAGTGCGGGCATTGGCCTGTCATCTGATTTAATTTTTAGTTGCTGCTGTAGCGGAAGTTTAGTAAAGTTATGTTTGATTAAGTACGCCAAATCTCCACCCTCCATAATGCTTCATTTGCTTGATAATTTCTAACGGCGGTGATGACAGTTACAGTATTAAAACTGATGTTGATGTGATTTGATTGGATGGCAGTGTCCAATCAAATCGCCAGCCGCCAGCCGCCTCTGAAGGGAAGCAAGAGGCGGCTGGCTTCCCTTGGCATGGCCCTGACCAATCACAGGTTGGCAGGGGCATCACGTGGGCCTCATCTGATTGGTCAATCCCTCCATTTCTTTCACCAAAGGAAGCCAGATTCGGCTGGCCTCCTCTCGCAACAGTGAGTGCAATCTACTGTTTCACCATAACATCTAGAGGGGCGCTGTTTGTTTCACTCTTTGTAAAATACTCAATGAGAATGGGGGGAGAGACGGGCCGGCAGCAACACACAGCAAAGGAGAATTATCGAAACAAAACAAAGTGTTTTTATTTATTTATTTAAATTATAACTACAATCCGAAAAAACAGGGGAAGCCTGGCTTCCCTTGGCCTCCGGGAGAAAACGCCACTGGACTACAGTTGCTTTAGCGTGTAGAAGCTAGTAAGCCTACTATTTGATTTGTTTTAGATAGGCATCTGCATCAGACAGCATATGGTTATTGAAATAAATATATATGCAATTACGACATACAAGATGTGCCTTTAATAAATCTCACACTACTAAGGCCGCCGGCGGTTCCACCAGGGGCGTCAATCCCGGGGGGGGGGGGGGATTTCGTCCCCCCCTTAGCTTCAGATTTGACCCCCCTAAGTCATTTAGAATAATACAAATAAATGTTAAAATAATTTATTTTTTGATAATAAATCAGTAAAATCAGGCAAAAATAAGAATTAAATAACATAACCCTAAAACCAAAATAAAGTAACCAAAAACCGAAAAGAAACTAACAAAATCCGCCATTATCAGGCAAATTTATGCGCACAATTTCGGAGCGCACAATTTCGGCGCGACCGTCACGACGACTCAGAAGGTGCCCTTTTTTTTCTCTGCCCCTATAAATGTCTGTGCACGCCACTGCTGTAAAGTATATTGTTTTTCACACATATTGCAGGGGTGTAGTGCTATTGTATAGCGTACCTATGACTTGTGCATACATGCACGGTTGTGGCACGACCACCAAAACAGAAACATATGGACATAGGCCACCATACAAAAAGTGTGCAAATGTATTTAGTATCCTATCCATGTGAACATGTTTTAGGTGGGGGTGGACCTAACGTCCTCTAGGAGGGTCTGGGGGCATGCTCCCCCGGGAAGATTATTTAAAAAATATTGAAGTTAAAAGCATCAATCTGGTGCACTTTGAGAGCAAAATGAAGAGATCTATGGATAGTCTACATCTCTCAGCATCCATATGAAACAGAACTGTACACAGATTTACTTTTCTTTATGGATATTTTACTAATCACTCCCCTTTTAAACTGTATTCTTGTGTTACTGTCCTATAGTATGTCATACCCGTTTTTTATTTATTCTCATATTCTTTAATAACTATAATGATCATATAAAGGTGTTCCTCGCAAATACTTGTTTACATAAATGGTGACCAAACCGTTTGAGACCCACTGAGATAACCTACACTAAAGTTAACTATCTAAATACTGAGAGAGTCCTTACCTCACTGAGCTGAGGTTATACGATCCTCTCAGTCTGACAGGAGAGGACTCTCCTCCACCTTAGTGTAGAAACAGCTCTTTATATCCGTTAGCATAGCTAGCTAACCAGATCATGCTAACATCAACATTCCACGTTAACACTTGCGCACTCACAAAATGCGCTCGTGCCACACACACACACACACACACACACACACACACACACACACACACACAGAGGCGAGCTTGAATGAAACACAGAGACCCAGAAGTAGGCTACTTGTACTGTACTGTATATCATATTATTTTCGATGGCTTTACTGTATAATCAGTGTAACAGATGAACAGATCGCCACCGGCTTTCATCTAAACACACAGCCACGTAATGATAACAAAACAAAGGTCGGGGGTCATTGGTCAAGCAACACACCAATCAGAGAGCAGCAGTGAGCACAGCTCAGGCTGTATTTTAAATGTTGTATTCTTTATTTCTGACGTATTTCACACAAAAAACCTTTAGTGGAAACGTTTTCACTTATATGTTTTTGTTTTTTTTAAACGGCCGCGAATGACCCCCCATGACGCCGACCCTGGCTCTCACTGAGACCTGGATTACTCCATCCAACACATCCACCCCAGCAGCTCTCTCCACAGCATATTGCTTCTCCCATACACCCAGACCCACTGGCAGAGGAGGTGGCACTGGTCTCCTGCTCTCTCCCAAATGGAGCTTTTCCCTCTTCAAGCTACCTAACTTCACTCCTTCCACCTTGAATTCCATGCCGTCACAGTAACCCATCCTATACAATTAACCATTGTTGTTCTCTACCGTCCACCAGGCGCCTTGGGGGACTTCTTGGAGGAATTAGATCATCTCCTCTCACACATCCCTGAAACTGGCCCTCCCGCTGTACTTCTCGGAGACTTCAACCTCCAGACAGGGAAGATAGACGAACTAACATCTCTGTTAACCACCTTTGCTTTCTCACTGTCTCCATCCCCACCAACTCATAAAGCCTGGCAATGTCCTTGATCTCATATTCTCAAGGAACTGTACTACTTCTAACCTCTCTGTAAACCCCGCTCCACACATCCGATCACTTCTTCATTTCATTCTCTTTAGCCCCTTTCCAAACATAACAAACTAATCTCTTCTCATCTGTATAATAATTGTATACAGTCCGCCGTAACCTTCGTTCCCTTCTCCCCCTCTACCTTTGCCTCATCGGTGCTCTCAGCCCTCCCTTCCTCTGACTCGTTCCAACTACTACCTCCAAACTCTGCTGCAGAAACTCTCCTCTCTACTCTCTCATCCTCTCTGGACTCTCTCTGTCCTCTCACATCTCGGCAGGCTCGTCAGTACCCTCCTGCTCCCTGGCTAAATGACGCACTGCGTGCTAATAGAACCATCCTTAGGGCAGCAGAGCGGAAACGGTGGAAATCCAAACACCATGACGACCCCAGGCCAACCGGCTAACTCAAACATATCCAGGTTAGGTTGAACCAGCTTCGTAGTACAGGCCGCTGGACCAGCAGCACAAGATAGACAGGGGATACTGACAACTCCATAAACTATAGAATATACCTTTTTATAAATCCTGAAATCTGTTGGCTTGAAGAAACAATCTGTCAAGTTTTGTCAAATTATTTACAATAATGTACAGCTATCGTATAGAAAATTGGAATTGTATTTGATCTGAACATGAACCCTTTGATTAAAGATATCAGAATGAAGATGAACCTTAAAGTAAACACAAACCACATAAAAATAACCTACACAAGGAACAGAAACAATGAAAATAAAACTATTGCTGCAAAAACATTCAGTTTGAACCTATGAAACCAAGTAGAAATCCCACAGGGATGGGTGCGACATTTTGATATGGTTTTTGTTAAGCAGAGCATTGATTATTCCTTCTTCTGCACTGACTCAACACTCTTCCAGTTGGAACATATTGTTATGGCCTCATAAATGAACATATATCATTGCATAATTGGACAGAGCAGAAAAATCGACCCGGGTGAAACGATAAGCTCGGGTTTTACTGTCTGTAATAAATGTTAGTGCATCCTTAGTGGTTTGAGAATATATACAAACAATAATCAAGTGTTATATTACAGTCATTATAAGGAGGCTCAAAGGAAAAATCAAAAGCACATGTGATTTTAAGGAAAAGTTTAATTTATTATTAACTGTGGATTATTTTGTTGCTTCTTCAAATAAAAAAAAGTAATTTATGTATAATATCAAATACAAATCTACTTTTGCTGAACAATAAATACTTTTTTTACACTACTGAAAAATGTGTGTTTTTCCTTTCCATACATATGTTTTTACAATATGTTCTTAATAAACTAGGCATACATCAGCTCACCGTGTGTGTGTGTGTGTGTGTGTTGTGTGTGTGTGTGTGTGTGTTGTGTGTGTGTGTGTGTGTGTGTGTGTGTGTGTGTGTGTGCTGTGTGTGTGTGTGTGTGTGTGTGTGGAGAATCCTTAACAAGCCTCACCTGTGC
This sequence comes from Gymnodraco acuticeps, assembly GCF_902827175.1. NCBI lineage: Eukaryota > Metazoa > Chordata > Actinopteri > Perciformes > Bathydraconidae > Gymnodraco > Gymnodraco acuticeps. Next base: position 3,795,340 of record NW_022991187.1, read on the forward strand.
TTTGTCGTTAAGTGGAATATAAAGCAGCTGCTGATGTCTCAGTTAATCATCCAGTCCCCTTCATTTTAGACTTGTGGTTTTTGTTGGAAGGGTGTGCTGGACATTGCCAAGCTCTGATACTGACTGTATTCTTTTTGGTGTTACTGCTTACAAACTGCAACATGCTGAGGCTTGGGAACATGTAAGTTACATTTATTGTAGATTTCTTTCTATGTGTGTACTTAATTGTCTCTAAATTATGTGTTTTATGTGTTTCAAGTTTGTTATGATGGCTGCAGCTATCATCTTGTGTCAAGCCAGGCCTAATGTGAAGCTAAATTCGCAGTCAAGTAAGCTTAAATTCTCATTAAGTCATTTTACACAGTATATTAAGTCGGTTTACATTCTCCTCACAAGCCTTTTCTTTTAACAGGCAGTGGGTTAAGGTCTGACTGTGCCGCAAATGTAATGAGACTGTCGTTGGACAAGGCTTTAGCAGTGGGAAACCAGCTTGAGGTGGAGGCTATCAGTAAGTATTAACTGCTAATAATGCAGCTGATTGGTTCATCACTGAGGAAAGGGGTCCCTGACAAAGCTTATTTTCTCCCCTCAGATGGCACCAAGCACATTTTGTTAACACCTAGTATGGCTGCTCAGTGTGGATACAGCATGGAGTCTGACCCGTGGGGTAACACCAGAATCTACACCTCCCTGATGGGCTGCTTTGTGGACAACAAGGTTTGTTTTGAGCTAAAGTGGTTTAACAGCATTCAATGTAATTTTCTACCAAGTTTAGCTGTGCTAATTCTGTCAAGTGACTGAATTAATGGCTCAACAAACACATGGTTGCTCCCATTTTTGTGTTTCCCTGAATTTATTTGTAACCCCTTACCGTTAAAAGACCCAAAGTACATTTCCCTTTTGTTTGGTACATCCCTAAAATATTAGCACTGCTTCCACTCAAACTGTATTCCTCAATGAATCTACTAGGTACTTTCTTGACTTGATTGGTTCATACACAAATATCCATTTAGACTTCAAATGTGTCCCTGAAGGCAAGGATATTACATTTCCAATGACAAAGAAGCTGGAACCAAAGAATATTAGGGAGTTTCACTTAATTTAGTTTTTTTATATTTATAGGATGATGCTACATTTAACGTTGGCTTGAGACTCCAGATGTACGGTGAGAATCCATCAGACGTGGTCAGTCATGATGTGTCTCAGACTTGCATCTACACTCGCTGGGCCTCCAGGGAGCTCCTCTGCGACAGGAACTACATGGAAGTAGGTCATCTTTACATTGATGAGTCCACCATCTTGTGTGTATGGAAACGAATGCTAAAACCACCATTTTCTGTTTTAGGTTTCGCACCACATGGCTAACCTTGATGCTGAAGCTAAGGGTCAGACTCGGGATGGTAAAGACGAGAAGCTCAACGCCAATCTTGAAGTATGTTGAATTAAAACTGTTCAGATACTACAGTTCAATTCCTCCCTACACCAATGAGGATTTAATTATTATTTGTTCTTTCCTGTAGGCCTCTGGTGCATCACAAGGTATCTGGAAGATCACGTTTTACACCCCAGAACCAGTGGCCATGGTGTTGCAAGAGGCTGAACAAGCCGGCTACGCTGCCAAAAACTACCTCTAGTCGCCTGGTTATGCGAAGCCCGTACAATACAGCAGAGACTTATTCAGAGGATGTAAGCAACACACTCTTATACAGTGTTTCTTTCCTTTCCCTCCTTGTCAATTATATTAAACCTCTCCTCTCTTTAGGGTGGCTGGAGTCCCCATGGAAGTTTTCAGGGTGAGCGCCTACTACATGGCACCACAGGGTCTGAATGTAGTGAACTTGGCAGCTGCTTGTCCCAAAGGTGAGTCCTGAGCAACATATTTCCTTCACAGTAAGCTTAATTGTTGCACAGTTAACCTCAACAGCTCAATGTTGTCATTAACAGGTGGTGTCCTCTTCAACCGAGGATATGATCTCTTGGCACGTACCTCGCCGTGTGACTCCTCTGTTGGACGGCAGAATTACAGTCTCAGAAAATGCACATGGGAATCAACGGGCAGAGGCTTGATAGATCTCAGATGGCCGCACGGGGGTACACACTGAGCACCACAGACTTCCACATCGTCGTCGAGATCCCAGTGGGCTCGCCTGATGGGTTACTACAAAGGTTGGGGAAATCTCTAGATTAGAAATGCAAGAGTCACTAGTGCATTTGCATTTTGATTGAAATGTCATGAATTATTGCAGAGCCATGCCCCAGATTACCAGTACCACATCACCTACTTTGTGGAGCCCATGCTTGAGGTACTGTGGAGAGAAGATGACACCCAAGATGATACCAGATACAAGGTTTTGTTCCCCATCATGACCCCTCTGATGCCTCAATCTCCCCAAATCCAGGATGGTAAGTCACATTTTCTAGTAGGTATGAAAAAAAATGACATTTGAACTCGGGCTTGCTCGGATATATCCTAAAGACTGCTAAACCCATTAAATAAAGTCTTCAGTTTTTGCAAAATGGTGTGTTTGGATGGGATTCGAAGCCAAGTACAAAATCTACTTTTGCTTACAAAGGGCACTTTTTTGTTTTTTTTAAATAGCACTCAATTTTTCTCTATCAATGTTGAGGCTGGTTTAGAAGTTGTAAACCTGCCACTTTCTGTTCCTCAGACACTATCCCAGAGACTCGGGTGTTCAGCGTTCTCTTGGGAACCTTCCTCCATGACGTTGAGCTGAGGAACATCACCTTCTCCACCGGGGTCTTCACTGTTGAGGAGAGCAATGCCAAAGGCTTCACAGTCCAGGAACACAGCTTGGTTAATGGCTCCAAGAGCTTCTCTCTTCAAGTGCCCTTTGATGCCGATGTTGTCTTAAAACATGTATGACATTATAGATTCAAAATATCACTTTGTACCAGCATATTTTCAGTGTTGCTGAGCTTTTATTTCATTGTTGCAGAATCCTGAGCGCTTGGTTACATCCTACTTCCTCCCTCTGATCTTTGGGTTGATCGGTCCTGCCTGAAGAAAACTCCTTTTGCTCTCCCGGTCGACCTGCAGGCCTCTCTGCAGGATATTGGTGAGATCATATTGAATTTGCTTTGACAATATCTTCATTGCAAAATTGTTGTTTTCTAAAATTAAATAAAACGTATATAAGAGTAAAAGCTACACAATCAAATGGATAATGCATGTTTTTGCTGCTCTAGTGTTACCCATCATGGCTGGCACCTGTGACCAGAACCAGTTTTACATCAGCGTGAAGTTTGGGAGTCACAGCTCTAATTCAAGGCTATCGTTGGACCTCGAGAGCTGACGGCTGAGATGGCTGAAGACTACAATTTATATGAGAACGGCACACACCTCAGCCTCATTCTGCCATACACTGCCAAGGACGCTGTTTTCGAGGTATGTCAAAACTACAAAATCCCACCATAGATCTTCTGCATTGGCTAACTTTACTTTCTTTTCCACAGCTGCTCACTGCAGAATCAGTCAAATCCAGAATTGACCTGCTTCTGTTGGATCGTGCAAACGACTGGGTGCTTGCTGATCTCTATCTGGCTTGCTATTTCCCCTTAAAAGCAACAGGTAAGATGGAACATGTAAGTATATTTGCTGCTTTAATTGATGGATTTGTGTTGCTTTACACATTGCCTGCTTCTTCCTCCAGAGTGCCACCCCAATGGCACAATGACCGCTGTGGCTGTGAAGGTTGAATCGACTCGTAATCTGAAGCCAAGTCAGCTGACGCTAAAGGACCAGTCCTGCACACCACAGTTCAGCGACGATCGCGTTGCATATTTCTCCTTCAGTGTGGATACCTGTGGAAACCACCAGAACGGTGAGTGTGAATCACATTTAAATATCAAAAGGGTTTTTTGTCAAATGTTAATGCGTTTTGTTGTTAAATAGTTTCTTTGACAACTACATGATGTATGAAAATGAGATCCGCCTCTCTTACAAACAACGCCAAAGGAGCAGCCAACACATCACCAGTTGATCCTGATTACAGGTAAAATATTTGATTCTGTATACTTGGAGATGAACACCTTCAATGTATGCATTTATATTAGGGATGCACGATAAGTATCGGTCCGATATTAGGAATTATGACGTCATCCCGATAAACCCGATACCAGTATTAATAGCCCCGATAATATACAATATATTTTTTGGGTGAAAATAATACTAAGGTGTGGGTGGATTGGGATGAGGGGTGCTTGTTTTTAACTCGGCTCCTCCCGTTTTGCCAGTACTGTGGTTTAGGAAAGAGGGGAGTTCTTCACAAATCCAGCGCGCCCTAACTCATATGCCTGGCTGTGGACGTAAATGGTGTGCGGCTGTGAAGCCAGGACAGTAAACAAACATGTCGTCGGTGGTATGGGCGTTGGAGCTATGTGCAACTCGAGGCATATGCTCGAACCGGAGCTGCCTGGACGCTGCAATCATGTTGCGCACTATCCGTGCGGAGTGTGCTGACTTTTCGTACAATATCCCACTGTCTGGCTTCCTGCATAAAGTCAAGTGCTCGGCGCAGTTGTGGCGAAATGTCGCTCCTCTGTTTTCATTTAAACAGCTCCTTATATCCATTAGCGCAGCTAGCTAGCACCAGATGCTAACAACAACAATGCACGTAAGGTCTCTCTCGCTCGCTCGGGCCACACATACACACCCTCCCGGTCCTCCAGATGGCCAGTCGGTGAGCGTGGAAGTGTGGTCTGCCACAAGCGGGCGGCAGGAGCGGGGCTGTCAGCATCAGCTTGTAGATGGTATTTTAAACTCGATGCACTCTGAAACTACGGGGCGGCCAAGGAAAAAAATACACATGCGTTAAAATAATTAGTGGCGTAAATCTTTTTTATTATCGGTCTTGAGAAGCAGGAAGTTATCGGTATCTGTTTAAAAAAAAAACAATATCGTGCATCCCTAATTTATATATTTTATTTTTTCCCCTAATAGGCAAACCATTTCCTGCTTCTATGTGGTCAATGAGACTCAGACTGTTGCCTTCAGCGCTAAACCAAGAACCTATGAGCCCGCTGCAGAGATCGGCACCGGCCAGCTGATGGTGCAGATGAGGCTTTCCCAAGGCATGGTGGAATTTTACAACATCTTGTTCATGCATACAAAACACAGTTTGCAGGTCTCTCTTGAAAAAGAGATCTATGATCTCAAGGGACCGATCTGATTAAATAAAGGTTTGAAATGAAACTGTAAATGGCCAGGCCTCCTTTCTCTAACGGGACTCTTTGCCTGCAGATCCATCCTACGAGCTCTTCTACCAAGCAGAGGATTATCCAGTGGTGAAATATCTGCAGCAGCCTCTGTATTTTGAGGTGGAGCTGATGCATTCTACCGACCCGCACTTGGAACTCATTGCTGAGAACTGTTGGGCAACCCTTTATGAAGATAGGACATCTCTGCCAAGCTGGGACATCATTGTGGACAGGTAATGTTGTGCAAAACTAACTACTAACTACTCATTTCATTTGTTTAACTGCTGCTTTATTAACTTTCAAATTCCTTCAATAGCTGTGAGAATCGCAATGACAGCTATGCAACAATTTTCCATCCCGTTGTGAGTGACTCCAGAGTTTTAGTCCCGTCCCACATCAAGCGCTTCTCTGTAAAGATGTTCACTTTCACTAAAGATGACAAGGTTCTGAAAGACCAGGTAAGACTTGTAAATCCAAATCTGGAGTCTTTTAGCCACTGCTGCATGTAGCCATGTTTAAAATCATCCTGTCCGTCCACAGATCTATGTCCACTGTGATGCAGTGATTTGTGACACAAGCAGCCAGGCAGATGGTTCCTGCAGAGGCCAGTGTGTGCATCCTCCAGGTCAGAGCTACTCAAGACCTGCAGGTGTAAAAAAGGGTAAGTGACCGAGTCTGAACAAATGTAGTCGATCTGGATGTGCAGTTGGTAATCTTTACTTGGTTTGCAGAGCGAAGAAGCACCGACTCAACACGCCAAAGGCAGATCTCCTCTGGGGCAATTATTCTGGCTAACCTTTGAATATTTTCTACAAGTGTTTACATTTTGTCATTTGCACCTTATGTAATTGTTTCATTGTTTTGTTTGGGACGACCAGGGGAACAGTTTTATCAATGAATGTACTGTACTGCCTTTTATATTGATGGATGACCATAACGACTCGTGTATTTAAAAAAAAAAAAAGAATAAAAAAAAAAAGCCACATTTATTTATATGTCTCTTTTATCAATGTATTGCATCTTCTGTGGTCAATTTTAAGGGACATATTAATAAAAGCAGGTTCTGTGTCAACCAGTACCCTCATAATTTCAAGAAAATGCAGAGAAGCATCAACATATGTAGCAATGATATCCTATATAATAAACACTAAAAATGATAAGTTGATTTAGGCGCTAAATGAAAGACGTTCTGAAGTTATTATTGCCCCGCCTACTTGAGACGCACTAAAACATGATTGGGTTTTTTTTTGCATGTCGTCACTTACGCCTTTAGGGAACACAACAAACCTTAACAGAATTCACAGCCAATGGAGCAAGACAACCCTCAAATACTTGAAAATGCTCACTCTGAGTTTAAAAACTAGAACTTCAAATGTGCAGAACAACTGTATACAAAGTTTATCTCCTACTTACAGTCCAGGTACTCTTTGTTCAATTGTTGGCGATGTCTGTACTAGTGTTGCAGCGTATTCTGCTACCCGTCAAATTCTGTGTCCCGGTTAAAGCTAACGTCCATCGTGTTCTGTCACTTTGTCATTTCATTACATGTATTGTTTTAGAGACGTTCAACGTTGTCATATTTCCACAGGGATTGTAAAGCCAGTCATTTGGCCACTGCTTGCACCGCGGACAGATAAAGTACCTCCGGGTGGATTTAGGTGAAGCGGTGGAGGACTTCTCTTTAGCGATACAGAGTGACAGCAGCTATGAGACACCTTTCTACAACAGAACTCATCCACTATAGACTATGTAAGGGTACAGAGACCCCTTTTAGTCCAAAGTTCACAAGATAGAGTTATCTGTTATTTTCAAGCCTGACAGAGTAGTTTTAGATTAATATAAAACTAACAAATAAACTTTTTTTTTTTTTGTTGCAATAGCTTCCATATGTGACCTTGACCCCAAATTAATGCAGCATTGTACAACATAACTAGACGAGAAGGATACACACCTTTGTATATTTAAATTGCCTTTTCCATTTGATATGGATATTGTCATGACAACTATGCAGTTTTTTTATTGGCTGCAATGTTAATTGGCTTCAATATCATATTTGTTCAGTGTAGGATTAATAGAGGCCTGTACTACGAAGCAGGATTTTCGCTTAGCCGGCTAACTTCAGGGAAAACTCAGGGTTTCCGGTCCTACGATGCTGGTTTTCTTTTTAGCAGGCTAGATCTCCATGGTAACTTATGCTGAGCGGCTAACCTGGGGGGTATACTACGAAGCAGGATTTTCGTTTAGCAAGATCATTCTGGGATTTCCGGTACTACGAAGCTGGTTAACTTTTTAGCGGGCTAGATCTCCATGGAGACTTATCCTGGAACCTAGTCTGTGCTCCAAGCAGGATAGGTTCCAGGATAAGAGATCAACTCAGCGAAAGCACCACGCCTGCTGACCAATCAGAGCTCAGTGTGCGGAGGAAATACAGTTTAAACTGCCGTTGCAGGAAAGACGGCCGGCCAAAATCACCGACTATGTGAACGTGAAAATGAATAGGACATCACCTCCCATCTTCAGAGCAGTCTGACTATAACATACTATTATGTTAAGAATGCTTAATTAAATATTTGCCACAACATAAGTAACCGGATCAAAGTAACATTACGTTGCCTACAGTCCGCGGCACTGTGAGTGCAGACGTTGATGTGTCCCATTATCATTCATATATCACAGCTGTGCAGCGTCATCACAAACGGATGTCGCTTCACGTGACGCTCCGGAGGAAATGACGTCCCATTGCTCTTAAAACTCATTTCCCTGCTTCTCGTGGTTTCCTTGCGTCCCTCCATGCTTCCCTGGTGGGAGGGACTAAACGCAGGGAAACGACGCAAGTGAGGGAAGCAAGGATTTCATTTAATCGACCTGAGAAGCAGCCTCTGTCACTCCTTTTTGGTAAGCTGTGTGTGTATGGGAACTTTCCCTATTCCATTGGCTCTGACGATTAGAAAGAGATGTCAATCAGCAACATCGACCAAGGGGGGCCAGAGATATGGAAAATACACCCAAATGACCCCAGAAGTGGGTTTTATTTGCTAAACCTCTCTAAAAAGGTCAAATGTCACTTGTTTTGCATCAATCTTGATACAGGGTACTTATTATATGTCATACTTTGGATTCCTAAAGCTTTTAGTCTACCTTTTGCTTGCTTATCTTTCTTACAGTGCAGATGCTGTTCTGCTTGCTCTTGCCTCTGCTTACTTTTTATGCTGATTTTCCTATTCTTATTCTCTGAAAACTTTGAGCAGCGGCTCCTGGACATTAACTTATCACTGGGACAGTTCATCTTCGTAAATAGACGGAGGGTTTCAGCCATATTTCAACATTTTTACGACGACGTCAGTCTTACAATAGCGTGGCCTAGCAACAGCTAAAGCCTGGTAGGCTACTGCTATTTAGCTAGTTGGTAGCAAAATGCCTCCGTTCTCTACAGATGACTTCCAGAAACTTATACAGAAGATGGCTGTGTTGGAAATGAAAATGCAACGGTTGGAAGTTAACGTGGAAGTGAATGGACTATGTCGTGGGAATGACACGACTTTACCAGTGTTGCAAAATAATGGAGAAGGGTATGCTAACTCACAGCTAGTTAGCAGCTACAAGGATTCCAAGGAACAGGAGGGCTGTGTACCGGGTAATAAATCTACAAGTGGTAGTCCTCCCTGGAACTCTCTGGGTGCAAAGCCTAAGAGTAAATCATTTCCATGGGATTTGGGAGGACGGATAACAGGCAGAGCCCAGAGCTCCGAAATCTGTGATGCGACCGGCTGGCCTGCATTGTTATCACCCAGGAAGAGCGCCTCTTCAACCCCTATTCATACTAGGAAACAGCAGTGGACAGCTGCTAAAGGGAGAATTACAAACAATCCTCCTAAACCACCAAGTGTGCCAATCCAGAACAGATACGCTCCGCTGACCGAGAACCGGAGATCTGATGACCTGGATAACCTGTCCTCTTCACGCAGCAGGGTAAGGACCAATAGCTACTCTAAAAGTAAAAGGCTAGAGGGAAAGCTAACGACTGGGCCTGAAACTCTGATTGTGGGTGACTGCTGTAAGAGATGTAAAAGGTCTGTGTAATAAGAACAACACCAAAGTACTCTGTTTTCCCAAGGATGTGGTCTCTGACTTGGCTGAGAAGATCCTGCATATTGGGGCTGAACATCGGACTGTGAAGAATGTGGTACTGCACATTGGAACAAATGATGTTGTGAAACAACAGTCAGAAGTGCTGAAAGAAGACTTTAAATGTTTGTTGGAAACTGCCAGCTCTCTAAATGCAGAGGTGTTCATCAGTGGCCCTCTACCGCCAGTCAGAAGAGGAGTGGAGAGATTCAGCAGATTGTTTGCACTGAACACCTGGCTTTCAACGGCCTGTACTGACCATTCTGTTCATTTTATTGACAATTTTAACTTTTTCTGGGATCGCAGACATCTTTTCAAGGCAAATGGAGTTTGCCTGAACAAGTCAGGAGTGAAATTGTTTATCTCTAACATATTCAACTGCCTGCGTCATCAATCTGTTCCCTCTGCCAAGGACAAGCGGCAAGAGGAATCAAAACAGGAGAAAGACACAACACATCACGCAGAAAACCCTGAAGAATTATCACTGCACCTGCCTGAGGAATGTTCTGATTATGGGAGACCTATGAGACAAATGGAGGAGTCTCCACTGCCCGTCACCCCCCCCCCCCCCCCTGTCAACGCCTTTGAGGATACTCCGTTCACCCTTTCACCCCTCGCCCACCCTCCTGGAGATCGATGAACACACAAAGGAGATACAGAGGGTTGGCACCGATTCCTTCCTGGAGTTCAAAGACCAAACGAAGGCGATACGCAGGGCTGGCACCATGTCCTTTACCCCCGCTCCTCAACGACTCCCACCAAAATCACCGCGGAGACGCGCACCATCTCCCCCGTCCTCATCACCGCGCCTACGTCAACCACCTCCCCCCCCTGGCAGCATGTCCTCTACCCCTGCACCATCTCGACCACCTCCCCTCCCTTCGAGGGGGCATCTGCAGTCTCCGAAGCCTGATAAGGATGTGTGTGTACAAAACACAACAAACTCTTACTGATATGTGATGGGTCCAGGCTCAAGGGCGTATGGCACTCTCAACTCTTTCCAGGACATGTCGGGGCCCTGCCTGCCAGTAGCTTTGCCGATATCTGTGTTGATAGGTACTAGATTAAGAGCGGTGAATCATAGAAACAGGAAGCGCTCAAACGTTTGTGAGTGTATCTAATTTAGCAGTGATTCCATGTCAGCCACAGCTTGTTACAAAAAACATGACTGATAGTGTGTTTAACAAACTTAAACTAGCTTTATTAAATGTCAGGTCTTTGGCAGGAAAAACATTTTGAATCAATGATTTTATCACTGAGCACAATCTCGATTTTATGTTTTTAACAGAAACTTGGATTGAACAAAATAACAGTGCAGCTGTTCTTATCGAATCAACCCCTCCCAACTTTAGTTTTATGAGTCAGGAAAAATGCATAAGAAAGGGGGTGGAGTTGCTATTCTGTTCAATGATTCCCTTCAATGCAGGAAGACATCGTATGGAAACTTTGATTATTTTGAATATGTGGCCCTTCGGCTGAATGCCCTCTCGAGCTCTGTTCCTAAATATCTATAGACCACCCAAATACTGTGCAAGCTTTTTTGATGACTTTACTGAACTGCTGTCTATAGTGTGTATTGACTTTGACCGTCTAGTCATTGTTGGTGATTTTAACATCCATGTTGACAACCCCCAGGACAGAGGGGCTAAATAACTATTTTGTGTTCTTGATAGCTATGGACTGACTCAGCATGTGACGGAGCCCACGCACAATAAGGGGCACACTCTGGACTTAATTATCTCAAAGGGTGTGAATATCTCTAAGGTTGTGGTGACTGATGTTGCACTCTCTGACCATTCCTGTGTTTTTTTAGAGCTCTATTTCTGTTCACAAAAATGTTCAAAAAGGGTAACCACAAAGCGATGTTTAACTGAAAATACTAGGGAAATGTTTACTCAGAATTTCTCTTCCACACTTGCCCCTGCTAACATCTCAGTAAATGAGCTAGTAGATCATTTTAATTCAAAAATTAAAATGTTATAGATGCCATTGCTCCAACTAGGTTAAAGGAAGTGTCTGGCAAGAAAATATCTCCATGGAGAAAGGCCATGACCGTGAAAACAGAAAAAAGAGAATGTCGAAAAGCTGAACGCAGGTGGCGAAAAACAAATCTCCAGGTTCACTTTGAAATCTATAAAGAGAGACTTGGCCTTTATAATTTGGAATTGAAAAACGCACGACAATCGTTCTTCTCTGACATCATTACCAAAAACAAAAACAACAACAACGCACGTGCCTTGTTTGCTACCGTCGACAGACTAACTAACCCCCCAGTGTCAGTAGCCTCTGAATTTCTATCCACCAGGGCGTGCAATGATTTTGCCTTTTTCACTGACAACATTCAGAAAATCAGACAAGCAGTCAGTGCCTCTGCATCAGGAACAGCAAATGTGTTGTCCCTATCTCCACTTAACATCAATTCAGACATCATGACACAATTCCATCAGATTAATGATAAAAACCTAGAGGACATTATTCAACTTCTGAAATCCTCCTCTTGCTGCCTTGATATTATTCCAACAGGATTTTTCAAATATGTTTTGCCTTGCATGGCCTCAGATCTACTTCATATAGTAAACAAATCTCTTCACTCAGGTATTTTTCCACAGGCCCTGAAAACTGCAGTCATTAAACCGCTCTTAAAAAAAATAATCTAGATGCTTCAGTAATGAACAATTACAGGCCCATATCAAACCTGCCATTTCTAGGTAAAATCATTGAAAAGTTGTTTTTCAACAGTTGAGTAATTTCTTGCATTTAAATAACTGTTTTGATGTGTTCCAGTCAGGCTTTCGTCCAAACCACAGCACTGAGACTGCTCTTGTAAAGGTCTTTAATGACATCCACTTAAACACAGACAGTGACAGAACTTCAGTGTTAGTATTATTAGATCTCAGTGCTGCGTTTGACACTGTTGACCACAGCATATTACTAGACCGACTGGAAAACTGGGTGGGACTTTCGGAAACAGTTCTAAATTGGTTTGAATCCTACTTAAAGGACAGAAACAACTTTGTTTCTATAGGTAAATACACATCTGAGTTGACAAATATGACATGTGGGGTTCCTCAAGGCTCCATCTTGGGGCCTCTTCTCTTTAACATCTACATGCTACCACTGGCTCAGATAATGAAGAACAACAAAATAAGTTACCATAGCTATGCAGATGACACACAAATTTACGTAACAATTTCACCAGGAGACTATGCTCCAATTCAAACACTGAGTAAGTGCATTGAACAAATCAATGACTGGATGTGTCAGAACTTTCTCCAATTAAACAAAGATAAAACTGAGGTAATGGTTTTTGGAGCCAAGTCAGAACGTATAAAAGTTAGCACTGAGCTTCAGTGTGCAATGTTCAAAACAACAGATAAAGCCAGAAATCTAGGTGTAGTCATGGACTCTGACCTGAGTTTCAACAGTCACATTAAAACAGTTACTAAATCAGCCTACTATCACCTAAAGAATATCTAGGATTAAAAGACTAATGTCACAGCAGGATTTGTAAAAACTTGTCCATGCTTTTATCTTCAGTAGACTCGACTACTGCAATGGTGTCTTCACAGGTCTCACTAAAAAATCTATTAGGAAGCTGCAGCTAATTCAGAACGCTGCTGCTCGAGTCCTCACTAACACTAAGAAAGTGGATCACATCACTCCATTCTGAAGTCTTTACACTGGCTTCCTGTGTGTCAAAGAATATATTTCAAAATACTGCTGCTGGTTTATAAAGCACTGAATGGTTTAGGCCCAAAATACATTTCTGACCTCCTGCTAAATTATGAACCATCCAGATCTCTCAGGTCTTCAGGGACTGGTCAGCTTTCTGTCCCCAGAGTCAGAACTAAACATGGTAAAGCAGCATTCAGTTATTATGCTCCAAATATCTGGAACAAACTCCCAGAAACCTGCAGGTCCGCTACAACTCTGACTACTTTTAAATCCAGGCTGAAGACTTTTCTTTTTGTCGCTGCTTTTAATTGAACTATTCATATCTTAGACTGCACTGTAACTTTTATCCATGTACTTTTTTTTCTTTTAATGTTTAATTGACTGCACTGTAACTTTTATCCATGTATTTTTTCTTTTAATGTTTATTTTATTAGCTTTTCTTTTTAATGACTGATTTTAAATGCCATTTTCTTAATCTCTTTCATTTTTTTGTAAAGCACTTTGAATTGCCTTGTGTTGAAAAGTGCTATATAAATAAACTTGCCTTGCCTTGCCTACCTTACCATCATCCAAGGGTAGTTTTCACTATAAGTAAAACAAATTTTTTGGACGGACACTATAATTTACAGTTTTTTTTACGTTCAATCTGAATTTTCTTTAAAATAAAAAACATCTGTATTGATTCTGACTGTCCTACATCCAACTCACAGGTTTATCATTACTTTGAGAAAAAAGATTATTAATTTAACCCTTTTAGAAGGGAAGATATGGTCATTTGTTCTGGGAATGTCATTTTCGAGCCTGAGACCTGAAAAACCGGCTCAGTGCTTAACAGGGAAAGCAAGAACATAGGAAGTATTAGCTCACATGCAAAAACATTAGTAAGAATTGCCTTTTTTGGAAGATTAAATTGGTTAAATTAAAGTTGTTTTAATGACGATCTCAAATTGAAAGGATTCAGCAAACAGTATTTTTAAGGCAGGATATAAATAAAGGCAGATAAGATTTTAAATACTTATTAAAGGAACATAAACCCTCTTCTCTAGTGGCCTAATAATGAACAAAACTAAATTCAAAACAGTCCCCCCCTGCACCTCATGTTTCCCCCCTTTTTATAACCATTAATTCCCATGTTTCTGTTGAAGCTGCTGAAGTTTATCGCTTCCCGGTGTTTGGGAGAAGCTTTTGTGAGCTGCTGGTGGAGGAGCTGGAGCACTTTGAGCAGTCCTCCGCCCCCAAAGGAAGACCCAACACCATGAACCACTACGGGGTAATTCAACCTCCAAAACCTATTTATTCACTCTACATTCACATTTAATACTTATGGTGCCATGACATTTTGAGCTCACCTATAGTCCCTCAGTCAGGAAATATGTGAAGCTCGATTAAATATTAGAGGTTTTGTGCGGGGACTTTAATATAAATATAGGGGTCATGACTGGGACACTAGTGAATAGGGTAAAATATGTAACTAATAGATATCACTATGAAACTTACTCACTTCATTACTGACATTAAGACAATTCATTTTTGTATTACAACTTTTATGAAATATTATGTTTAAATGTGCAAATTAGGCATTTTATTATCAAATATTTATTGAGTATTCCAGAACAGAATTGTGAACATTTGGTAAATCCAGGTTAAAAATTATTGTTTTGTTTGCATACTCAAATCAAGGTTTTACAAGTTTTCTGACGTTTCATGTCTAAATATGCAAATGAAGCTTCATGTGATCCTAACTGTTGGTGAATTCAGGAGAAATCTACAGACCCAAACAAAGGTAGTAAAATAAACTCCTGCGTTTTAGCTGCTTTCTTACCAAATGAAGAACTCTCATTGGTTCAGAACCTTTTTCCTTAAGTGAGTCCCTTTTCTTTTCTGACTTTTTTTATGGGTATTTCACTTTAAAATATTATTAAATACATAACAATAACAGTTCAGAACAACTAATAAACTTCACTATGAATCCAGAACAATACAAATGCAGGAGTATGGATAAAGCGAGATGTTTGCATGCATTTTGAGCAGATTTGGGCAGAATCCAGCAGAGTGGATCGTGCTGTTCATCCTATGTAATGTATATGTAAAGAAAAAAGACTACATATTTTAAGATAAAAGCTGTGAAACAATCTCAATAATTGACAGCACAAATGTAAGGTGTTTGTATTTGGAATAAAAGGATATATGTTGAAATAGGAAGTTTTAATATCTTAAGAGAAGAGTTTGAATATTAAAAGATACAAAAGATACTCTTTTGGCTCCTTCCTGTCTTTCTACTGGTTATTTCTTGGCTTTGTACTGGCTATCTTCTAGCTCTATTCATGTTTTTTTTAAACTCTATCCCTGATAAGGCTCTATACGGACTATCTTCTGGTTCTTTTCTGGATCCATCATTATCTCTTGTCTCTGTCCAGTGAATTACACTTTTTTTACTGGAGCAGGTAAAGCATACAAGAGATACTTTCAGCATTATTGGAGCACGAAGTGGAAGCTTGGATGAAACACAGCGGAGTTCTAAACAATGAACACCGGCAACTTAGAAGAAATAAAGTTGGGTTTCATGCGTTCTAATATTGCAATGCAAACCCATGTTGTAATGACAGTAATTAATAATAATGTAGTCGTTGAATGCTCATTTCAGTAGATTGAATCAAACATAAACATATTGGACATGGCCTCAAGACGGTGACCTCTTCACATTCTGTTGAAATAGTCAACTAGCCATACCTTACACATTGCTGTTTTGAATCATTAATATGTGGATGACAGTTGAACTGGATAATGTAACATTTATACCATCTGCTGGAAAGAAGAGGTATCGCTCTGTTGGCGTCGTTTGGACAACAAAAACAGAGTGAAGCTCTCATCATAAACAATCTTTGAGTACAGACACCGTCCTGCAAGAGCACACGACCCAACAGCACATTTTTGGTCTAGCATCACTTTACAAAACGTTTGCATTAAGACACTAAGTCTAGCTGGTCCATTGTAAAGGTCAGTCCACCTTAAATGAGCAGTGGGTGATCAGCAGGTGAAAGACAGGACACAGGAACTTGGTCCTGAGGAGATGTAACGATTATTAAACAAGAAATAGTCGAGTCAAGGGGTCAAATAAATTAACATTTGTGATTATTAGCAAATCAGAATCAGAAACAGGTTTATTGCCAGGTAGGTTCGCACATACTAGGAATTTGACTTGATGTCGTGGTGCATACATAAAATATAAAAAACAAGAAATCTAATATAAAACAAAAAAATATTTTACACCATAATAGAATATAGTTAAATAGCAATACAAATAAAAATAAAGCAGTAATTTACATGGAAATAGAATGCTATGAATTAATTTAGAATATAAACTATGAAATGTGAAATAAGAATATGTGCAGTAAGGAGTATGAACATTGTGGCATTAATGTAATATAGTCTGTAAAGTGTCGGCCTTGTTTAAGAGGCCGGTAGCGGAGGAAAGAAACTGTTCAGGTGGCGAGAGGTATGGGTCCTGATGGGGCGCAGCCTCCTGCCAGAGGGGAGGGGGGTGAACAGTTTGTGTCCAGGGTGGGAGGGGTCGGCCACTATCTTCCCTGCCCGCCTCAGGTTCTGGAGGCGTGCAATCGTGGAGGGATGGCAGATTACAGCCAATCACCTTCTCTGCAGAGTGGATGACCCGCTGCAGCCTGCCCTTATCCTTGGCTGTGGCGTACCAGATGGTGATGGAGGAGGTGAGGATGGACTTTTTGGCAGTTGAATTTCTTCAGCTGCCTCAGGAAGAACATCGTCTGCTGTGCTTTTTTGATGAGGGAGCAGATGTTCTGCTTCCATTTGAGGTCCTGGGCGATGATGGTGCCCAGGAAGCGGAAAGACTTCACAGCAGTGAATGGGGAGTCGTCAGCACAGAGTGATGGGGGTGGGTGGGGCTGCGTTCTTCCTGAAGTCCACGACCATCTCCACTGTTTTTAGGGCGTTGAGCTCCAGGTGGTTTTCCCCACACCAGGTCACCAGATGGTCCATCTCCCACCTGTAGGCAGACTCGTCCCCACCAGAGATGAGTCCAATGAAGGTGGTGTCATCTGCGAACTTCAGGAGCTTGACAGACTGGTGACTGGAGGTGCAGCTGTTGATATACAGGGAGAAGAGCAGAGGTGAAAGAATGCAGCCTTGAGGGGAACCGGTGCTGATGGTCCGGGGGTCAGAGACGTGTTTCCCCAGCCTCACGTGCTGCTTCCTGTCAGACAGGAAGTCTGTGATGATGATGGTGTTGAAGGCGGAGCTGAAGTTCACAAACAGGATCCTGGCGTGGTAGGAGGAGGAAGTGAAGGGCCATGTTGACAGCGTCGTCCACAGACCTGTTGGCTCTCTAGGCGAACTGCAGGGGGTCCAGAAGTGGGTCTGTGATGGATTTCAGGTGGGACAGGACAAGGCGCTCAAAGGACTTCATAACCACAGAGGTCAGGGCGACAGGTCTGTAGTCATTTAGTCCTGTGATCCTTGTTTTCTTGGGAAACGGGATGATGCTGGAGGTTTTGAATCATGCTGGGACGTGGCATGTCTCCAGTGAGGTGTTAAAGATGTCAGTAAACACAGGAGACAGCTGATCAGCACAGAGCTTCAGGGTGGAGGGGGAGACATTGTCAGGGCCAGCCGCTTTTCTGGTATTGAGTTTTCTGAATAGTCTGTTCACATCCCTTTCATCAATTGAGAGAGTCTGATGTGTCGGGGGAGGTCAGCGGTGAGGGGGAGTGAGATACTGAA
The DNA here is from genome assembly GCF_902827175.1 of Gymnodraco acuticeps. Taxonomy (NCBI): domain Eukaryota; kingdom Metazoa; phylum Chordata; class Actinopteri; order Perciformes; family Bathydraconidae; genus Gymnodraco; species Gymnodraco acuticeps. The sequence goes on from NW_022991187.1 coordinate 3,813,112, forward strand.
GGGGAGGGGGATGTGGAGGTGTGAGACTGAAGCTGTTGCAAGGTGTCATGGGGGATGGTGTCAGGACTGAACTCTTTGTCTTAAAATTTGCAGTAGAACTGATTCAGATCATTTGCAAGGCGTCGGTCGTTCATGGAGAGTGAGGCCCCGGCCACACGAGGACGATAACGGTAAAACGCAAACGCAAGCGCAATCGCAAAAAAGGCTTCCGTCCACACGCAATAGACACCAGAAAGTTTCTGTCCACACGAGACAGCTCCGTTTAGCTCCAACCGCTGGAGAAGCTGCAGTACACATGCCGAGCCTGTACGTGGCGCTGTAACTTCCTCCACAAAAGCAGCGAAGAAGCATGGTTGTCATGGTTGCCCTTCTGTTTATTCTCCGCGGTGGGGGCCGAGGGAACCGGGCAGAGTTTTTCGCCAGTCAACGTGTATTAAAGTTTAAATCTTCAGGACAAAATTATAAAAGTGCCGGTCAAAGGTCTTCTTTGTTATTTATTGAGCTTTAAATCAAATGAATAACGAATCTATATAATATAATAATAAAATACACGGAGCCTCTCTATTTCCTCCCTCTCTTCTGACAGTGTCAGTGTCTGTCTCATGCAGCAGCTGATCCAGTAATGAGTGACCCGGCCGACAGTAAAAATAAACATATTTATAACTAGTTTAGGTAGTTTGAGAGGTAATTAAAATAGCTAAGGGTGATGATCTGACTTGAAGTGTGTGTTTTGCTCCGTTCACCGCTGCATCACAGCGGGAGGAGCTGCAGGTGAGCAGAGCTGCGTGTCTCCGTCCTGTCAGATTAGACTTCACTCGCGTTTAGGTCCATATCGAGAGAAAGATAAATAATCTGAATTCAGTGTGCAGTTTACTTTGACGCGGGGGTGAGCAGCACAGGTGGGGAGAGGCGGGGCTATTGCCTCATCATTATCAGAAAATGATTGTATAGGGCGTACACACGGAGCCGTTGGACCCCCAGAGCGTTGCGTATGAGGTTCTATCCATCCGGCAAATTTTAAGAGACATTTAGCGGGGATTATCCATCCCCCACTGAGCGTGATACCTCTGGGTTCTGCTCAGTATTAATCCAGATCCAGATCCACCATGGGACCCGTTATCGTTACCGTAGTCGTTTAGTGCCATATTCTGTCGTCCTAGTGTGGCCGAATGGTCTATATGACACAAAACGGTAACGGAAACGACCGTTATCGTCCTTGTGTGGCCGGGGCCTGAGGCTTTTGGCTTGTAGTTTGTGATCTGCCAAACAGAAGCAGAGTCGTTTGCTGAGAGCTGATGTTGGAGTTTCTCAGAGTATTGTCGTTTAGCATCTCTCACGCCTTGCCAAAGACGCACTTCGACTCTCTAAAACGTGCCTTATTCACCCAACTGCAAATCAGTTGCAGGTGGGTGAAATCAGGCTTAGGGAGTATCGTATCACATGTAACGGCATTAGGTCATCGGGATACAAAATAGGCAAATGTATTCCCTTACAGTTACAGAAGCAACTGACGACCAACACACTTGTGTGTTTTGAAATGATTATGCCATTTAAATCTTTTGTCACAAACATTGCAGCTGTATTTTTCCTCTCCTGTGTGGACTCTCATGTGTGCCTTTAAACTCCCACTCTGTGAAAAAGATTTGGTACAAACTGAGCAGTTAAAGGGTTTCTCTCCTGTGTGGATTCTCATGTGTCGATTTAAATCTCTTTTCACTGCAAAAGCTTTCTTACAGACTGAGCAGCTGTGTGGTTTCTCTCCTGTGTGGATTGTCATGTGTTCCTTTAAACTTATAATCAATGCAAAAGATTTGGTAAAACTGAGCAGTTAAAGGGTTTATCTCCTGTGTGGATTCTCATGTGTCGATTTAAATCTCTTCTCACTGCAAATGGTTTCTTACAGACTGAGCAGCTGAATGGTTTATTTCCTGTGTGGACTCTAATGTGTTTTTTTAAACTTTGACTCAATGTAAAAGATTTGGTACAGACTGAGCAGCTGAATGGTTTCTTTTCAGCACTACGGCTTGAATCACTGACGGATTCTTGTCTATTTTTCTGTGAGTTTGAGCCCGACGTAGGTTCTCTGGTCCCCTTCCGATCACCACTGTCTTCAGCGTCAGGTTCAGAAGAGTCTCCAGTCTTTGGTTGTGAACTGCTCTCTGGATCTGTGTTCCTGGCTGGTTCTGGTCCTCGACAGTCATCTCCATCAGCTTCTGTTTCCATGTGTTCAGTTTGTCTTTGATGAGGCTGTGAGGACTGAGGTTTCTTTTTACCATCTTCACTGTTCACAGGGTCAGGAGTGAAAGTGGACTTGGTGATCTCAGCCTTCTCCAGTTCCTGAAGCTGCTCTCCCTCCTGACTGATCCTGAGTTCCTCCTGTTGCTGCTTTATGTGGGGGGGGCTCTGGGTCCTCCTGGTCCAGACTGGTGCTCCACTCCTGCTGGTCAGGGAGAAGCTCTTCTTTAACCACCACCAGCTTCTGGATGTCTGCAGGAAACAGGAAACACACAGTCAGAAAAAACTGTCAAGTGTTAGCATTTAAAAATCTAATCATCATTCAAATGGGAGACTTTTTGCAGCCCTAACTAATGCCTTTGTTTTTATACTTTCATATTATCTTTCTTAGTCCCGCCTATTGTGTATTTTTGTTGGCTCAATTCACCTCATGTAGCCCGACCCCTTTCCACTTCCAGTTAAAAATGAAAAAGGGGTTTTTCTTCTGGTTTAGCACTAGCTGCAATGTAAACAATGAATTGTATTTGGGATCGTTCACAGCTACACCACGCCTATAGAATGGTAATACTCTGTTATAAATTCAACACTCTTCATTTAAACCTTATTTAAAGGAGACCTATCATGCTATATTTAAATGATATAGTGTATGACCATACCTATATAAGGTATATTTATACATTTTATTTTTCAAAATACCAAACAGATCATTTTTTAGCCATGCCTCGTTTCGCTCATTTTCGCTCTATTCCAAGCCTGTCTTTGAAAATTCTGAGCAGCAGCTGACCACGCCCCCCTGCAGAAGAGCGGGGCATGAGCCGGTGAGAGTCACGTTACCATGCTTGCTGTGATTACGAGTGTGGAATAAACATGTCATCTCAGAGCAATGCATGTGTTCAAGCATATTACCAATTTGATCCAGAGACTGACCCTGAAGCAGCGGAGGTTTTGGTGGAGGTGCAAAGATCTCGGTTGCAGCAGGACGTTTCTGAATGGTTAGTTGACAAGCTGTTGTCCCTATTTATTTTACTCTGTTACGATGCGTGCTACTTATTCCGTTCATATTTGGCTAATTAGCAAGAATGCAATGTGTACAGTTTATAAACTTAGAGTTTGTAGAAGATGGCTGTGTTGGGAAATGAAAATGCAACGGTTGGAAGTTAACGTGGAAGTGAATGGACTATGTCGTGGGAATTACACGACTTTACCAGTGTTGCAAAGTAATGGAGAAGGGTATGCTAACTCACAGCTAGTTAGCAGCTACAAGGATTCCAAGGAACAGGAGGGCTGTGTACCGGGTAATAAATCTACAAGTGATAGTCCTCCCTGGAACTCTCTGGGTGCAAAGCCTAAGAGTAAATCACTTCCATGGGATTTGGGAGGACGGATAACAGGCAGAGCCCAGAGCTCCGAAATCTGTGATGCGACCGGCTGGCCTGCATTGTTATCACCCAGGAAGAGCGCCTCTTCAACCCCTATTCATACTAGGAAACAGCAGTGGACAGCTGCTAAAGGGAGAATTACAAACAATCCTCCTAAACCACCAAGTGTGCCAATCCAGAACAGATACGCTCCGCTGACCGAGAACCGGAGATCTGATGACCTGGATAACCTGTCCTCTTCACGCAGCAGGGTAAGGACCAATAGCTACTCTAAAAGTAAAAGGCTAGAGGGAAAGCTAACGACTGGGCCTGAAACTCTGATTGTGGGTGACTCTGCTGTAAGAGATGTAAAAGGTCTGTGTAATAAGAACAACACCAAAGTACTCTGTTTTCCCAAGGATGTGGTCTCTGACTTGGCTGAGAAGATCCTGCATATTGGGGCTGAACATCCGATTGTGAAGAATGTGGTACTGCACATTGGAACAAATTATGTTGTGAAACAACAGTCAGAAGTGCTGAAAGAAGACTTTAAATGTTTGTTGGAAACTGCCAGCTCTCTAAATGCTGAGGTGTTCATCAGTGGCCCTCTACCGCCAGTCAGAAGAGAGGAGTGGAGAGATTCAGCAGATTGTTTGCACTGAACACCTGGCTTTCAACGGGCCTGTACTGACCATTCTGTTCATTTTATTGACAATTTTAACTTTTTCTGGGATCGCAGACATCTTTTCAAGGCAAATGGAGTTTGCCTGAACAAGTCAGGAGTGAAATTGTTTATCTCTAACATATTCAACTGCCTGCGTCATCAATCTGTTCCCTCTGCCAAGGACAAGCGGCAAGAGGAATCAAAACACGAGAAAGACACAACACATCACGCAGAAAACCCTGAAGAATTATCACTGCACCCGCCTGAGGAATGTTCTGATTATGGGAGACATATGAGACACATGGAGGAGTCTCCACTGCCCCCCCCCCCTGTCAACGCCTTTGAGGATACTCCGTTCACCCTTTCACCCTCGCCCACCCTCCTGGAGATCGATGAACACACAAAGGAGATACAGAGGGTTGGCACCGATTCCTTCCTGGAGTTCAAAGACCAAACGAAGGCGATACGCAGGGCTGGCACCATGTCCTTTACCCCCGCTCCTCAACGACGCCCACCAAAATCACCGCGGAGACGCGCACCATCTCCCCCGTCCTCATCACCGCGCCTACGTCAACCACCTCCCCCCCCTGGCAGCATGTCCTCTACCCCCGCACCATCTAGCCCGTCTCCATCACCGTGCCTACGTCGACCACCTCCCCTCCCTTCGAGGGGGCTTCTGCAGTCTCCGAAGCCTGATAAGGATGTGTGTGTACAAAACACAACAAACTCTTACTGATATGTGATGGGTCCAGGCTCAAGGGCGTATGGCACTCTCAACTCTTTCCAGGACATGTCGGGGCCCTGCCTGCCAGTAGCTTTGCCGATATCTGTGTTGATAGGTAATAGATTAAGAGCGGTGAATCATAGAAACAGGAAGCGCTCAAACGTTTGTGTGAGTGTATCTAATTTAGCAGTGATTCCATGTCAGCCACAGCTTGTTACAAAAAACATGACTGATAGTGTGTTTAACAAACTTAAACTAGCTTTATTAAATGTCAGGTCTTTGGCAGGAAAAACATTTTTAATCAATGATTTAATCACTGAGCACAATCTCGATTTTATGTTTTAACAGAAACTTGGATTGAACAAAATAACAGTGCAGCTGTTCTTATCGAATCAACCCCTCCCAACTTTAGTTTTATGAGTCAGGAAAGAATGCATAAGAAAGGGGGTGGAGTTGCTATTCTGTTCAATGATTCCCTTCAATGCAGGAAGACATCGTATGGAAACTTTGATTCTTTTGAATATGTGGCCCTTCGGCTGAAATGCTCCTCTCGAGCTCTGTTCCTAAATATCTATAGACCACCAAATACTGTGCAAGCTTTTTTGATGACTTTACTGAACTGCTGTCTATAGTGTGTATTGACTTTGACCGTCTAGTCATTGTTGGTGATTTTAACATCCATGTTGATAACCCCCAGGACAGAGGGGCTAAAGAACTGTTTTGTGTTCTTGATAGCTATGGACTGACTCAGCATATGACGGAGCCCACGCACAATAAGGGGCACACTCTGGACTTAATTATCTCAAAGGGTCTGAATATCTCTAAGGTTGTGGTGACTGATGTTGCACTCTCTGACCATTCCTGTGTTTTCTTTGAGAGCTCTATTTCTGTTCACAAAAATGTTCAAAAAGAGGTAACCACAAAGCGATATTTAACTGAAAATACTAGGGAAATGTTTACTCAGAATTTCTCTTCCACACTTGCCCCTGCCAACATCTCAGTAAATGAGCTAGTAGATCATTTTAATTCAAAAATTAAAAATGTTATAGATGCCATTGCTCCAACTAAGGTAAAGGAAGTGTCTGGCAAGAAAATATCTCCATGGAGAAAGGCCATGACCGTGAAAACAGAAAAAAGAGAATGTCGAAAAGCTGAACGCAGGTGGCGAAAAACAAATCTCCAGGTTCACTTTGAAATCTATAAAGAGAGACTTGGCCTTTATAATTTGGAATTGAAAAACGCACGACAATCGTTCTTCTCTGACATCATTACCAAAAACAAAAACAACGCACGTGCCTTGTTTGCTACCGTCGACAGACTAACTAACCCCCCAGTGTCAGTAGCCTCTGAATTTCTATCCACCAGGGCGTGCAATGATTTTGCCTCCTTTTTCACTGACAAAATTCAGAAAATCAGAAAGCAGTCAGTGCCTCTGCATCAGGAACAGCAAATTGTTGTCCCTATCTCCACTTAACATCAATTCAGACATCATGACACAATTCCATCAGATTAATGATAAAAACCTAGAGGACATTATTCAACTTCTGAAATCCTCTCTTGCTGCCTTGATATTATTCCAACAGGATTTTTCAAAGATGTTTTGCCTTGCATGGCCTCAGATCTACTTCATATAGTAAACAAATCTCTTCACTCAGGTATTTTTCCACAGGCCCTGAAAACTGCAGTCATTAAACCGCTCTTAAAAAAGAATAATCTAGATCAGGCATCCTAAACTACGGACTCCGGTCCGGATCCGGACCGAACCAGCACTGTCTCCGGACTCTGAGCAAATTATACTTTTCATATGTATGATCTCTCTGTATTATATGTGAGTGAGACATCGCCACAACGCATTCGCAACGAGTCAAAATTCTCCGCTATGTCCACTGCAAACAGCGCTCTGCATGTCTGACTGTTCCACTGTGTTCCACCTGTGTGTGTCAACGCTTTGGTCCAATCACATTCAGCATCCAGTCAGCGTTTTTTCCCCCCAAACAATCTGCGAATCAGAGGCACAGTAGGGCGGGTCTTCGCGGAATGCGGGTGGGAAACATGTGTGTGTCTCTTTCAACCTGTCTAAGTCAGAGCGAGAATTAAAACAAAAACAACAAAAATTCAGAGCGAGAGTTAACAGCTCATCTAGTTCCATCTGTACTGTAGCTAGTAGCCTAGTTTCACCTACCGGGGTGGCAACTGACACCCTAAAAATAGGCCTTGCCACCCCAGTTGGCAGCTTTGTTTTGAAAGAAAAGTTGTGGCTCATCGGACATTTATGAGAGAAAGTCTCTAATGTCCGAGTGCAAGTGAATGCAGCACAGATGCACGTCATGTAACCCCTCCCCCGGTCCTGGCGCGAGCGTGGACATACGATTTGGCGGCGATTTCATTTTTAACTGGACGGCGCAAAACGAGAAGCATTCGGACCCAAGCACTGAAGGAATGAGGTATTTGCGGTCTACAATGACAGAGAAGAGACTGTCAGTTGGCTGCACTCAGCATTGAATCAAAACGCACTAAAGCTGTTGATCTTAATACGTTTGTGAGGCGTTTCGCTGAACAAGATGGTAATCGCCGCATTCAGCTGTAATAGACATGTCAACTTGATGCTCTGCTCACGGATGAGCATACAAAACTATTAAGATGATGACCTTACGTGTGTAAATAAATTGTTTTCTTTGAGGGGGTCTGCCCCCAAAAAACTGTTTTAAGTCCTGAGAAAGTCAAATAAGACGGTTGTTTAAAACTACACTGCCCAGCCAAAAAAAAGTAACCACTTTGATGTAACTAGGCCAGTAGGTAAGGACTTTCCACTGGATAATAACTGCAGTATAAAGAATGCATGACTGAAGTGATGGAGACCATGTTGAAGGCAAACAAAAAGAGGAAATAACAGGTCAAATCAAGCAAATCCCCTCTCAGATTGCACAGCAACCAGAAGAACATAAATACTGGCTGGTGATTTGATTCATCAGCTTTGTGATGGAATAAAAAATGCACAGTGCATTTCCTTAGCTGTGGGTGAGTCCACTGACACCACTGACAATGCTCAGTTGCTGGTGTTTGTGAGTTTTTATGATGAGGCAAAGGGGGAGTTTGTTGAAGATGTGTTGGGCCTGACGAACCTCAGTGGACACACAAGGGGGCAAGACATTTATAAAGCAATAATGGGAATGCTGAATGAAAGAGGGTGCAGCTGCCTTTATTCCTAACTGTGCAGCTCTTACACTGCGTCTCTGAGGGGTCAAGCACAGACACAATAACAATGAAAACTGCTGCATACAGATTATTTTTGTTTTTGCAACCTCGTGTTAAGAATCTTGTTGCAATTGTTTAAAAGTTTGAATGACCGTAATAAACGGACCTTTGTCTTATTGAAACATTTATTTTGGACCTTTAAGATTTGTATTTGAGTACCCCTGATCTAGATGCTTCAGTAATGAACAATTACAGGCCCATATCAAACCTCCCATTTCTAGGTAAAATCATTGAAAAAGTTGTTTTTCAACAGTTGAGTAATTTCTTGCATTTAAATAGTTGTTTCGATGTTTCCAGTCAGGCTTTCATCCAAACCACAGCACTGAGACTGCTCTTGTAAAGGTCTTTAATGACATCCACTTAAACACAGACAGTGGCAGAACTTCAGTGTTAGTATTATTAGATCTCAGTGCTGCTTTGACACTGTTGACCACAGCATATTACTAGACCGACTGGAGAACTGGGTGGGACTTTCGGAAACAGTTCTGAATTGGTTTGAATCCTACTTAAAGGACAGAAACAACTTTGTTTCTATAGGTAAATACACATCTGAGTTGACAAATATGACATGTGGGGTTCCTCAAGGCTCCATCTTGGGGCCTCTTCTCTTTAACATCTACATGCTACCACTGGCTCAGATAATGAAGAACAACAAAAATAAGTTACCATAGCTATGCAGATGACACACACATTTACGTAACAATTTCACCAGGAGACTATGCTCCAATTCAAACACTGAGTAAGTGCATTGAACAAATCAATGACTGGATGTGTCAGAACTTTCTCCAATTAAACAAAGATAAAACTGAGGTAATGGTTTTTGGAGCCAAGGCAGAACGTATAAAAGTTAGCGCTGAGCTTCAGTCTGCAATGTTCAAAACAACAGATAAAGCCAGAAATCTAGGTGTAGTCATGGACTCTGACCTGAGTTTCAACAGTCACATTAAAACTGTTACTAAATCAGCCTACTATCACCTAAAGAATATATCTAGGATTAAAAGACTAATGTCACAGCAGGATTTGGAAAAACTTGTCCATGCTTTTATCTTCAGTAGACTCGACTACTGCAATGGTGTCTTCACAGGTCTCACTAAAAAATCTATTAGGAAGCTGCAGCTAATTCAGAACGCTGCTGCTCGAGTCCTCACTAACACTAAGAAAGTGGATCACATCACTCCAGTTCTGAAGTCTTTACACTGGCTTCCTGTGTGTCAAAGAATAGATTTCAAAATACTGCTGCTGGTTTATAAAGCACTGAATGGTTTAGGCCCAAAATACATTTCTGACCTCCTGCTAAATTATGAACCATCCAGATCTCTCAGGTCTTCAGGGACTGGTCAGCTTTCTGTCCCCAGAGTCAGAACTAAACATGGTAAAGCAGCGTTCAGTTATTATGCTCCAAATATCTGGAACAAACTCCCAGAAACCTGCAGGTCCGCTGCAACTCTTACTACTTTAAATCCAGGCTGAAGACTTTTCTTTTTGTCGCTGCTTTTAATTGAACTATTCATATCTTAGACTGCACTGTAACTTTTATCCATGTACTTTTTCTTTTAATGTTTAATTGCACTGTAACTTTTATCCATGTATTTTTTCTTTTAATGTTTATTTTATTAGCTTTTCTTTTTAATGACTTTGATTTTAAATGCCATTTTCTTAATCTCTTTCATTTTTTGTAAAGCACTTTGAATTGCCTTGTGTTGAAAAGTGCTATATAAATAAACTTGCCTTGCCTTGCCTTGCCTTTGTAACGCAAAAACAGCAATACATATATATATATTTATAAAGGGAGACATTCATATTTTCAGCATATACAATGGCCTCATTGCGTTTATTAATAGTTTACAGTCCTTTTCTTCCAACATCGTGCAACAACCGTTGGAAAGTTCAATAACTTAGGGTGATAAAAAGTATAACTCCAACAACACCTCAGTTGTCAGCAATGTGTGTAGTTTCATGTGTTTTTAAAAGCTCAGTTATTGACTTCTTCTACAGGTGTACATGTGCAAATTGCGCCACGATTTCTTCTGAACGGAGAATGTGCTGCATGGAGATACCACAGGTAACATTTTTGATAGCTTCACTAAGTTGTCTGTTTAGAGAATACATTTTTCACATGTCATTCAATTATGTTTATCACACTAGGTGTCAAGACGGATGCAGGAACTTGAGGACTCTGTAACCTGTGGTGGACCATCCTGGATTGGAGCCTGTGTGCCTGAATGTGTTCTCCCTGCAGAATGCATTGAATATTTACAGAGCTGAACATGGTGGACTACAGTTGAGGCAAATAGAGCAGTGAGTGGTTTGTTTGTTTTGACTGAAATTGTAAAACGAATGCCAATATTGTTCATGGAAATAAATACTGGTGTATATGGCTTTATGCAATCTTTCATTCTGTCATTGTACATGTACTATTATATACTACACAGCAATGGCATAACACACCCATGTGTACGACAACAAAAGTCCACACACAACCTTATTCTTTTGAAATCAGAATATTCTTTACCCATCCAAACATGAATAATCACGACACATTTGATATCAACTCGGAACTTTATTGTCAAAATCAACGGTTCTTTGAACCCAAAAAAAAACTAAATGTACTTGTATTTTGTATAAATGACACTAAATATTTTTTTTAATGATTTCAGGCGTCACAGGTATCTAGCCTACAGAAGCTTTGTGAGTTGGTGCTGGGGCTTCCTTGGACGCAGGATCAGAGTGGTGATTCCGGCCTGCGTTGTCCTCAGGGAGGCAGGAGTTTCCTGATCCGCAAAATGTCGATATTGGGTTCAGACAGCAGCCAAATTGAACCGTGTAGCATACCCGGCGATGACCTCCTCCCTGTCAGGTCGCTCATAATGGTGCAGGGTCCACAAAGACTTGGTCGAAGATGAGGTCCATCAAGTTGGCCACGTAGCCTGTGCAATGTTAAAAAAAGCACAACAAAAAATGTGGTTTAGATTAGTATATGCATGTAAAAAACTGAAAGTTCTTTCTAATTTTTTTATTTTATATTTGTAAATAGTTGTATAATAAATATTTTAAACACTTACGGAATGTGGGGTCAGTCTTTACTGGTTTTGCTCTGCATTCTCCCTTCCTGGCCTTTGGGAACTGCAGTTTATACAGAGGGTTTCCAGTGGATGTTGGCTTGTGCACGCTCATTGTAGTGCAGGGCTGCCAGGTACAGTCTTTCATTTCCGCCATGATAAAAAAAAATGTAAATAATAGCAAAGGATGTACAAATTGTCACTAATTAGTAAGTATGTGAGGTGCTGGCCTGTAAAGAAGAAAACATAGTTAGAACAAAATCATCTCAATTTAGTATTCAGGATGAGAAAATACTATTTGGATAAATATAGTCTGAAATCCCAAAAGATGGGGCTTAAAACTCTCTATTTAGCAAAGCTCTTTGCTTAGCCTTTTCCAATCTGAGTTAGTTTTGAACCGTAACGGGCATGCTGTGTTTCTGACTCAATACAGATGATATGTTGGAGAGGGGCTGAGCTCAGTAGACTGACTGTAATGAGTGCTAGCCACTAATTAGCCTATTGCTAGAGGTAAGGCCTCGTCAACAACAACAGACCAACGGGGCTTTAGCTCCGTTTTACTCGTGGTGTGTGTCCCCCCTCGCATACATACACACAGTGTTGTATCCTCACACACCCCCATTTATATTCATGTGCGCAACAAGTAAACACAAAAGCTTTTACATATAACGCTGCAAAAAACGGCACTTACCTACAGAAGATTACGTTTGTTATTATAACTTACTCAATATGATTTTAGAGGATACAAAATACTAATATATAGGAGAATAAATACTTGTGTTATCGGCTAGGGCGTTGCTTTACAGCCTTAACACAGATTGCCATTATGGCAGTATGTCTGAACATGTTAGCAAATGCCTGATAATTAAGATAAAAGACAAAGCAAAGACTGCGGAGCGTACAAAATAAAATGTTACAAAAACATATAACACCTAACCGATTACTATTTGGGTTTGAGGCGACATTGATACGGCGAAGCTACATGCTACATACTACAAGCTAGAGATAGCTTTATCAGGAAAAACACAGCTAAATAAAAACTTACAGCTTCAAAATTGGATGTGTCCTCACTGGCCTGGTCCCGGATGGTTGGTATTGATCCCGGGTTTAGCATTAGTTTGGAGGCATATCCGTGTTGGACTTGAGAGAAGTTCATAAACATGTCCGTCGTAAAATGTTTGGAACACAGTCACACCAACAGAAATCTGCCGTGGTCTTCTGGCACATGTCCCTTGAAAATGAAGTCTAGCCACAGATTATTTTCTTTTTCCACTGATGGCATTGCATGCATTCCCCTGTCCCGAGTCTTGCAGCCAACAACAGCACAATGTTTAACTCGCTTAGACATCCTGGCAAGAGCAGGCAAAAACACAGATGTGACTGGGGTTGATTTAGCCTGCCGATAGCCTATATGCAAATGAGAGGTTTGGCAATGCACGTGGCCATGGCTCATTCCCCTGATAGGTGGAGAGTTGACCAATAAGCGGAGCACGTCTCTTTGTGACGTGGAAAAGTGTTGAAATCTGGATCCATTTTTTTCAGATCCGTTGCAGCCCCTTTTTTAGAGATTTGGCTAAGGAGAAAAATAGAGAGGGTTGTGTTTTCTGACACTTGGTGAGTTCCCTGGAACACCGGGGACACATATTCATGTATAAAAGAAGTACAAAGGTGCATTTTGCATGATAGGTCCCCTTTAAGTAAAAGTATGCACATATTCTCAGAAAAATATACAGCATGTTCTTATGTAAAAGTAATGATACTGCAATAAAATGTTCCCTGTCAGTGTTTTATTTATGAGGTTTCTTGATTATTGTCAATGTTGCATTTTACTGCTGTACATGTTTAAGGTTGCAATTCTATAAATGATGATAGAAGAGGGAACCCGCAATCTGAATACACTCAAAATGTAATTTTGTATTTTATTTTTACCTTTATTTGTCTCAAAAAATAAATACATACATTTAACAATGAATAAATCCTTTAAAAAATACATTTATAACGGGGAACATTAAAATCAGAATCAGAATACCTTCATTAGTCCCAAAGAGGGGAAATGCACGTTGTTACAGTAGAAAAAGAGCCACAGACAGCTTAATGTTACATATATTACATGCATTAAAAAGTATTAAAGTAAAAATAAATGAAAATAAGATGTTTTAATGTAATAAAAAAAAATAAAAAGTTACACAATTACAAAATACATCCTGTAACAATTCTTAGGATTTAGCAGCCAGGCATATATTGCACAGTTATTATTGTATAGTCTGACCGCTGCAGAGAAGGAAGGACCTGCGGTATCTATCCGTGCAACACACTCTCACTCCCTAAGCGTCCAGGAGCGACGCTTGATCAGGGTCCCGTGGCGTCCAGTTGTGACGCGCCGAGGCTCCTTCAGCTTCATAAACGGACGCAAAGAGCTTTCAACTGATTGCAATGTATTCCCATCGGCGGCGGTATTTACCGCTTAGGGAAGCACCGTATCCATTTATGTCGGCAGCTCTTAAAGGCAATGTGAGCGTCCATTCCCATTGGATAACGGAGAATTTTACACCCGGAAGTAAGTATTCTCCTTACTGTCGATTGATTTGACAGTGATATCTCCACTACTCATCAACTAAAAACAACAGATTACCTTTGTTAATTAAACGACATTGATAGGTTTAAATTGTGTACAATGCTTTTGTGTTTTTCCCCTTCAATTCTGAGAAACAACTGTTTTCTCGAAATGTG